>NC_081846.1:28522684-28838267 GCF_963259705.1 Myotis daubentonii | reverse complement strand
GACTGCTGAGGCAATCGAAGTGAAAGCGCTTTGTCCCACGTAAAGAGTGAATCAACACAAGCTATTATTATTGATATTGTTTCCACCACACTAAGTAAAGGGGTCAAGGGAAAAGACGGTCTTGGTGATTGAGCTCATAATTTAGTTAGAAAGATAAAATATAAATCAGCGAAAAGGTACAAACAGCAAGCACTTATGTAGCAACTTACTGAGTCACTTTTATAAGTACTTCATATATATTAATTTAGTTAATCGTTACAATAACATTATAAGATTGGTGCCATATAATATGCTAGTATTATTTCTATTTAACAAGTGTGGAAACTGCAACAGAGAAATATGGAGTAACTTGCCCAGAGTCACAGGTGGTAAGTGACAGAAGTGATATTTGAACCAAGCAGTAGAGGGTGAGACAAGAGGGGTGGGTAGGGAGGAAGAGCAGGAAAAGGAAAGAGAGGAAGAAAGGTAAAGAGAGAGAAAGAAACAAGGTTCTAAATTCTGTGTTTCAGATTTTATGTTATTAAAGGAGATTTATTATTTAGGAAACCAACAACCTATCAGAAGCCCACTCTGATGAACACTCTTGGGGAAACAAAGATATTTAAGAACTACTCTCTGTCGAGAATTTAGTGATGCATGAAAATATTAAAAATAAGGTGGCAGGATATGGAAATCTAACGTGTGATACTTTTCACAAAAGGAGAATTGTTTATAGTATTTATAAATTTTGTCTGAGGCATTAACAGGAGTTAGTGTTTCCTTGGCTAGGAGAGAAAATATATACTCAGAATGGGGAAAAGAGCTAAAAATAAATAAAACACTCTCAATGTTGGTACAAAAAACTTCAGAAGTTCCCCTATGTGGAAGACCACCTCCTGGCATCTGTAACAATTTCTTGTGTAAAATAAAACCAAAAAAAAGCAAGTCACACCCCACTCCTATCCTGGCATTGCAGAAGGGTGTGTAATCCACCCATGGTGTGCATGACACCCTCTGACAGAATTTCCCCCGGCACGTGTGCCATTCCCACAGGAGGGCTGGCAAGGACTCCTCTGCGCTCGCTTCCTCCTCGGCTTCCCCTCCTGCAGTTTCAAGACTGCTGATCTTTTTGGTCTTGCCTTTCTTGTGACCTAGTTACCATTTCCTGTATTCCAGGAAGAGACTTGATTTTGGGAGTAGAAAGTATCTGTCAGCCTCCAGGCACTGCCGATGCTTGAGCACTTGAACTGAATCCAGTGTGCAGGAGTGACTAAGAGCAGCTGAGCAGGATCCCCCTAGGTAGCACCCAACCCCTTTCTCTCCCTAAGGCTGGGGGAAAGAGGCTCCCAGACTCAAACAGGTATTCCAGATAAGCTTCTCAGAACCAAGCCCTGGCTGTGATCAGCATGAAAGAGGTAAAATCAGTGTGATTCAAATGAGGATTTGGAGATGAGGAGGGAAGGGAGACAAATGAATGCCAGATACGTGTTTGCCCTGTGGCAAACGTGAGAGAGAGAGACAAACATGGAGGGGAAAGGGACTGTGCTTCTGTCTCTGAGGATTGCCCACCCTTCTTGGAGCCAAGTATTCAGCCTCCCCATCCCCACTCCCCACTCCCCACTCAGAATGTGTCCATAACTAGAGTGGATAAGATTCACCACACAGATCTACAGGTTGGGGGAGATGCTTGGAAGGTGGGAGAGCCCTCAGTTGCTGAAGCTCTGCCCACACCCTTTGGTGTGCAATGCTATCATCCCAGGAAGTATGAGGAAACTGATAAAACTCAACACACACACACACACACACACACACACAGACCAATTTAAAAGTGGGCAAAGGACCTGAATAGACATGCCTTCAAACAGGACATACAGATGTCCAAGAGACATGTGAGAAGATGCTGGATGTCACTAATCATCAGAGATGTGCAAATTAAAACCACAATGAGATATCACCTCACACCTGTCAGGATGGCTATCACCACTAAATAAACAAACAACAAGTGTTGGCAAGGATGTGAAGAAAAGCGAGCCCTCCTCCACTACTGGTGGGAATGCAGACTGGTGCAGCCACTGTGGAAAGCAGTGTAAGTTACCTCAAAAAAATTAAACATGGAACTGCCTTAAACCCAGAAGTTCCACATCTGGGAGTATATCCTAAGAAACTCGAAACACTAATTCAAAAGGATATATGCACCCCTGTGTTTATTGAAGCATTATTTACAATAGCTAAGATTTGGAAGCAGCCCAAGTGCCCATCAATAGATGAGAGCATAAAAAGCTGTGGTACAGTTACCCAAAGGACTACTACTCAGCTGTAAAAAAGAAGGAAACCTTACCTATTGCAACAGCATGGATGGACCTGGAGAGTAAAATGCTAAGTGAAATAACCCAGTCAAAGAAGGACAAGTACCATATGATCTCACTTATATGTGGTATCTAGTGAACAAAATAAACTAGCAAACAAAATAGAACTAGACTCATAGATACAGAGAACAGACTGACAGCTGTCAGAGGGGAGGGAAGTTGTGGTCCTGGGTGAAAAAGATGAAGGAATTAAACAAACAAAAAACTCATAGACGTAGACAACAGTATGGTGATTACCAGAGGAAAGGGGGGTGCGGGGAGGTAGAGAGTGAAAGAGGGTAAATGGTGATGGAAGGAGACTTGTCTTGGGTGAACACACAATACAATATGCAGGTGATATATTATTGAATTGTACACCTGAAACCTACATAATTTTATTAAACCCAATAAATTCACCAATTTTTTAAAGAATTATTAGTAAGTATAAGAATCCTTCTGGTCTTACCTCTCACCCAGAAATATGGACAAACTGATTTAAAGGTCTTTTCCCCCTATATCTTACCTCATTCCTGAGTGTCTCCTACTATTGCCTCACCCCCACATGGCCCTTCACTATTGTTAGATGATCATGTCTTATTGATCATTCAAGACCTAATTCAAAGGCTACTTTCTCAGGACAATTTCCATATTTGGATGAAATAGTTTTTAACTTTGAATTTCTGTGAAACTTTGCTTTTTATCCACCATAAGTACCTGCATTATCCTGTCTATATCTGTACAGCACCTCACAGGGGGTAGAGGTTCAGGATGCGTACCAGATGAACAAACCAACTGAAGTCATCTTCTATGATTCACACACCTTATTTCCCATATCTATTGCTCACAAATGACTTTACACACTTCACACTTGGTTTCCAACTCATTTCCCTCTCTCTCACCACAGCTACCCTGGTCTTGGGTCTCAGAGCTCTGTGTCTACATTAATATGGTAGTTATCTGAAACAACCTTCTCACCCATGGCAGAACTGAAGAATATTATCGTAGTCCTGGCTGGGTAGCTCAGTTGGTTAGAGTGCCATTGGTATATATAAAGGTTATGGGTTCAATCTCTGGCCAGGCACATACAAGAAGCAACCAATGAATGTATAAATAAGTGGAACAATAAATCTCTCTTTCACAAAAATTGATAAATAATTTTTTAAAAGCATCATGGTAGGAATATTATGATAATGACATGGAGACTTGTTCTCTATTGTTCCAGTTGGTTGGTTCCCAAGGACAGAAAATGAGGATGGTGGACTAGTCCACCTTCCCTAGGGGGTTGTTTTGGAGGAAAAAAATCAGGAAAGATCATTTTATAGCAGCTTTACCTTAAGAGAAGGAATAAATGGGAAAGAAAAATGATGATGGAGAGGTTACATGAAGAGAGTGAGGTAGAGAGTTTTGGGGTTTTTATGTTGTTGTTATGGCAGCAACCATGAGTTTGAAATTTTAAAGAAAGGGAAAAATTAAAATTAATAGCTCTCCAATATTTACAATTTGGCATTAGGTCCTTC
Source organism: Myotis daubentonii (assembly GCF_963259705.1). Classification (NCBI taxonomy): domain Eukaryota; kingdom Metazoa; phylum Chordata; class Mammalia; order Chiroptera; family Vespertilionidae; genus Myotis; species Myotis daubentonii. The sequence continues at coordinate 28,834,426 of NC_081846.1, read as the reverse complement.
ATAGGTCCACCATGTCCTCTCAATATATACTTTCCATTGAAATAAAGCTGGCTTCCTTTGTCATAACAATGGCTACTAATTATTGAGTATTCTCTATGTAACATTGTACTTATACTATATAGTCATCATTCTTTAGGTACATCTTTCTATAGCTCCCTTAGAGAGATATTTGGAAAATTTAGTACCTGATCCAATGTCACTCAACTTATCATATCAGAGCAGAGACTTAAACTCTGATCAGTCCGCACCCACAGTCCATGCTGCTTCTGCAACAGCTGTCTCTTCCATATTGGCCACAGAAGGAGTAAGATGGGGGATATCACTGCACATCTTACTGTCAAGCATCAAGCTAAGCCACCCAGGTTAACACAGCTAGACTACAATAGAATTAGAATTTCAACCCTGATCTACCTTATTACAAAAATACAAGGTTCTTCAACTATTCTGCTTTGATTTAGCAACCTTGCTTCTCTCTGTTCCCTATATTCCTTCCCAAACTTCCATGGGATTACTATAAAGAACCCTGTCTTCCACGAAGCCTTTTCCTACTATTCTCACTTTATAATTAGTTATCACTTACTGAAGTTTGTTATAATACTTCTCAATTGCAGGATTATTTACCTCAGTTTTATGAATACCTAGGACCCATGGATGGACTTTAAGATATTTATAAAAACCCAGTAATTGTACATCTATATTGGGTCCAGCCAATACAATTTTGAAGAACAAAGTCAGTGAACTGGCACTACCCAATTTCAAGGCTTACAATAAAGCTACAGTAATCCAGACAGTGTAGTGCTGGTGAAAGAATAAGCAAGTAGACCAATAGAACAGAATAGAGAGACTAGAAATAGACCCACACATGTACACTCCATTGATCTTCGACAAAGAAGCAGAGGTAACACAGTGGAGCAAAGATAGTCTTTTCAACAAACAATGACAGAAAATTTGGACATTCATATTAAAAAAAAATCTAGACAGAGACCTCAAACCTTCATGAAAATTAATTCAAAATGGATTATAGACTTAAATATAAAATGCTTTTACATCTATAAAACTCTTAGAAGATAAAATAGGAGAAATTTTAAATGAACTTGATTACAGTAATGACATTTAGATAAAATTCCAAAGGCATAACCCATGAAAGAAATAATTGATAAATTAGATTTCATTGAAATTAAAACTTCTGCTCTGTGAAATATTTGGGATTTTCCTGATGACATATGATGTGGAGCATCTTTCCATATGCTAATTTCCTATCTGTATATCTTTTCTAGTGAGGTATCTGTTAAGGACTTTGGCCAATTTTTAATTTTTTTAAATTGTTGAGTGTTAAGAGTTCCTTTAGTGTTTTGGATAACAGTTATTTATCAGTTGTTTCTTCTGCAAATATTTTCTCCCAATCTATGGCTTATTTTCTCCACATATTTTTTAGCACAGCAGACATTTTTTATTGTAATGCTGGAGAGGATCTAGAATACCAGAAACCCTTACTGCTGGTGGGAATGCAAAAACGATAGTTTGACAGTTTCTTATTAAACTAGACATAATTTTACCATTAGATCATCAATCGCACTCCTCAATATCTATTTAAATGAGTTGAAAACTTACATCCACACATTGATGTTTATAGCATATTTATTCTTAATTTCCAAAAACTTAGAAGCAATCAAGATGCCCTTCAGTAGGTGAATGGATAAATAAGCTGTGGTTCATCCAGACAATGGAATATTGTTCAGCACTAAAAACAAATGCGTTATTAAGTCATGAAAAGACATGGAGGAACTTTAAGTGCATATTACTAGTGAAAGAAACCAGTCTGAAAAGCCTTACATACAATATGATTCCAACTACATGACATACTGGAAAAGGCAAAACTATGGTCACAGTAAAAAGATAAGTGGTTTCCAGGGTTGGGGATGGTTGGAGGAATGGATAGGTGGAACACAGAGGACTTTAAGGCAGTGAAACTCCTCCGTATGATACTACAATGGTAGGTACATGTCATTATACATTTGTCAAAACCCAGTGAATGTGCAACACCAAGAGTAATCCTTATGTAAACTATGGATCTTGGGTGTCAATGTAGGTTCTTTGATTGTAAGAAATGCAACACCCAGATGCAGGTTGTTCATGGTGGGGAAAGTTATGGAAAAACTTAGGGGGTGGAGGGGGCAGATAGTATGTGGGAAATCTCTGTGTATTTTCCTCTCAGTTTTGCTGTCAACCCATAACGGCTCAAAAAAATTAAGTCTTAAAAAAATATGTTGGGTCTATGTATGTAGCTGCACTCATTTTTCTGAGAAGGCAGGTCATAATTTTCATTAGAGTCTTCATTGATTCTATAACTGCCTTGGGGCATTTCTGCTAATCCTTGGATTTACTCTGAAAAAAAAAGTCCTTACTACTCATGTCTCTGAGTCCACCATGCAAAAAGGACTTTCAACTGCCCAGTGTTTTCTGTAACACAAAGTGGGCTCCAAATTGCCCACACTTGTTTCCTTTGGGCAGAATTCCAGGATTCCTATTATTGGATACGGTAATTTCCCAGCCTTGGCACTGCTCTCCTTTCCTCATTCAGATAATCATGCTGTGCTGTTGGACTGTAACTTAATTCCATCTCCTTAGAAAATCTAACTAATACACTGTTCCCAGGCCCATTATCCCCGGCCTTCCCCACTCTCACTCTGCCAGGCTGAGCAGGTAGTTTCCTGGTCCTGGGATCAGTGCCAGTCAATTCTGGTGGTTTTTGTTCATTCCCGAACAGGAAAACCCAGACTTGTTGAGAACTGGGAAGAAAGTGGACCCATTTTATTCCTGTCATCTATTTTCTATCAGTTCAGAGCTTCAAGTTAAACATGTAAAATTGGTCTGGAGCAAAGAGGGTTGGATGCTCAAATCCACAGTAAAATTTCAGTGTTGTGAGTGACTTTAGAATTCACTCCCTTAACTCAACCAATGAGTCACCCATACACTGAAGAGTTTTGTCAAACCCTTAAAACAAGTTCACTGCAGAGTCAAGATAATATTTTTCCAAACCACCTGCACCACCAACTCCAAGATACACACATGTTCTTTTCTTACTTAAATCAGTATTTTTCTAATTCTATGTACTAAAACTTCTTCGTCATTAAACCAGGAACTTGTGGATACATTGAATGGGACCAATTTTCCTGGCTAGATGCCTAAGTCGAATAAGACAGATTAGATATAAACACTGTATAGTACCCAGTCTGAAAAAAGGTAAATTAAGGCGGGGGAGGTAGAAGACTGTGAAGGGGGTATAAATGGTGATGGAAGAAGATTTGACTTGGTGTGGTGAACACACAATACAACATACAGCTGCCAAATGGCTTCATGGTCCAAAGTCTAGCAACTGACTCTTTTCTGGGCTCAGCTGCAGGATCGCTAAAATACTGCATCTCAAAGAGAGCTCTGGTGCAGAAGGCTGGCTATGCCATCCAGCAAGCCCCCCAAGGGCAGGGCCGAGGTTCTTTGTTCAGCAGCTCACATGCTCAGTTTCTTTATGTTGGGAAACCCATCCCAAAAAGTTCTATCAACTCAGCCAATCCTCTTTGCCTCGAACTGCAGTTTCCCCGGGAGAGATGAAAGGGAGAAACTGCTGACCAGATTCTTGTCTTACTCTTTAGAGGACTCATGAAATCCATGTTCAAGAAAACACTGAGATAGTCAAAACATACTTGCCCTGCCCTAACCGGTTTGGCTCAGTGGATAGAACGTTGGCCTGCGGACTCAAGGGTCCCAGGTTCGATTCTGGTCAAGGGCATGTATCTTGGTTGCAGGCACATCCCCAGTTAGGAGGCATGCAGGAGACAGCTGATCGATGTTTCTCCCTCATCAATGTTTCTAACTCTCTATCCCTCTCCCTTCCTCTCTGTACAAAATCAATAAAATATATTTTTTAAAAAACATACTTGCCCTTAGGTATTGGGATTGTCTCTTCCTGATGTCATGTGGATCTAGGGGACAGAAATTGGGGACAGGAAGCAGGTTGGGGGACAGGAGGTAGGTTAAGGGGGCAAGGTTGTAATCCTGGGGTTGAAGCTGAGTGGATGCAGGAAGGCAAAGGGCATAGCCTAGTGAGAGGGGCAGGGGTCTTAAGACAGCACTCGAGATGAGGGTGGGTGCATAGGGATTGCTACGTAATTTGAGAACCAGAAGCATGCTGGATATCTACTTCGTTTTTTCTTTCCTTTGGGTGAGAGGATTTCTTTAACAGTACAATGAATTTCCCCTCTCAGCTAGCCCGGTTCCCAGGCCTTCTATGCTGTTTGGAGTTCTGGTTGTCTTCTGTGGTCCGGAGCAGGGCATCGCATCGCCCCCGAGTCCTGGTGTGACTGCAGCCCCATAGGAGTGATTTTCCAATGTCCTCTAAGTCAGCGGGCCAGGATCCTTCTATTTAGAAGGAAGAAGATAGAGAAATGGTCTCTTTTTTAAAATACGTACCTAGCTCTTGCACACATTAGGTACCAGGCTTGTTCTAAGTGGTTTTCAAATACTAACTCATAACATATGAAATTTCTTTCTTAGGGAATTTCGTATCTATTGTTTATTCCAGTGTCTCTCAAAATAATATGTGAGAACTGCTCATACCAAAATCACAGGATTCTTGTTAACATGATGGTGTCTAACCCAATTCTAAGTCAATCCTTGTAACAACCATGTGAGATAGGCTTATCAATCCACATTCTACAGATGAAAAAAAGTGAAACTCAGAGAAATTTGTATCTGGTCCAAAGTCACATCGTTATTAAGTGCCATAACCAAGATCAAAACCCGAGTCTGCTTGACCCTAAAGCACATGGTGTTTCAGCAACAACACAGCACAGCATTAAACCCTGAGGGCGGAGGAGCACACTGATGCTACCCTGCTACAACGTAAGCAACAAATCTGGAGCATCTACCTTATGCAAAACACTCCAGAAGGCACTGCCCGTATCTCAAACGTGGTACCTTGGGATTAATGAACTATTCTGGGACAAGGATGACTGGAACCAGAGCCTGGGGTGGAGTGGATGGAAACTACAGCAATTGGGAGTTGTGTAAGTTGTAGGTCACCCAGGAAGAAAAATGTGTTGTCGGGATAGAAAGCATGAAAGAAACCGGAGTGTCCCAAGAGATGTCAAGTAATCTGTGTTGGATTACTTATCTGGGCCTTCCCAATAAAGTGAGTAAGGATGCAGAGAACAATGGGGAAATCCAACAAGAGTTTTCAGGACAGGGTTGGGGCCCTGGGATGAACTCATAAAAGCACAATGACATAGAGACTAAGACAGGGGCAGCCTCCAGGACTGTGACCTGAGACACAGCATTGGCCCCAGCAATCAGGGCAGAAGCCCCATAATCACAGCAGCAGCACAGGGTCAGGCTGGGTCAGTGGCAAGGGCCAGAGTCCTAGTGCCTTGCTCCGAAGAAGCATCTTCCACACTTTTCTGTGGACCACCTTTGTCCCTGGAGATGCTGGAGGGTAATTGGGGTGGCCCTGGGCTACCCAAATACTTACTGATGTGTTTGCAGAGGCATCCACATCTCAGGTTCATTTTAAATCTCCAGGAGGGGAACATAGGCATCTCCCAGGTGTATTTGATCACAGAATGCCTTCTTTTGTTTTCTAACAGATCATCTATTGTTACCTTCTGAAATATCAAAACACTATTTGTGAAACAGCAAGATAATGTTTCTTAGATCCATTCCTCATGCCCCTGGCTGAGAAGAGGTCCCGACAGTGGAGCAGTGCTGTACCAGCAGGTGGGGATCCAGGTGTCCCAGCTGTGCAGGGGAGGCTGTGGGACTTGGAATCAGGCAAGGCCCGACGACACAAGGCCCAAGATGGATAGAAACTATCATTTCTGCTTTCAAGAACTTTCCACTCTATGGCAATCCACTCCTTCCAAGGCAGCAGCTGTCTTTTTATCCTACTTCACCAGATCACACCATCATCTACATGACATGTCTGCCAGCCTTCTTCTCCTTTTTTGATGAAATCAATAATTAAAGCCCTCACCGGTCTGGCTCAGTGGATAGAGCGTCAGCCTGTGGACTCAAGGGTCCCAGGTTCAATTCTGGTCAAGGGCATGTACCTTGGTTGCGGGCACATCCCCAATAGGGGGTGTGCAGAAGGCAGCTGATTGATGTTTCTCTCTCATCGATGTTTCTAACTCTCTATCCCTCACTCTTCCTCTCTGTAAAAAATCAATAAAGTATATTTTTAAAAAAAGGAAATCAATCATTAAAAATAAAATGTGGTGTATCCATACAATGACATATTTATCCGCAAAAATTTAAAAATAAAGTACATATGCCACAATGTGGATGAACCTCAAAAACTTCATGCCAAGTGAAAGAAGCGGGACACAAAAGACTACATAGTGTCTGATTCCATTTGTATAAAATGTCCAGAAAAGGGAAACCCAGAGAGACAGGGGTGGGTGAGTGGTGGCCCGGGGCTGGGAGAGGGGGAAATGGGGAGTGACTAGCAAAGCACTGGGGTTTCTCTTGTGGGAGATGAAATGTTTTAAAATAAGATTGCGATGATGACTGCACAATGCTGTGAATAGATTCAAAATCATTAATTGTACATGTCACATGGCATGTGAGTTAAATATTAATAAAGCTGGGAACCTCCCACATGCCCAGCTCACGCTGGGAGCTATGACAACCTTCTCTTTCCTTGCTGTGTGCTCAGGGTTTGAAGGAATTGGCACTCCTTTTTGGATTAAGTCACTAAAACTCTGAATTGAGGAAAAACAGCCTCCTTCTGGCTCTAGCCCTGTAACACTTAACCTCGATAAAGTAAAGTGGTTTTCTAGACACTCTTTCTAGAAGCCAGCTGTCTTCTAGGCACGTCCACCATGAGAGATAACGGAGCTCCGGATGCTGCCACTCACCAGGTATTCGGTACTTGTTTAAGTCTTTCAATAAAACAAACTGATTAAATTCCCAAGATAAACCATTTAAAAGCTTTGACTCCTAGAATCTGTCATGATCACGAAAAACAGAGAAAGACAGAAGCTGCCACAGGCCAGAGGCGATTAAGGAGACAGACTGACTAAGTGCAATGTGGTTGCGCAGAGGAGAGCCTCGATCGAAGGCTGTGCGTGGAAAAACAATGAAATCCCACCAGATCTGGTGTGGAGTCACAGGACTGTGCGATGAGAGTCTCTCAGTCCTCATCCATGTGCCACAGTTACGTGAGCTGGCCACCTTCAGGCAAACTGGGACCCGTCACTATGTCCATACTTTCTACAAGTCTGAAGTTATCCCAAAAGAGCAAAATTTAAAATAAATAAAATGTCTATGCACAAACTTGAGCTCAGACAAAGCAGACTTCTTTTGAAAATATATACATATGTTTTTTATTGATTTCAGAGAGAGCAAAGGAGAGGGAGAGAGAGGTGGAAACATCAAAGATGAGAGAGAATCATTGATCAGCTGCCTCCTGCAAGCCCCCTACTGGGGATCGAGCCCACAATCCTGTCATGTGCCCTTGACCAGAATCAGACCCGGATCCTTCAGTCCGCAGGCTGACGCTCTATCCACTGAGCCAGACTGGCTAGGGCAGGAAGCAGACTTCTTTATTGTTATCTTTTTAGCTCTGTTTTATCATTGCTCTTGTTTTTCAGTAAATAATTTAACTTTCACAAGACCTTTCTCCATAGTCTGATCCAAGAACCCAGTCTATAGTCACATCCAAGAACCCGGTCTTCTTCCTACTGGTTCCTAATGCCCCATGTAAGCCTTTCTGGTCTTTTTATCTCTGTCTCTTGAGAGAATACTTCATCTCTTTTTCTTACCATCTTCACTGCACAAAGAATTCAGAGGAAACTGAGGCACGGTGGGACTGTGGCCTTGGTTAGCTGGGTGGCTTCTAATCACTTCTAACTCCACCACAGACGCACCATCTCAGCAAGAATTGGATAATACTTCAACCATTGTACAATCCCGGCTGCTCTTTACCAGAGTCTTTTTAAAGGTCAAACCATCCCCTGGAGATCTAAAACCTTGGAGCAGAAGCCATAAATTTGGACTGGCACATTCTTGTACTTTTTCTTTTTTAAATAATTCTTTATTGTTGAAAGTATTACATAAGTCCCCTTTTTTCCTCCATTTACCCCCTCCAACCTGCCCCTACCCCAGGCCCTCAACGCCCCATTGTCTGTGTCCATGGGCCGTGCGTATATGCATGCAAGGTCCTTGGTTGATTACCTACTTTTTTCTTTTTAAATGAATGACTTGTTAAAAGTGATGCAAAGAAAGAACAACAGGTAGAAAATGAATCATGGGGATTGGGACTGCACCTGTCAGCACACAGGCAGGAAGAAAAAGCTGAACGAAAACATATAAATGTCAACTTCTTTTTTATTATTATTATTACAAGAAAGACCTTTACTGTTAGTATCACTTTCCATACCAGTGTTCAAGGTGTGGGAGAGAATTTTCCCAGTTTCTACCAGAGGAGGTAAACTACCACAACACCAAGGACAAAAAATTAACATCAATGTTTCTTGGAAATCAGTGTTGACAGTGTCGACACTCTTCAGTCATCGAAAGATTAAGAACATAGAAAACTCCTATAACTCTAGGTGGAATGAAATTGAAGATTATTACTCAATGATGGAGACAAATGAGAGCCCAATACTCTTTTCATGATTAATGGAAATTCTGATTGATTTTACCAGAACTTTAATTCTAAAAATTAAGAAATGGAAAACAGTAGACTTGTCATTTCCTCTTATATATTATTTAACTCCTTTTTCTCACTAGCTTACCTAGAGTTGAACAGTCTTTCTAGGGTCAACTTAGATGTGGGAAAATCTACTATGAAAAGTGACCTACTTAGAGTGCAGTAATATTGTCATAGAAACTTCAGAGTTCGAGTAGGACGACTGCTCATGTTTCAGACAATGAAATGGGGCCCGGGTTGGTGAGTCACCTTTACAGAAGTGAGCTGTCTAGTGTGTGGAGAGCCAGGATTCCCATCTAAGTCTCCTGACACTCTGACACTCTGCCTGAGGATCTCCCCTCTCCTCCTCCATCTCCTTTTTTCTCCTTCTTCTTCTTCTTCTTCTTCTTCTTCTTCTTCTTCTTCTTCTTCTTCTTCTTCTTCTTCGAGCAAAAGCAAATTTATTTCATTTCAACCACAGAGTGAGTCAAAAGCAGATTCAGAAATAAAGTCCCCCAGCTATTAACTCAGTGTTCTACTCACTCAACTAAAAAGATAAAATGCTCAGATATGGAGAAAGGCTAAAGTAACTCAGCGTTACATTTTTCAAAGAGGGGTATTCATAATTATAAGAAGAAGGCCAGAGGAGAAATGAGAGATAATAGGTGCCTGTTATTAAAAAGCAACTATTTAATTATCATGGTATAAGCAGTCTATTTATTTTGTACTATTTGTTTCAGAGAAAAAGTGATATTTTCAAAGAAAAATTGCATTCATATTCTAGCCCATATTCCAGCAATATTTTACCCCCCTCCCCGTCTATGAAAATTATAGGGTAACTAGGTATGCAGAAAGCAGAGTACCATGATCTTAGCACCTGCTACCCGAAATAACCCAAGAGAGGGAATTGTTTCCGTAAGCAAAATGTCATGGTAAGTGGATAAAATGACAGTACAAAATGACAAGGACACAGAAGAGACAGCTAAAGTGCTTTGCATTAAAAATCAACAGAAACTAAAGTACAAAACTGTAAAACTTCTGGAAGATAACATGGAGAAAATCTAGATGACCTTGAATATGACAATGAGTTTTTAAATATAACACCAAGAGCACAATCTATAAAATAAATCATTGATGAGCTGGACGTCATTAAAACTGAAAACTTCAGCTCCGTGAAAGACAGTGTCAAGAGAATGAAAAGACAAGAAAACTACAGACGAGGAGAAAATATTTGAAAAGAAACATGTAATAAAGGATTGTTATCCCAAATACACAAAGAATTCTTAAAACTCTAACAATAAGGAATAAACAACCCAATTAAAAAATGGACCAAGACTGTAACAGACACCTCACCGGAGATATATAGATAACACATAAGCATATGAAATGATGCTCCACATCCTATGTTATCAGGAAAATTCCAAATTAAAACAATATTGAGAAACCACTCCACACCTAGGAGAATGGCCCAAATCCAAAGCACTGCCAACACCAAATGCTGGAGAGGACATGGGGCAATAAGAACTCTTATTCATGCTAGTAGGGATACAAACAGTGCAGTTTGAAAGACAGCTTGGCAGTTTCTTACAAAACTAAACATACAATCCAGGAATTGCACTCGTTGGTATTCATCCAAAAAAGTTTAAAACTTATGTCCACACAAAAACATATATTTATAGAAGCTTTATTCATAAATCCCAAACTTGGAAGGAATCAAAATGTCCTTCAATAGATGAATAGATAAACAGTGGCACATTTCAACGCTCAAAGAAATGAGTTATCAAGCCATGGAAAAGACATGCGGGAACCTTAAATGCATATTACTAAGTGCAAGAAGCCAATTTGAAAAGGCTACATAATGTGTGATTCCAATGATATGTCATTCTGGAAAAGGCAAAATTATGGAGTCAGTAAAAAGATCACTGGTTGCCAAGAAATTGGGGGTTGGGGGTGGGGGGTAGGGAAGAGGGATGAATAGGCAGAGCACAATGAATTGTTAGGGTTATGAAAAAATAATATGATGCCATAATAATGGATAGATTTCATTATACATTTGTCCCAAACCATAGCCTGTATAACACCAAGAGTGAACCATAGTGTAAACTGTGGACTTTGGATGGCAATGATGGGTCAATATAGGTGTGTCACTTGTAACAAAAGCCCCTCTCTATTCTAGGATGTTGCCAGCCCGGGAGGCTGTGCGTGTGTAGGGGTAGGGTGTACATCTATGCAAATATTATGGCAGAAGTGCAAACTATTCATACAATATAACCTACCCCTTTCATCACACCAGCCAGGGAACAAACAAATATGACTATAGCTTTCTCTCTCTCTCTCTCTCTCTCTCTCTCTCTCTCTCTCTCTCTCTCTCTCCATTTGGTTGCTTGTTTTGCACTTTGAATGGAATTTGTATTACCCTGGGGGCCTCAGGGAGAAACGTAAATAGAATTCACTTACACGCATCCCAGCAGGGGACGAACAGATAACCCAGAAATGTCCTTTGCTTTACAGTGAGGAGCCAGTGGCTAAAGGAGGCAAGTAGCTGGCCCCAAATTATTCAATTGGTTGGAGTCCAGCCAGAGCTCCTGATCCTGAGATCAATGCTGAGACCACTACATTTACTCATTCTGAAACCTGCCTCTAGCCCACCAAGCACTGAGCACGTTCTCGGCTGTCCAGTGTTTCTGACACGGAGGAAAGGAAACACTGCCCCGAACTCCGGGAGCCTTTCCCCGGCTGAAGCGTGTGGCCGGCACGAGCTCGTGTGGGCAGAGCAGAACCTCAGCACGGCTCAGGGGATGCGTGGTCAGAGGGGAAAGGAAGTTCCAGAAGTGGGGAAACTCTGAGGAAAGCACCTACCCTCAGAGCCGGGAAATCAGCGGAAGTCCTCACGACAGGGCCAATTGTAACAAGACATGAAATAGAAAGGTAAGCATTATAATAAAAAGCGCTATTGCAAAAAAAAAAAAATGTATTTCCAGCAAACAGATGCTTTGTTTGCTAGCAGTTCAAATTCCTAAAGAATGCTAAAGGCAGTCCCTTCTTTGACCAAACTACCCTTCCTAAAGCTAAAACATTTGCTTTTAGGGTAGTTTTGCTGGCCCTATATTTTGCCAATATTTTTCAGATCTGTGAGATTTCCCCCCGAACTAGACATGATCCTCTCGGTCCTCCAGTTTGACCCCCGTTAAAGGAAACGGCTCTGTTACTGAGGGTACCCAGGTGCTCAGTCAGGCACCTGTGACCATGACCTTAGCAGGCCAAGCTAACTTGGCAGATGTGATGAAAGCTTTTAAGCTGGGAAGGTTTCCCTGGATCACCAGGGCAGGGCCTACATGGAATCACAGGTGTTCTCTGCAAAGGAGAGGGGCAGAGCTGACCCCAGAAGAGGACGAAAGTGACATGGCAATGGACGGGAGAGGTTGAAGAGATGCCAGGACAGTTACGTGTCAGGGAATGCGTGAGGCTTCCAGACACTAGGGAAGGTGGGGAAGCAGCTGGTCCCCCGGAGCCTCCAGCTGGAGCCAGCCCTGCCCACGCCTTGTTTGTCGGTCACTGGTCAGCCAGGGGGCTGGTTTCAGACTCCTGGTCCCCAGAACTGCAGGAGTATGGAGGCGTCCTGTTTGGAGCCACCATGTGTGTGGTTATGCGACACAGTAGCAATAGGAAATTAATACAGTTCATTAATGATTAACTTCCACAGGGTGAACCAAGGCATGTTATTATTTAAACACAAAGAAACAGAAACAAACCTGGGCTGCAGAGAAACAAATAGGGTGCCTGGCACAGAGGGAGCTCCCTGCCCCGCCCCCCCCCTCCTGGTTTGGCCCCTGAGGCCTCGCTCAGAATCGGTTTACACATTAATTACCCCAGGGCCTTTTCCTCCTGCTTTTCAAGCTGCTCTCAGGACAATCCCAGGGCCTGGAAAATTCCCACATTAATCAGTGAGCCTAGAGTATAATATTACTGACAAATTGTAAGCCACATAGGAGTGCCCTGGCCCGTGTGGCTCAGTTGGTTGAGCATCGTCTCATGCACCCAAAGGTTGCCGATTCGATTCCCAGTCAGGGCACATGCCAGGTTGTGGATTTGATCCCCAGTTAAGGTGTGTGCAAGAGGCAATCAATTGACATTTCTCCCTCACATCAATGTTCTCTCTCTCTCTCTCTCTCTCTCTCTCTCTCTCTCTCTCTCTCTCTCTCTCTCTTGCTTTCTCACTCCTCTCCCTGCCTCTCTCTTTAAAATCAATGGAGATATATATTTTTTAAAGAATTTAAAAATTAAAAATAAAGCGCCTATGAACAATTTCCAAGCAACTCCCTTTAAGTCCTGATTTAAGTCGTGAACAAGTTGAAACCATCCACAGTATTCAGCCAGAGTGAACTTCAGCAGAAAAGGAGGGCCACAGAGTTCCCTGCTCTGCTCTACATCTGATAGCTCCCGGTCTTTCTTCTGGAAGTCTGGCATCCCATAGCCCGCCCGGGGGCGTCAGTCAGTCCTGTTCCTATTAGTTAAAGAGACAGGAGAGTTTCCACTTCACCAGGCTCTAGCCTCAAGGCCCACGTTCTGATCTCTGCTTGGGGCCCAGGCCTCAAAGCCTGGCCGCCCACGCCAGCCCTGGAATAAAGAACACTCCTCATATGAAGCATGTGAAGGCCCCTTCAGCATCAGTCATCGGTAGAGTAGTTCGTTTAATCCCTTTATCCTGTTATTTACTAAACAGAAATAGCTCAGGAGTAAAACTGTGAAGAAAGTTGATAATAGTTAAAGCATTTGTGAAATTTGTAAACCAATGAGACTTCGTAACCCCTCTCCTTTCCCTTTCTCCATCCTATATAACAAAAGGCTAATATGCAAATTGCCCAAACTGCAATATGACTGGTCGCTATGACACGCACTGACCACAAGGGGGCAGACGCTTAACGCAGGAGCTTCCTCCTGGTGGTCAGTGTGCTCCCACAGGAGTAGCACAGCTCAGCCAGAAGCCGGGCTCATGGCTGGTGAGTGCAGCGGTGGTGGCGGGAGCCTCTCCTGCCTCCACAGCAGCGCTAAGGATGTCTGACTGCTGTCAGTCGGATATCCCCTGAGGGCTCCTGGACTGCGAGAGGGACCCTCCCTCTGCCCCTCCCCAGTGCACAATTTTCAGGCACGAGCATGGGCCTCTAGTTTCATATAAAGCACTAGCCAGGCTTCCCCCAGGGGGTCTGAAGACAATAGAAATTAACATTTTGTAGCTGGAGGAGGGACATAAGAGGAGGAAACATTTGGATATTTGCTGACAGCAGGAACAATGTCTATCATCTCTGGCCCCAACATTCTGCATTTTGTTCCCCTCACTGCCTCTGTCTTCTTATTACAAAGCATTTGAACAAGGCGCCTACGCCACCCCGGTCTCAGCAAATACTGTCATTTTTGAGACCCAGTGGAGAAACCGAGTCAAGCAGCGTTCCAAAACCACAAAGCCTGTTTCCAGCAAACGTGAGCTCGGCGTGCCTCACACACACTGCCTTGCTTTGTCTTTTATGTCATAAGCACCCAAGAAGAGTGTCTCTATCTTAAAAGAATCTCCATCTTATTGCATCAGCCGTCTAGACCTCAACCTGTGGTCTTCTATCTAAAATTGGTACCCAAGAACTGCAAACTCTTAAACATGGCTGTACTCCAAGAAAAGAAAGTAACATATTAGCATCTGCAAGCTTTCAATGCTTGAAGAGTCTGTGAATTCCTGTAAGGAAGTTCTTTTTTTCTCTGTCCTTCAGGTCCTCCTGTACCTACAAGGTGTCCCCCCAAAATGTATATATACTTTTCAGTAGATTCTATTACATTTTGAAAATGAAATGCATTTTAATAAAAACTGCCTTTAAAATTATTCAAAGTGTATATACATTTTTGGGGAATATCCTCTATACTAATAAAAGGGTAATATGCTAATTAGGCTGGGTCGACCGGACATCTTCCAGATGTCCGAATTCCTTCTGGACAATTAGGGGGTGACCAGGCAGGCAGGGGACCAGTTAGGGGGCAATCAAACTGGCAAGCAGAGGCAGTTAGAGTTGACCGGGCAGGCAGGCAAGTAGTTAGGGGCAATTAGGCAGGCAGGCAGGTGAGTGGTTAGGAGCCAGTGGTCCTAGATTGCAATAGGGGTCCCGGATTGGAGAGGGTGAAGGTCAGGCTGTGGGGACCTTCCTCCCCACCACCATGCACAAATTTTGTGCACCGACCTGTAGTATATACATATTTCTTAGAGGGTCCAGTGCTGTCACTGGAAACAACTTACTTTCACCCCGACAGCATGGGCAATGTTAGGGGTCAGAAGGGGATCAATTTCTGCCTGGTCTGAGGCTTCAGTCAAAAGTTGCTGGGCCCTGGCTGGTTTGGCTCAGTGGATAGAGTGTGAGCCTGTGGACTGAAAGGTCCCAGGTTTGATTCCAGTCAAGGGCACATGCTTGGGTTGTGGGCTCAATCCTTAGTGGGAGGCATGTAGAAAGCAGCCAATCAATGATTCTCTCTCATTATTGATGTTTCTCTCTCTCTCCCTCTCCCTTCCTCTCTGAAATCAGTAAAAATATATTAGCAACAACAACAAAAGTTGCCTGGCAGAGTGGGGGGCATATGGTGTCTTCACATGATCATCTGTGTCCTAATCTCCCCTTCTTAGAAGGACACCGGGGCCCATCCCGATGACCTCATTTAATCTAAATTATTTCTTTAAAGGTCCCTTCTCTAGATGTGGTCATATTCTGAGTCTCTCGGGGTTAGAGCATGAGTACATGAATTTGGGTGGGAAGCACAGTCAGCCCATAGCAGTGCCTTTTGCAGGAAATCATCTATGGCCAGTCATCCTTTTGTCTAGCCTCGACTGCTGAAGCACTGGGGGTTACATGCGCAGTAAATGACAAGGCTGGCCATTCTCAAATGCATGGACCCTCTGCCTAATCTGAGCTCACCCAGAGCAGCCACTTTCCTGTCTCACCAAGAACTCTCCTCAAAGCTGCTGACCCACATACCCCACCGTGTTGGTCTCAGACACCCTCCAGGATGCTCAGGGTGGCAGCGCACAGACTTGCCCTGGGAGGTCATCTCCCTGGAAGCTCCGATCCAGCCCACCAGGCTTCCCAGCCTCCAGGTGAGCAGAGAGATGGCACAGCCTCGGCTTAGGCTGCAGGGAGTCTGGGATACATACAGGGGCGGTGGGATGGGGAGAGGAGGGTTCATTCCCTCCCTTCAATGCCTGGTTCCTTCCCACCATGGCCTTGTGTACACTCGTGACTCCAGGATCCCAACAGCGTTAACCAATGGAGAGACCTCTGCTCTGTGAAAGAGCAGATTTCATCTGCAGGCCTAGATATGAGCATCCTCTCCCAGGGGCCGCGTGGGGTGCCCTGGGAATCTGCCCAGAACACAGGGCCTGGTTTCTGTAAGCAGGCGTGTGGTTGGCAGCACCTCTTCTGCGCTGGCCCCCGAGCCGCCTGGGGGATGGATATAGGATAACGGCGGGCCCAGCACCTGCACCAGGCTCCGGCCCCACAGCCCCTCGGCTGAGGCCGGCCCTATGGACATTGGGGACGCACAGTTCTTTGGTGTGAGGGATCCCTGGGCACTGGAGGGTGTTTACCAGCATCCCCTGGCCCACCCCCTCCAGGTGTAACGACCATAGATGCCTCCTGATGTCCCCAAATGTCTCCTGGCGGAATAAACACCCCTGATGGGGGGGAGGTGGGGCGGGGGGGACAGCACCACTGTGGAGCTTGGGGAACTCAATGAAAAGATGTAACAATGTCTTTTTCTTGGCATCCCTGAACCTGCTTGTGCTACTTTCTCTCTATTGCAGATCAACGTGATCAGACTACAAACCCGGCCACTGGCCTCCACTCTTTCTTCCCCTCCACTCCTCACACCCTCTCACCCTGACCACCCTGCTGCCCACTTACTTCTTGAACCCACGCTTCCGCCCCTCTATGGTCCTGGTGACTCAGCTGTTCCTCCTCTCCGCTCCTCCGCTCCCTCAGGCTGCTCCTCGCTGGCCTCCCTCCCCCGGCCTTGTCTCCCACATCCATTGTCCTTGTAGCAACGAGGGAATTTATTTAATCTAAATTAGTAATCAGATGCAAGTCGCATCACATCCCTGCCTGGAAGCTGCAAGATAAAGCCCAGGTCTGTCACAGGACCTAGGAGGTCCGGGCAGACCTCTGGACGTATCTCCTAACACGCCCCCACTTTCCTCTTGACTCACCAAGTCGTCCTGTTCCCCACGCACGGCTCCATGACTGCAGCCTTTGGGCCTTGCGCTTGCGGCTCCCTCTGCCTGAAACATCTTCCAGGCCAACCTTCCTAATTTCCTTCAATTTCACATTTTCCCGGGAGCCTTCTGTGACCTTCCCAGCGGGCAGGGCACATCTATATGTTACACTTCCCACTTACAACCACCAGGTGGCAGCACAGGGCTGTGTTTAAGAGCTTCCTCTCAGACCAAATTGCTTACTACCAGTTAAATGACCCTGGGTAGGTCATCTCATGCCTCTCTGTGCCTCGTTTTTCTTTATCTGTAAGACGGGGGTAAAATGGAATCTATTTCATAAAATCATTGTGTGGATGATATGAGCTAGCAAGTGCAAAGTGCCCAGACATTCCCAAGGCAAATGTCCAACAAGAAATAACCGTTGTTGAAATTTTCTGTTGAGCTATCTGCCTCCCAGAAGACTGGGATCAATATTTCATGTTTAAACATTAATAGCGGAGAGGCCACTTCACAGTTATCTCTTCATTCAGTCCTTAGGGTTTACATTTTCCAAACGACTTGCAAAGCCTCCTGGCCATTTGTAATAACACCACCCACCCTTCACCCCCCACCCCCACCCCAGCTGTGAATTGCTTTCTCAGACGCTTTACTCGTTTATTTCTTCATCAAAGGGGACTTTCAAAAACAGCTCTGAGCAGGCCACTCCTTGCTTCAAAGTCCTGCCTGGTTCACGGTTGCCTGGAGAATAAAGTCCAAATGCCTTAGCCCAGCTCTCAAAGGGTTTCCAGGATTAACTTGAGGTCATCTCCACCAATTGTCATAACCAATCCCACATACTTCCTAGCTCCACGGGCCCTTCTTACACTCATGGCTGTGTTTACACAGAGAGTTCTGCCTGAACACACTTACTCTCTTTTCCTGGGGCCTTTCCCTTCGTCACATCTCCCCCTAGCAGCACCCCAAAATTATCTCTTCTTTTCCCTGTGTTTCTATTACAGGGTGTACTAGTATATATATCACTCTAAAAGAAATTGTCTCACTATTATTAGTGTTGGCATCTGACTTTTGTGAATGTATTTTCATATGCTTAGTACAAGTTCATAAATTTTTCAGTAAAGACAGTCTTGGGTTTTATGTAAATGCATCTTTTTTTCTCCATTAAAATGACAGTGTTAGAAGCTAGAAATTGTTTAGAGATTTGACCTTAAAAGCTCAGGAAATTATGCTGAGCTACATAGGGGGCTTACGCCAGTGTGGCGGATTACAGGTGACCATGAGTGCCTTTCCACTCCCCTTTCAAGAGAAGAGGGGCTCACATGAAGAGGAGAGGCCGGTGACAACTTGGGGGGGAGAGGCCAACTCTCCACCCCACATAGAACATGGAGGATTACAGCCCCACTCACCATCTGAGTGCAACCAAATGAGGTGAACAGAAGAACCATCACGCTGAGCCCTGTCAGTCCACAGAACTGTGAAGAGTAATAAAACAGCTGTATTTTGCCCTGACCAGTTTGGCTCAGTGGATAGAGCATCGGCCTGCGGACTGAAAGGTCCCAGGTTCGATTCCGGTCAAGGGCATGTACCTTGGTTGCGGGCACATCCCCAGTAGGGAATGTGCAGGAGGCAGCTGATTGATGCTTCTCTCTCATCGATGTTTCTAACTCTCTATCCCTCTCCCTTCCTCTCTGTAAAAAATCAATAAAATATATATATTTTAAAAAACAGCTATATTTTAAGCCACTAAGTCTCAGGGTGCTTTGTGATTCAACAATAGATCATGGGAAAAGTCATTCTTAATTACTAATGAGTTTCCCAAAGAATAAGAATTATTACCTTTGCCTCATGTTGACTACTTTAAATTGTGAGTTAACAGGACTGTCCCATGCTGATGTATGGTCAGTGCATGAGTGGACATTTTAGCAGAGTCAACATGTCTAGATATGACAATAATCAGCTACCCTACAGGACAAGGACAGGTGAGTTTTACTCTTCTCTGAACTTGGGCAGGAAAACAGGGTGTCCATTAAATGAGAAATAATTGAGTGGAATTGAACATAAATTCCTGCCATTTGGCTCTGGGTTTATCACTCCTATTTGCTATGGAAATAATGAAAATTGATTAGCCATGGGGAAAAACATACCATTTATTTGCTTAAGCACATTAAAATATTTTCTGAAATAAAAATGTTCAAGAAATATCTCTGGGCTTTTTAAAACCTAAACTTGATATTTTAATCAAAACTGATATCTAAATATATGAGTCTGACCAAATAACAAGCTATGACTGTCCAATCACACACACAAAAAAGAAAGGGAAGCCCTAACTGGTTTGGCTCAGTGGATAGAGCATCAGCCTGTGGACTGAAGGGTCCCAGGTTCGATTCCGGGAAAAGGGCATGTACCTTGGTTATGGGCACATCCCCAGTGGGGGGGTGTGCAGGAGGCAGCTGATCAATGTTTCTCTCTCATCAATGTTTCTAACTCTCTATCCCTCTCCCTTTCTCTCTGCAAAAAAATCAATAAAATATATACTAATTTAAAAAAAGAAAGAAAGGGAAGACTTACAATCACCAATTCCCGGTGTCCACAGGCTGGACGGTGACAGTCACAATACATGTCCACCCCTGACTAGGGCACCCCAAGCATCACCCCATTCTGAGAGCTCTCATATTTTGATTCTAGCCATTGCCTACCTCAAAAAATCAATAAAGTCAAAATCACATAAGCGTAGCTATTAAGCACTCACTCACTCATCCACTTATCATTTATTGGTCATTTTCTACGTGCCAGGCCCTGGGCTAGCTCTGGAGATACAGCATTCATCGCCATAGTTGCACTTCAGCCAATGACAAATCAGTCTTCACTGCCAGGCTGAACATCTTCTGCATTAGGTTCCTATTGCTGCTGAACACACACACACACACACACACACACACACACACACACACACACACACTTAGTGGATTAAAATACTAAGTTATCATCTTACAGCCCTGAAGGTCCAAAGTCTAAAATGGGTTTCACTGGGAGGAGTCAAGGTGTAGCAAGGACATCTCTCTCCTGAGTCTCTAGGTTAGAATCTGTGTTCTGCCTTTTCTGGCTTCTAGAGACCTGCAGTCCTATCTCGTGGCCCATTTCCACAATCACATCATTCTGGCTTCTGCTTCCATTGTCACATCTATTCTGACCCTGACCTTGACCCTCCTCCCTCTTATAAGAACCTTTGAGATTACAATGGGCCACATCGGAGAGTCCAGGATATCTCACCATCTTAAAAATACTTAACTTAATCAAACTGCAGAGCTTTTTTAATCATATAAGGTAGCATTCATAGGCCTGGGGTTTAGAAAGTGGACATTTTGGGGGGCCATTATTCTGCCTCCCACTCCCACCTATGCATATCATATGTCAGGCACAATGAAGACCCCAAAAACATTTATAGATGGGCCCATGAACTCTAGAAAATTTGGGCAGAATGAGAAATGTCTTCATCTCTCATTGAGTATGTAGATTCCTGGGAGCACAGTTGCCGGGATTCTGATCACTTGAGCCCAGGGCGGAGCCCATGAACCTGCATTTAACTAGACTCTAAAGAGAAAGCAAAGCAAAGGGCCCCGGGCCACACCTGACAGAAGCTTCCAGAGACGAGCAAAGACTACGAAGTAGTCCACGGAGCTGAGTCTAGTAGATGGGCTAGGTTCACCTCTCTAGGGAGCGTCTTGTGGGAACTTATATGGCTGCTTTTTAATACAAACAAAGTCTATTCTGTAGGTAATATTAATTTACCTTTAAGGGCATAGACCAGCAGTGCTCAACCTGTGGGTCGCGACCCCTTTGGGGGTCCAACGACCCTTTCACAGGGGTCGCCTAAGACCATCGGAAAACACACAGATAATTACATATTGTTTTTGTGATGAATCACTATGCTTTAATGATGTTCAATTTGTAACAATGAAATCGGGGGTCACCACAACAGGAGGAACTGTATTAAAGGGTCGCGGCATTAGGAAGGTTGAGAACCACTGGCATAGATTAATCTACTTGTGGTTCTGAAATAAAGAGACCAAGAAACACAAGGCATTCCTTGGCTACATTGCCAGCAGTTACAGATTAGAGCTTGCCTTCTTGAAATCAAGTTAACAGGGTTGCTAGAAAACCCTTTGTAGTGGTTCTGAATTCAAGTACACGATGTAAGTTTAATAAGCAATTAGGGTTACATGAAAAAAAATAAGCTTCTAGGACCTTTGCTCTTTCTCACATTTTACTAATTAAGGGAAGCATTCTGTCCTATTTCTCCAAATAAGATAAATCAGCAGCTGTATCCTTTTCTAGCCCATAGGAGAAATAACAAATTAAGTAGAAAAATATTACAGATAGAGAACTTTGTCATAATTTCATGTATATTGTTTCATTTTCTCTACTCAGATTCCAATAATAATAGAAGAAGGAATTAATAAGATAATTCAGAGCTATGTGATGTAAGTTTTAGAAGATCCTCCTCAACAATACAGAGACTTCCGGAGTCACATTTGTGATACCAGGGTTCTGCTTTTGCTGGCAACCTCCACTCGGTAAAATAGTCAAGTCTTTTTTTTTTTTAAGGGCAGTTTCTGGTAGAATCCATATGTTCATTTGTTCAAGGATTTTCATTGCAGCAGTGTTTACAATAACAAAACATTACACACAACCTACATGCCCGTTAATAGTGACAAAATTTTAAAAAATATGTATTATGGTACACTTATAAGATAGAAAACTTTGCAAGAAGTCCAAAAGCTATTGGGACACCAGAGAGATGGCATGTTGTACTAACAAATGAAAAAAAGCAAGTTTCACAAAAGTATGTAGAAGGTAGTCTCATTTTGCAAATGTTAACTATACATTAGTATATGCATTGGGGAGGGGGTGGTGCAGGAAACCCTGTGAGTGTAGCAGCCGCCAAATGTAAAAGTGTTTCTGTTTAGGTGATGAGATTCCCAGTGGACTTCTACTTTTTATTTTGCCTAGTTCTGCACTGTTTAAATTTCTCCACTACTACGATCTATGTTTGCAGTATAAAATTTACACAGTTAGAATGGTAGGTAGACAGATGTGGGCATTCTTTGTAAAGCTACATTGCCCGAGGATTCCCACCTATGTTCTTTCTTCATCTAATCCTTCCCTGTCCTCCAAGTATGAATTGATTTCCTCTTTTTGCACTTAATGTTCAGTTCTCTGCTTGCTGGAAAGCCCAAAAGCCACGGGGTAGTAGGGGGACAGGCATATTTATCCACACCTGGCATTTACTTTATTTAAAAAGCACATACAAACACACATTTGCACATATTCAGCAATATACCTCATGCTCTTTTAAAGACAAAGGACAGTAGTTATCAACTGTGTTAATCATTAAGGAAGCGATTTTCCCTACTGTCAAAACAGAGCCTGGGGAAATGGATATCAAGGTGGATTTGAACGATTATTAAACTTTGCCCTTTCCTGGATCAGATGCCCTTTACTCTCCTGTGATTTGTGCCAGAGTGTCAGCACAGAAACGCTGGATGATTATCTAGTGTGCCATTAACCCTTCTTTTGCATAATTATTAGTTGAGCAAATCAACATTCGTTGTGCTGTCTATGCAGCCAGCTTTCCTCTCTAGGCCAGAACTTGTGCAGAACTTCAGAAAAATGCTCTAGCAACAACTAGTAGCTGACATTCCTTCAAAGGCAGACGGTGCCCAGTTATGAGTAAAATGTTAAATGAAAATGTGTCTGGGACTGTACCTTTAAAAATTCACACGGCTTTTAATAACTGATTCCTGCTATCAAATAGTTCCTGGGAGCAGGTTCTGAAAAAGAAAGGGAACACATACGTAGCTGGACCCATATGAAAGCACCAGCCCTCCCACCACCATCACCGCCAACACAAGGTACGGGTGGGGCAGGAGTGAGGACACCAAGGCCCACCTCTATCTCTTCACCAACGGCTTGAGGCTGACCCTGAGAGGTCCCTGTCTTGGACTCCAGCCATTGCCCCTCATGAGACAGTATCACTGGGAGGTACAGCAAGTGTGGGCACATCTGTGTGTTCCTGAATGTGCAAATGACAAAGACGTATTTAATGGCAAAGATGACAAAGACAGCCATCTGTAGGGAAGAAATGGGATCGGGGGAGATGAAGGGTGCTACGTTCAAATATAGTCACACTGGATTAGAACTTCAAAGTATAATCTTTGAGGGAACACAACAATTCAGTCCATGACATACGTCATTATTGTAAACACACAGAGGGGGAATAGTTGGAACAGAACACATAATATTAAGGGAGCCCCAAACTAGAATCAAAATTAGCCTCTAATAATAAAATCAGGAAGATCTGAAATATAATTTATGCACCCTATGATATACAGCAACCACTGTACTTGAGGCCATATGCTCCGCAAATGACTAGGTTTACAAATAAATGGGAAGGGGGAATCCTCTGTTGAGTCATAAAATTCAGACACTGAGAATATATACATGACTCTATAGATAACATATATTCTCATATGTATATACAAACATATATATGCATACTAGTACACATATATAGATGTGTAAACATTGTAAATAACATATAATGCATTAACTGTATGCATGCATGTATGTATGTGTATATAACATATGCATAATTTATATACATGAATAAATATGACATAAATAAGCTATGATAATATGAATAACATGTAAATATATATAAATGTAGGTTATATATATAAATACATATATGTATGTATATATGTGTGTATAGACATATACACACACATATATATAGTATCTACTCACTCTAACAATATTTATTAGCATACCATAATGTATACCAAAGCCCTGTGATTCATACAAAGCATGTTTTCAGTCTACAATCTGAATCCAAATATTCCTCTTAGAAAAAAATGTAAAGGATCAAGATTAGATAAATAGACCAAAAGCACAATTTTTCAAGCCTAGATCTTTCAAGGTTAGCCAATATAGCAAAAAAAAACCCTGCCTGTTCTCAAGATGCCCATGCCAATGGAACAGAATAAATATTTCATGAATAGGGCCAGAGTTATTTATGAGCGACTGTAACATAAAATTTATTGGACCGCTTTTTAAGGTTATCAACTCCCTTTACCTCTACACCTTAGAGAGTGAAGCAAATGCCCTTAAAGGAGATGGTCAGTTCTTCACCTAGTGGTTGATATTATTTACTATAAATTTTTTAATGGGCCACCTTGTGCAGTATCTCAAGTCTCTCAGAAAAAAAAGAGCAGAAGTCACTATGCATTGTTACATCACTGCGTTAGTTAGCTCGGGCTGCCATAACCAAATACCCTGCCCCCTGGGAGGCTTCGACAATGAAGATGTATGTTCACACAGTTCTGGAGGCTGGAGGACCGACATCAGGCTGCCTTTGTGCTCGGGTCGGGTGAGGGCTCTCTTCCTGGCCTGCAGAGGGCCACCTTCTTGCTGCGTCTCTACCTCTTCTCATAGGCACTCATCCCTTCCCCAGTCCCAAGTCTCAGGACCAATTACCTCCCCACCTCCAAGTACCATCACCTTTCTTCTTGAATAGCTGTCTCCAATTATCTCCATGTGTCAGACCTTACTAATTCTCAACCCACCCCCCAAAATGTCATCTCTTTCTTGAAGTTATTTCACCCTTTACACCCAGTCCCCACCCAACCACAAGGAGTCCCTCCTGTTGTGACACACAACGCCACGGCCTTTTGACACGTTTATTATTATTCCAATCTGTGTTCATGGTTATTTATGTGGGGCTGGATTGTAAATCATACCTGGGCATAATTATCTGAATCTCCTTTGCCGCCCCTTCCCATGGAAGACCATAATTAACGTTGGTTTAATAAAAATAGCTCTAAAAATAACACAAGGGAAACTGCTCAGAGTTTATTTTTGCATTTATTAGGAGATTTTTAAGAGAGCATCTCTAAAGACTCCATGGCCACAGAAAGGACAGGCCATTTGTGGTACAGACAAGACTTAGTGCAGAGATAGGAAAGAATTTAAAGAAGAAAACACAGTAGAAATCATTACCATATTCTATTGAGCTCAATAATCAACATATTCTCCACCTTTCTCCTTGGATGTCATTGTATAAAATGTCCATGGGACTACCTTAAAAACAGAAAAAGTTACTAAAATTCAGAACCAAGGAGGACAGTGCCGTGAAGCCCATGTGACAGGGAGTCGGTCTGGAGCAGATGGGCAGAGGGAAGCCCTAGCAAGGGAGCAAGAGGACTCCCCAGGAGCACCTGCCCGGGGGCTGGCCCAGCCCCTAGCAGCAGCACTGCTTCTTGCAGCAGCACTTCTGCTGGCAACAGCACTTCTGCTGACAACAGCCCTTCCCACAGCCACAGCCACAGCCACAGGAGCCACAGCCACAGGAGCCACAGCCACAGGAGCGGCGGCAGCAGCAGACCACAGGGACGCTGCAGCAGCCCCCACAGCAGCCACGGCAGCAGGGGCAGCAGCTGGAGCAGCAGCCGACCCGGTAGCATCTGCAGGTGGTGCAGCCACCACAGCCACCACCACAGCCACCACAGCCACAGCCACCACCACAGCCGCCACAGCCACCACCACAGCCACCACAGCCACCACAACCACAGCACCCCATGATGTCAGTAGAGAGGATTCAGAAGAGATGAGGAGAGAGACTCAGGAGGTGAGGGAGGTCTTGTGCCCATTCTCCTGGGGGAGCCCTTATATACCACCTCCACGAGCTGAGCCCGGAATACACAGTCAGCGTCTTGTTGTTTATCCTACTTCCCATAAAATACCTCACGAGGCCTCTTACATTCTTCCTTGTTGGAGTCTTCACCGGATAATACTGTTAATTTTAACCTTGACTCAACTCTTAAATCTAAACTTGGATTAGTACACACTTCGGAGAGTTTCAAGCCCACGAGGACTAAGCGCGTGCGTGTGAGTGTGTGTGTGTGTGTGTGTGTGCGTGTGAGTGTGTGTGTGTGTGAGTGTGTGTGTGTGTGCGAGAGTGTGTGTGTGCGTGTGTGCGTGTGTGAGTGTGTGTGTGTGCATGAGTGTGTGTGTGTGTGTGTGAGTGTGTGTGTGTGCGTGCGTGTGTGTTTTGTCCCAGGGCCTAGAATGGTGCCTGGTTCATTGTAAGGATTTGATAGATGTCTGTCAAGTTAAATAAATGTCTAAAATATTGAAGAATAATGTTTATTTTTTCATAACCATGAAGGTCTGAATGTAGAGCCAGGTAAGATCCCTCTGTTTCTGCATGTAGTTTTTAGTCATCACAGGTTAGAAAAAAAGCAGTGACCAAACAGAGGAAAGACTAAACATCTCTAAATGTGTATATCACATCCTATCTCAGCATTAAAAATAAACAGGTGCTTTTTCTGGGTCTCTGTTTTTTTGTTCACAAGAAGAATTGTTTGGTTATTAGAAATTACAAAAAATAATAATTGTGTGATGTCAGATGTTAAAAAATATAATTTTGTGCAGCTGGCTCCTGAGTCAGCTGCCTGGAGTGAAGTTTCTGTTTGCTGTTAGTCAGTTAAATCACTGGGAAAACAAAAATGAAGGTTTCATCAGTGGCCGGCCCCGCTCCTGCCTCTCGGGTTGAAGACCTGTGGCCAGGCCCAGTGACCGTGTCGGCCGACCATGGCCAGAGGGCTGTTTATTTGAATTGACCCATCTCTGTGTGGCTGACTCTACCTGCCCGCCCTCCACTCCTGCAGCAGGTAGCCTGTGGGTGTGGTCAGTGGTCCATACAGGTAGGTCTTGAGAATGGAGGCCCCGCTAGTCCATGTACTCCAGACGACACCACAGCCTCTCTTGGGACTTAAACTTCTGGATCGGAGACGACCTGGCTTGGACGGGTCTGCCTTTCCCCCTCAATGTTGGTGTCCCTAGATTCACGCCTGGCATCTCTCTCATAGGCTCACCTTTGAAAGCCGGAGAAGTGCCCCCCACTCCTCCCCGTTCTACTTCTCATCAAGCAGAGGCTGGCGGGTGTGTCTGGCCCTCCATCTCCACTGCCCAGCGCCCTGGAGAAGCTGCCCGCCGGGGAGACACAAACTGTCCACGGCAGACGGTGTCTGTGACACAGGCATCATTTTCAGGCTCCTGGGACGACTTTTTCCCTACACTGTGGCAATCACTGTTCTACTTCTGGACTAAAGATACAACACACAACTGTTTCATTCACAACAGAAAACATGAGGTTTCCCAAGGAGGCTGTGGCGTTAAAAATAGCAATATTATCATAGCAAAAGGACTCCAGAAGGAAGTAAACAAAAGGTCTTGTGAGATTCCTCCAAGGAAATCGGGCTAAACAAGAAGGAGAGGTGGTATATAAGGGCTCCCCCAGCAGAGGGCCATCAGACCTCCCTCACCTCCTGAATCTCCCTGCTCACCTCTCCTGAGTCCTCTCTACTGACAACATGGGGTGCTGTGGCTGTGGTGGTGGCTGTGGTGGCTGTGGCGGCTGTGGTGGTGGCTGTGGCGGCTGTGGTGGCTGTGGTGGCTGTGGTGGCTGTGGCGGCTGCACCACCTGCAGGTGCTACCGGGTTGGCTGCTGCTCCAGCTGCTGCCCCTGCTGCCGTGGCTGCTGTGGGGGCTGCTGCAGCGTCCCTGTGGTCTGCTGCTGCCGCCGCTCCTGTGGCTGTGGCTCCTGTGGCTGTGGCTCCTGTTGCTGTGGCTGTGGCTGTGGGAAGGGCTGCTGTCAGCAGAAGTGCTGCCAGTGTAAGTGCTGCTGCCAGAGGCAATGCTGCTGCTAGGTGGCCCGTCTGCAGGTGCGGGTGGTCCCCAATCTGTTGGTAAGGCTGCCCTCCTGTCTATCCTCTTGCTCTTCCCCTGCCCTATGGTCCTGGGCTCTCTTCCTGTCTTTCTTTGAAGTTTTTCCATCTGAAAAATTTTCAAACTATTAAGCACCATCTCATGGAAATGATATAAGTGCATCCTGGTACCTGAGTTACTGTGCAAATTGTTCAACTCAGCCAAATGAAATCACGATTCCTACTGTTTGTTTTGATGGCTGTGCTCACTGCCTGTCAGCTGTTTCTGTTCTATGCTTCCCTGTCCACATGCATCGTTTTCCCCTTTGTGTGTGGATATGTGTTCTTAGTGATCACATGTTAGCCAAATTTCCTAATAAAATGAAAACTACATGCTCATAAAAACGTATCCTTTATTTGCTTTCATTGAGTTTGTTGTTCTAAAACTTGAGAACTTATCTTTGAACAAAGCCTCAAAACACTTGCACTAGTGTCATCACACGCAAAGGTCCTGTAAGAAGCTCTGGCCAGGTCTCTGGTGACCACGGTGTCCCCTCAGTGAAACATCCCTTTGCCTCAAAGACTCCTCCCCCCTCACACCCCATGTGTAGTCTCCCCAGGAGAGACGGCGTGTTTTATTGATGTAACATGACATGTCCCTCAGCTGCTGGCCCACAAGCTGAGCACAGGCATTCCCATTAAGACCCAAATGTAGAGTTTGACTGTGGGACCACCATTTGGGCTTTTGATGAGTTTATTTTACTGATACATTCAATCAATACATGGGGAGCATTTTAAATGCAATCACATGCCATTTAACACAGGAATACATTCTGAGAAATGTGTTGTTCAGCGATTTCACCGTGGACTCACACAAACCTAGATGGTAGAGCCTACTACACGCCTAGGCTATGTGGTATGGCCTGTTACTCCTGGCTACAAACCTGTACAGCATGTTACTGTACAAAAAAAAAAAAAAGATGAAATCAAGCCCAAAAGCAAATGATGCAATTGGTAAACACGAAGTGTATGAGACCGCTCCCGGAGTAACAAGACATACTGTCTTACAGCACACTTGGTTGTTGTATTTTTAATAAGTAGAAAGAATGCACTCTAAAATAACAACAGCTTGGCCTTAAAGCCCTAGACGGCGGCTGTATTGGTGCTGGAGTCTGGGGAGATCGCCGAAGGGTCTGCTGGAATTGGAACTTGGACTGCTCCGTCCCCGTCCTCCCTTGCACCTCCTTCTCGGCGGGAGCCCTTGTGACACGCCCGGCTCGGAGCGCCCAGCGGAGCGGCCTAGTTTGAAGGATGACCTCTAGGAAGAAAGTGTTGCTGAAGGTTATCATCCTGGGAGATTCAGGAGTTGGTAAGACATCACTCATGAACCAGTATGTGAACAAGAAATTCAGTAATCAGTACAAAGCCACAATAGGAGCAGACTTTCTGACAAAGGAGGTGATGGTGGATGACAGACTAGTTACAATGCAGATCTGGGACACGGCAGGACAGGAACGGTTCCAGTCTCTCGGTGTGGCCTTCTATAGGGGTGCAGACTGCTGCGTTCTGGTATTTGACGTGACTGCCCCCAACACGTTCAAAACCCTTGATAGTTGGAGAGATGAGTTTCTCATCCAGGCCAGTCCTCGGGATCCTGAAAACTTTCCTTTCATGGTGTTGGGAAATAAGATGACCCTGAAAACAGACAAGTGGCCACGAAATGAGCACAGGCCTGGTGCTACAGCAAAAACAACATTTCCTACTTTGAGACCAGTGCCAAGGAGGCCATCAACGTGGAGCAGGCATTCCAGACGATTGCACAGAATGCACTTAAACAGGAAACGGAGGTGGAACTGTACAATGAATTTCCTGAACCCATCAAACTGGACAAGAACGACCGGGCCAAAGCTGCAGTTGCAGTTGCTGAATGGGCAGTCCGAGCAGAGCACAGAGCCCTTCACAAACGAAGAACACACTTAGGCCTTCCAACACAAACTCCCCTCTCCTCTTTCAAACAAAACGTATACGTAAAGTAATCTCATATCCAGCTGCCAAAAGAAACCCCACCAGACACACCCTCCATACAACACACAGACCTGACACAGCAGAGACTCCAGCAGCCCAGGCCTGCGTGGCTCCATCAGGGTCTGCCCACACACTGCATCTGCCCTCATGTGGCAACAGGATGGGCCAGCTGTAGAAATTGTTCTGGTGTACAGTCGAATCAGAAGCCTATTCTTTTCGTCCACCAGGGAGAGAGAACTGTTTGCAGTTAATCTGTGTCTAATTGGTTATCTTGATTTTTTTTTTTAAAAAAAAAACGGTCTTGTGATCTTTTTACTCCCTCCTCTCCCCCCTCCATGAAGGCTATCACTTGGGAAGGCTGGTGCCCCATGCTTCATTACAGGCTCACATCCAGTCTGATCAGGCTGAGTTTTGTATGTATCTGTTAATGCTTGTTACTTTTAACTAATCAGATCTTTTTACAGTATCCATTTATTATGTAATGCTTCTTAGAAAAGAATCTTATAGTACATGTTAATATATGCAACCAATTAAAAATATATAAATTAGTGTAAGAAAAAAATAAATAAAATAACAACAAAAGTGTAGTATGTAAATACATACACCAGTGTCATAGTCTTTTATTATAATTTTCAAGTTTATGCACTGTATATAATCATATGTATATACTTTCATATGACTGGCAGCACAGACAAAAGATTAATATCTTCATATGTAATAAGTTCTTACAAATCCATATGGAAAAAAATGTGCCAAGGACAGAATCATGCATTTTTAAAAGAAACTTAAACCAGGGCTCCTGGGAAAATGAATGATTTCCACTTTGGGTCATAAACTGAGTAAGATGAGCCCTGAATATCTTGTCAGGCTAGAAGATAAGGAAGCTGCAGAGAGTATTGGGGTCAGATGGAGAGAACAATTAGAAACATTATAAAGAATAACAGCCGCAATGATGTGGAACACATAAAATACTTTTACATTTATAGTTCATAATAAGACCACATTGTAAAATACAAACCTCATTCCCTAGCCGGTTGGCCCAGTGGGCAGAGTGACAGCCTGTGAACTGTTCTGTTTGCAGGTGTAAAGCAAGTACCAGACACTGTGGGTGGGAATACCTGACACACAATTTATTGAGGGCAATTTTGTAACTGTTACTGCTAGGCAAAGTGATCTTTGATCTAGTAATTTCACCTCCAACAATTGCCCCAAGGAAATAATCAGAAGAAAAAAATGTAACGTATAGCTAACATTTACTGAGGGCTAATTTTGTGCCAGGCACTGGCTCTTTAATCTGCATATAACCCTCCGGATTAAGTATTGTTGTTGTTGTTGTTGTTATTATAATTTCCATGCTAGGAAGAAAGGAGACCAGAGAGGTGAAGTCATTGCACAAGCCAGTCACTATTAGAACTTGGATTGGAACCCTGGGATTTTGACTCCATGTCTGGGTGTATTATGTTTGGACATTTATTAAGGCATTACTTATAGTAGCAAAACCGTAAAAACTACCTCAGCCCTAACCAGTTTGGCTCAGTGGATAGAGCATCAGCCTGAGGACTCAAGGGTCCCAGGTTCGATTCTGGTCAAGGGCATGTACCTTGGTTGTGGGCACATCCCCAGTAGGGAGTGTGCAGGAGGAAGCTGATTGATGTTTCTAACTCTCTATCCCTCTCCCTTCTTCTCTGTAAAAAAAAAAAAAAAAATCAACTATTTATATCACCTCAAAGTCCACTTATAGAGGTTTGGCCAAATAAACTCTGCTGCATACCACTGATAGTTCTTGTATAAGCTTCAAGCATAGTTTACTCTACGTGGATGATGCCAATATTCCCTGTAAAATAACGTGCAATCTGTTCCAAGCCAGGGCAAACTGTAATGACATACTTTACATCACCCCAAGTCCAGGCCTCTAATTACCATAGAATCACGTTTCCAGGAAATGCCCCCTTGGTGCTGGCTGGAATTTAGCCCCTCCATTACTCACTTCTGTGCTTCCCCAAGCACCCTCTCCCTTCAGCTTGTCCTGAGAGATCCCTAGGGTGCAGGTCCCATACCCAGGCCCAGCTACCCTACCTCACCACACCTCCACACCGCTGCCCGCATTCCTCCACTTGGCCGCCCCCTCCTCACCCAGGAGCCCTCTGTGGCCAGCACTGGCTCTCCGGGGACCCTGCTCTGCTGGGCTGGGTAGCTCTGCTGCTGTCCTCTGCGCTTACCCATACAGGTCGTGCTCTCTTTTGCTCTCCTCCACCCCAAGGATGGAGCAGGTGTTCCTTTAGTTCCCACAACCTTTCAAACCCCAGAGCCTAACTATGGCAAGTCTCTACTAAAGGTTCCAGGACGACAGAGAGTGATTTAAAGTCATGACCAAATGCACCATGCTCTCCGCCCCAGGTGCCTCTGTCCCTGCTCCTTAGACCGGGCTGCCCGCCCATGGCACCAGCCAGCTCCCCGCCCCCCACTGGGATGCCTTCAAGCATCTTGGAGTCCAGACACAAATCACAATGAAAATCCAATGAAAGGGGGAGGGTTCACTCATCCTGTTTTTAAATTCACCTCAACTCAAGGTGATGGACTGTGGGGATATTTGCTCTTTTCCGGGTAAACCCCACCCACACGGATGTGATCTTGCCCCCAAACCCCTGGTTCACAGAAGGACAATTCCCTCATAACTCAATAAACCAATGGCCACATCTCCTGATGCTTACCGTATTTCAGGTCACGCGTCATGGGTGCGGGATGTGAATATTACACTCGTTGAAATGCGTCCAACTCTGACCCTATTCATATCCAAATTCCCCCCCTCCACTGGGGACTACACTTGAACTTGGGCATCTTTTCCAGAGACTTGAGGTCAGGGCTCCAGCCTGTTTGGGAGCTTGAACAAGGCACACTGTCCCCCACCCCCACCCCAGCAAGGAGCTGCCTGAGCTCATGCAAAGAAAACAAACACACCTGCCCAAACAGCTCCGTGCTGGCCCAATGACACACCCGCCGCGGTGCGGTGCTCTGAGGGGGCGCTGCGCCTGCCGCTGCGGGATGGGAGGGGATGTTTGCCTGCCTTGTGCACCCAGGCCAGGGGACCGGTGACCCAGAGGTGGCCTGGAATCCCCACGCTCGGTATGAAGTGCTCCTGCTCTCACCAGGTTTTACAGGGGCGCAGTAATAGCGGGGGGGGGGGGGGGACCTTTGACAAGCTGAGCTTTACGTGTTCGAAACTGCCCTTCATCTTCCCACCAGAAACACACACCCCCACACCAAAGTGCTTTTCCCGCAGATGCCCCTCCCAGTTAAGCGCCATGAACAGCCAATCACCCTGTCAGAGCAAAGACAGTGTCAGCAGCTGAGTCCCAGCCTCCTCTCACGCCCCAGGCACTGGATTTACCAGCAGATCCGGTTGACATTCCCAGAGCTCATGGCCTGCACAGGTCCAGGCCCCCTGCCCTCAGCCAGCCATTGCTTCCTCCAGGCGGCGCAGCTGCCCTCCCAGCCCCTCCCCTGGTGATTCTCCGGGTGCTGCTTCGAGTAGCCCTTTATATATAAGCAGGCCATATCCTTTCTAAGGGCAAACCCTAAAGGCTGCCCAGGTCACTCACAGTCAAAGCAGACGTTTACAAGGACCGAAAATGACACCATGAAATGCAATCCACCCCAGCCCCCTCCCCCCCACCGCCCCCACCCGCTTTGTTTACCTTGCAGAGCTTCCTGCTCCCAGCGCCCTCGCTGACACCCCCCCCCCGCCCCCGCCCCCCAATGGTAGTGTGCAGAACGCTCTGTCCCAGGGACCCGGACGGGTCACTCCCCCATCGCCTCTCATTGTTCTAATCCCACCATGCCGGGCGGGCGCCGTGTCTGGCAGCTGGTGATCTCCAGATCTGGAGCAAAGTGAATCCCTCTAATTCATATTATTGTCCGACTCCTGTGATGCCCTTATTATGTGACGCTAACATTTAGTAACAAGTAGTAACACCCCACCCTGCAAGCACCATCGCCTGTCGCCTTCTGGGGACATCTGCAAAGAGACTGGGCCAGGCCGGAAGGGCCCATGTCTCCGTAGTCCGGTGATGCCCTCGCACTCGCAGCCTCTCTCTGGAAGCATCCTTGCCACTGTTACCTGTGTGTGGCCCTGCACCAGCCCCTCCCGCACTTCCTCTGAAAGCAACACTCTGGAGCATCTACTCTCTGTGAGTGGGAGAGAGAGGGCAAGATGTCTGTGGTCCGGGGGGTGAGGGGGTGAGGGGGTGGTCCGGGGTGAGGGGCCAGGCAGGGGCCGTGGGGGTAAATCACCTTCCCCAGCCCCGGGCAGCCAGCGGGCCCCCCTTCTCCAGCTCTCACTTTCAACATGGAACAGATTTAGGCAGGAAATTCTAAGGGATTGAACATATAAAAGGGGGAGGGGGCACTGCACTCAGAAGGTGAACTCACCAGCATTGTGCTCTGTGTGGCTTTGCCCTTGGGGGTGGACTCGGAGATGTTGTATGACGTCTTTATTTTCATGTTCTTGTTTACTTAGGATGGAACATAATCAAAGTGGATAGTGCTTTAGTAACTCACAACTCTTCCTAACCATAGCCTGCCAAAGACACAGTTAACTAATACAGGTGATAGAATAAAAAACCTCATTAAACTGTAATCGGATTTTAAACTTAATAGAACCAAACTGAAATAACCAAGTCCTAACTAGATGCACATGGCTTTAGGCATTCAATGCTGAGTCCATTGATACAATGTTCCCAGAATCCTTCTGACTTATGTAAGAGGATAGTTGAAGCTACCAAATCTTAACCGTGTGTGAAAACCTATTAGAGACAGATCACCAATTAACTACTCCTAACCCATCTCAAACAAACTTCAGGGCCTGACTTTATGGGTTTGACGGAATCTTTCAATGACACACATTCCAATAAGAAATAAAAGGAGATGATGAGACTTTGATGCCAATTTGATGTGGTTTATTGAGAAGAAATGACAGGTCTACAGAAGATAGTAGCAAAGATACAGGATGGAGAAGCTACAGAAAGAGGAGGGAAATAGCAACAAACATTTCAACAATAAAATCTCAAGGAAGCACAGCATTAAAATCATCACTCTGTTTTGTTTGGTTCACCCTTTGATGGGTGGTAGATGGAGAAGGTTTGTGCTAGCATTTTTCCGTTGGAGGCAGGAACTCAAACACCCAGGGATATGGATTTAACTCCTCAGCCTGAGAACCAGTCTCCTGTCACCCCCGTGACTTTCAAATCATGAAGGACTGGCAGGAAGAGGAAGCACCTTACCAATGGGAGTTACCTGCAGCACCTGTCCAGAGCCAGCAGGCCCGCCTAGCAGCAGCATTGCTTCTTGCAGCAGCACTTCTGCTGACAGCAGCACTTCTGTTGACAACAGCCACAGCCACAGGAGCCACAGCCACAGGAGCCACAGCCACAGGAGCCACAGCCACAGGAGCGGCGGCAGCAGCAGACCACAGGGATGCTGCAGCAGCCCCCGCAGCAGCCACGGCAACAGGGGCAGCAGCTGGAGCAGCAGCCGACCCGGTAGCATCTGCAGGTGGTGCAGCCACCACAGCCGCCACCACAGCCGCCACAGCCACCACAGCGGCCACCACAGCCACCACAGCGGCCACCACAGCCACCACCGCAGCCACCACAGCCACAACACCCCATAGTGTCAGTAGAGAGGTCTCAGGAGAGGTGAGGAGTGATAATCAGGAGGTGAGGGAGGTCTGATGCCCCTTCTGCTGGGGGGGGCCTTATATAGCACCTCTGGGCGTGGGAGAGGGAGGACACGTGACCACTTCCTTGTTGTTATTTGGCTCAGTTGTCACGGGAGAACCACATACTCTATTAATTACTTCCCTTTTTTGGAATGTCAGCTAGGTTTATTAGACTACTTGTTTATTTTTCTAAGTCAAATGCCTTGAAAATCCCAGTAAGGGCCCCTGGGAGCCTCAGAAAGGGGGGTACTGTCCACGTCGTGGGCACACTAAGAAGACCCATATAGCACGGCAGGCTGTGCTTGAACCGGTGGTCTGACAACTGAACAACAAGCAAGCATTACAGGAGGCCAGGCTGGGCGCAGCCCAGAGGTCCTCTTACACGGAGGAACAAAAGAGGCCTCAGGCTCCAATGTCATGGCCCAGGCAGAAGCAGCCCTGATACCTCACCAGAGCTGGCTCACAGGAATGAAGGCCTCACTCCCCACCACACAGCTGCAAAGCAGGTCACTGGGCCACATTATTTGGTGTCACTCACATCGTGTGATTGCTTAGAAAGCACAAGCATGTCTTTGCAATGACTCATCTTATCTGGCACAATTTGTATTGCATTTAAAATAAGAAGACATTTCCTAATTAGAAAGAAAAAAAAAGAGTTCGGGTGCTTGAAGAGTTTTCATTAATTGATATTTAAAAAGAAAAACATACATGCAAAATAATATGGCCCACATGGCAGAGAGATGAAGCAAAAGCAAAAAATAAAAATAAAAAGGAAGATATTCCAGAAAAATAAAAGGTTTGTACATGAAGGAAGTATAACCACAGTAGCCTATTTGGACTCTATAATGAGCAACATCTATATCTATACTGATGAAAGTCCTCATGCTCGACATCGTCACAAGATGGCTGCCACAAGAGGGCCACACGCACAGTGGAGGTAGGGCCCAGTGGCCACTCCATGCGGTGAGGCCTGGGGGCCCGCAGCTCCATGCGGCATGGAGGAGGCCAGTCCCAGTGTCTCCACCGCCTCACATGAAGGAGGTGGGTCCCGGCAGAGGAGACGGGTCGCAGCAGGGAAGGGCGTTGTGGGCCATCAGGCGGGGAGGGGAGGGCAGTTGGGGGCGATTGGGCTGGCAGGGGAGCAGTTAGGCATCAATCAGGCCCGCAGGGGAGCGGTTAGGGGGCAATCAGGCAGTCAGGCAGGTGAGTGGTTAGGAGCCAGTGGTCCCAGACTGTGAGTCGGACATCCCCAGAGGGGTCCCAGATTGGAGACCTCCCGCCCCATCCCGTGCTGAGGGACACCCCTCCCCCTGCACGAATTTCGTGCACCAGGCCACTAGTTTATATTATAACTAGTGGCCTGGTGCACGAAAATCATGCATGGGTGGGGTCCCTCCACCTGGCCAGCGATCAGGGCCAATCAGGGCCATCTTGCCCAGTCCCAATTGGGGCCAATCAGGGCCAGTGGCTGGGGAGGGACCACAGGAGGAACCATGGGTGGGCTCCAGGGCATGTCTGGCCCATCTCACCTAGTCCTGATCAGCCGGACTTCAGCAGCAAGCTAACCTACAAGTTGGAGCATCTGTCCCTTGGTGGTCAGTGCATATCATAGCAACCAGTCAGTCCACCACTGGGTTGGACACTTAGCATATTAGGCTTTTATATATATAAATAATTAAGTTACCATCAGTGATGGATTTTACTAAAAATGGTGGAATAAATACATTGAGAGTTGTATGAGAGAGTTAGATCCCCATCCTATATAATAAAAGCCTAATATGCAAATTGACTGAACAGCAGAATGACCAATGGAACAACCGATCGCTATGACGCTCACTGACCACCAGGGGGCAGACACTTAACGCAGGAACTGTGGGTCACCCCGCAGAGGGAGGTGAGCAGCGGCTGGCAGGGGATCTGGGGGCAGGACCAGCTAGCAAGGGGGCGGCACCAGGCCAAGGTGGGTGCCAGCAGGGCTCCCCCCCCCGCCCCTGATCACCCCACTGGTTGCCCCACATATCAGCCCTAATCGCTGGCCAGGCCTAGAGACCCTACCCATGCACAAATTTCTTGCATCGGATCTCTAGTCTATAACAAAAACTAGCATTGGCAATCAAGCAGCAGCCATAAAAAGGAATGAACAAGAAATATGGGGTCAGCTCCCAGCAGAAACCACTGGCAAGATGACACAGTCCGCCTCTGCAGAGTGGCCTAGAGGGTGAGGAGTCTGGGAGGGGGGACTGGAATTATTTAACTCTGTAGATGTATATTGTTCATTAACACTCAAAACTGTTGGTATCAGCAGACATGACCCACATCGCAGTCTCACATGTTCTGATATACGTGGCCCTGATCCGGCCTTAGTTCCTGTTCTAAATCACAGGCCAAAGGCACCAATGATCCGTTACGGGACTTGACAGCACAGAACTTCATACACGCCAGGGGCTTCATGCTTCTTTATTAATTAAGTGAGGGAGGAATAATTTTCTTGTAGATGAGTCTCTGGAAACTCTATGGTATTGAAATAATAAATGGGAAAATGCTTTGGAAATGTAAAGCCCTACAGCAGTGTTTCTCAACTTTGGTACCACTGACGGCTGGAGCCAGACAGATCCTTGTTGTGGGGATGTCCTGTGCGTGATAGGATGTCGAACAGCCCCTGGCTTCCACCCACTAGCTATGGCCACTCTCCCAATTATGACAATCCAACTGTTCCCAGGAGGTAAAATAGACCCCCATTAAAATCCGCTTAAGATTCAGCACATGAACTGGGGGGTGAGGGGTATAAACATTTACTCATTAACCTGCCTCTTTGTCAGCTCACCTCTGTGTTCCTGATAATGGGATGAAAATACACATACAATACAACCCCAGACTTTAGGAAACTCACAGTCTGATTGGGAACACAGACAAAGGGCTGTGATCCAGTAACATGAAGGCATTAAAAAAAAAACAAACAGAATTTCGGGTGATAGTGACATGTCAACATAGGCTCATTGTCACAACTGCACTGCTGCGGTGCAGGGGCTGATAGCGGGGAGGCTGTGAACAGGGGGACAAGGCCCCTATGGAAACACTCTGTGCTTTCAGCACTATTTTGCCATGAGCCTGAAACTGCTCTAAAAAATATAGTCTGCTTTTAAAAAGTAGACATGATTTATCCTAAACTAAAGACACTGAGTCACTGAGGGACCATGGCTTGGGATGTGAAGACAGCTAGATTCAAACAAGATTAAACATTCTAGAAACATGTTTTACTAGAAGAGTAACTTGAGGAAGAAGTACAAAAATAAACGAGTCTGTGAGCTCAGAGGTGTCCGTGAGGAAATACACTCAGGGTCTTGTGAAATTCTCCGAGGAAAGCTGGTGAACTACAATCAGGAAGTGGCCACGTGGCCTGGGTTCAGCCCCAAGGGGGTATATAAGGGCCCCTGAAGCAAAGGGCATCAGACGTCTCTCATCTCCTAAGTCTCTCTCCTCACTTCACCTGAGTCCTCTCTGCTGATACCATGGGGTGCTGTGGCTGTGGTGGCTGCGGTGGTGGCTGTGGCTGTGGTGGTTGTGGTGGTGGCTGTGGCTGTGGTGGCGGCTGCGGTGGCTGCACCACCTGCAGATGCTACCGGGTTGGCTGCTGCTCCAGCTGCTGCCCCTGCTGCCGTGGCTGCTGTGGGGGCTGCTGCAGTGTCCCCGTGGTCTGCTGCTGCCGCCGCTCCTGTGGCTGTGGCTCCTGTGGCTGTGGCTCCTGTGGCTGTGGCTGTGGCTGTGGGAAGGGCTGTTGTCAGCAGAAGTGCTGCCAGTGTAAGTGCTGCTGCCAGAGGCAATGCTGCTGCTAGGCAGTAGCCTCTTCCTCTAGGGTAAGTTTCCTGTGGCTTTGCTCATGGAATTTAGTGAGACTTTCCTCCTTCCCTCCACCTGCTTCCTCCAGTCCTGCGTACTCCATGCTTTGAAATTGCTCATTCTGTCCCCTGCCCTCTGGCGGTACAGGGCTGGTTGTTTCCCTTCAGCCTGGCATCATGATGACATCAACTTCTTCTCCCAGTATCTTCCAGAACTTAGCATCAAGGAGTATTTATTCTCTCTCATCTTTGGAATCTTGTCTCCATTTGGGAAAAAAAGATAAAATACCACCATATATTATCAACATTAGGGGTTGGGAACCCAGACACCCACATCAAAAATCTATTTATGAGTTTAACAAAATAAAGTGATGATAGCTAATATTTTATTTTATTGAAAAATTTATTTATGATGAACTTTTTTATTCTGTTGTATTGTATACCCACTAATATTTTCCCATTTGTCTCTCAAAAAAAAAAAGCAACTCTTTCTTAATAAAAAATAAAAAATAAACTTTTCTATTCCAATGTGTCTCTGTTCTAGAAGATGTATACCCTCCAATGAGTAAGAACAATAGAACAAAAGATGAAGGGTGATATTTGAAGACCTGGAATAGGTTTCCGCTAACAAATGATTGGTCCTACACTGCCTTATACTGGGTTTTACATTTGGTCGTCAGTGTCATTGAGGCAAATTCCTGTGCTCTACAGACACTTTCATGACATCTCTGTCTGCACCCGAATTCTGGTTGTAAGAAGTGCTGACAGCCCCTAGCTTTACTCCAGCATTCCATGTAGCGGTTTACTTATTCATTCAGCAAATAGGTGAGTGTTCCATTAGGCCAGGTACTCAGCCAAGCACTAGAAATCTTTTGCTTCAAAGGCTTGACCTCTGAGAAGCAGGCCATTACAATACAGCTTCCCATGTCAGATTGTTTTTGTCTGGTCAACTTGACCCACTCCTACATCAAGGATTTTTGTACATTGTTGCAATCATATTATTAAGTACCAACATAAGAGGTTCTCAATCCATTTTCTGGGTCAGTTGATCAAGTGAAAAGTGTACACTTTCCACAGGGCTTTTCATTTGGCCTCCCAGCAGCATTTGACACATCTGACCAACCACTCCCTTCTCCCACCCCAACCCATTTCCTTCCTCCTTCCTCATAAGTCCCTCACCCCCTTTTGCCCCTCACTGCTACTCCTCTCCAGCCTCACCTGTAGGTTCTTTCCCAAGACTGACGCCCCAAGGCTCAGACCCTAGCCCTCTTCTCCATCATTCTACATCCTCATCTGATCCCTGTCGTTGTTTTTTTTTTTCCTTTTACATAGCACGTAACACTTTCTAACATGCCATAAAACCCATGAATTTATCATGTTTACTCTACAGGGTTCCCTCTGCCTCACCCCATGTCCAACTGGAAAATGCATTCTACAAAGCAAAGATTTCTAACTCTCTGTTCACTGATGTATCTCAAGGACCTAGAGCAGCACCTGGCACTAGTACAGTACTCAATAAATAGGGCATTAGTGAATAGATTATTTTAAAACTCTTAATTACAGAAAATGCCAAGCGTACACAAAAGTGGAGAATAGTACAATAAATTCCTAAGAACCACCACCCAAGCCAACAATTATCAACACATGGCTCATCTCTGGTCATCTGTGAACCCACCTCTGGATCATGTGGAACCAAATTTAGACCTCATGTCAACTCATCAGCAACTATGTTTACTTTTCTATGAATTGATGAATTCCTCATCATCTTTCTTTGGTTTAGAGCCAGCGGTTCTCAACCTGTGGGTCGCGACCCCTTTGGCGGTGGAACGACCCTTTCACAGGGGCCGCCTAAGACCATCCTGCATATCAGATATTTACATTACGATTCATAACAGTAGCAACATTACAGTTATGAAGTAGCAACGAAAATAATTTTATGGTTGGGTCACAACATGAGGAACTGTATTTAAAGGGCCAGAAGGTTGAGAACCACTGGACTTTAGACTGTCTACGAGATAGCAAAGAAACACAAAAGTAACTTCTCAAGGTCCAAATGAGGTCCTTTTTTGGGGAGTGGTGTGGAAGAAATTATGACACCCTCAACCTTTAAAAAAAAAGTCACAGTGTTCTTTGGGAGGGCCCTGAAATTCATAAGGGCATCTGTCCCACTGTGCACAGGGTATCCCCACTCCCGAAGTGCATCATGGTACTTTATAGGCAGATTTCTGAAAATCATCGGAGGGTGAGAATAGAAAATCCGAACCAGTAGGACAGGGACCCGGGACGCCTGGAGGAATTGTAATCAATTTCATTCCCACTAGCAGCCCTAAGAAACCAAGCAGTGTTTATCTTGGGGGAGGGTTTTTCATTTCCACCAACAGCTCAACAATTTTTTTAATTCCGCTTTAACCAATGAGAACCTTATAATGCTTTTTTAAACCTCTCTTGATTTAAAAAAAAAAAAGTATTTAATATATGAACTATTTGTACTAGAAAATTCTCAAAGTGCTAGGAAACCACCCCCACCCCACCCCCTAAAGAAAAAAAATACCTAAGTGATTATAAACATTGGCAACGGATTCAGGATGCCCCAGTAACCACAACAAATCCAGGCTTCTCTAGTTATTAACCTTACCTCTTTCTGCCTTCGTTTTTTTCATGTGCAGAGTGGGGATCAAAGCTGTGTCTCTCCGAAATTTTTGAGAGAAATAAATGGATTTATAGGAACTGCCGTGTATAAACAGATCGACTTTGCATTCAGTTCATCTTGCTTCCTCACGTTGATCTTGGGATCAGTATATTACTTTAAGTCCTTCCTTCCTTTAAGGTCTGCAGTTGGTGTCTGCCCATAGACTGCGGATTCCCGCCTCCAGTTAACGCTCTGGGCGCCCGTAACTGGCAGGTACCAGACGTTGGGCGGGGTCTCAGGCTGGGTCCTGCCCCCACCCCGGCCTCCAGCGCGTGGCTTCCCGCGCGGGGATGGCTGAAGGTCGTGGTCCCCCGGGGCTGGTTATCCAAGGATGTGAGCGATTTGACGAGCAGAAACGCCCTTCCGCAGGTAAGAGAGGCCCCGGGAGGTGAATTCATGGAAGAAATGCATGATCGCTGGGCCACAGCACTCCCCGTTCCCCAGTTTCGGGCGCGCAGTGGCGGCGGGTTGGGACCGGTCTGGACGCGCTCGCGAGCCTCCTCCCGCCGCTGGGAGCTCCCCTCCAGCGCGGCGCGCATCGCCCCAGTAGGTCACCTTCTGCTTTCAGGAAAGGCAGATTAATCACAGCCGGGATTCTGGTGAAGAGCCAGCATCCCAGGCACTGGGATTGCAAATTCCCATCTAAAACTCCCCAAAAGGTCCCGAGTGCGGAAAAGAAAGGGCGCTTTGAAGGTTAGAGACCTGGGCTCCACGGAGAACTCCTTTCATTGGAACTAAGAGAAAGGTCATCAAATTAGGTGTAGAGCAAGTTGGTGTTGCTGCTGTTCGGATGCAATAGGTTTGGCTTGTCCGGTGCTTACAGGACGGAAAGGAAAGGGTGAAAGGAACAATCTTCTAAAAACACTCCTACGTATATCTGAGCACATTAGTGTCTCGTAAAGATGGCAGGTGTGTTTTCAACAAGGTATGTGTTTTAAATAGAGCAAAACACGACTAAATTCCGATATGTTTTTCTTCCCACTGTCTGAAGAGTAGCTGCAATGGACAAAAACGCGAATTTGGTTCAGGCATTATTGGTTATAGACCAGCAATAGTGATTTAAGGGTGGGGAATGGTAAATGCAATTCAGGCATGAATATTGAAAGATCAGTGTATCTGGCTTGTTGTCCCTTAGCGGTTTAGGTGAAATTATGAACCGTGAATTGTTTACCTTTCTGAAGTTACTGTCGGAACTGCGAGGGCCCAGCTGTTTTCTTTCTGGTTGAATCTGCCGTGTGTGCTTAGTGAGGGAGGTGAGAAGGCGGCTGTACTGAACGCATAGTGCATGTCAAGAACCAGACGGAACAGTCCCTGAGAAAACCTTGTGGGATGGGTGTAATTATCCACCTTTTAAGAGGAGGCTTGGAGAGGTTAAGTACCTGTCACAAACAGGGGTGGGGCAAGAGGAACATGAACTTGAAGCTCCAGAGTCATGCTCTTCCCATGGGGCCACATTGTCCATGGAAAGCCCAAGCCTGGAGGGAAAAAATACAAGCCTAAATCTGGGAAGGTCTGCAGTGAGATGTCAAAATATTAAGACTAATTTGGGGATTTAACAACAATTAGCAAATCATTTAGATTCAGAGGAACAAATTGGAGGTTATTTGGATAGGCTGAGGCATGGTGAATGGTAACAGACATTGAAAGAAAATTCTTGAAAAGAATAAAGTCAGGAGTCTCAAACAGATATAAAAATGAACACAAGCAGGGTAGAGAGGGTCATGGGGGTGGGCAGGAACATCTGTAATACTTTCAATAATAAAGATAACTTTTTTTTAAAAAATGAGCATGTATTAAAGGTTTTATTAACTCATTATTCAGAAAGCTGGTAAGGATATTCCAACCAGATCAAAGAAGGATCCAAAGAATGGTAGATGTGTAGATCAGGAATACTGAAATGCAGACAAAACTGGTTTTCCAGGTGGGAGACGGGAAGAGGGTTGTTGCTTCCTTGGTTATAACTCATTTGCATGGCCAGAGATAAGAATGATGTCACATTGTTATCAATTAATGCAATTAACAAAGTTGTAAAAGAGCTCAAACAATGCATAGCTTTTCCGTGAAGGACAAATTTGTTCTCACCCCTCCATGTGCGCTTGACCAGTTACCACAGCACATTTCAGTGGTGCGATGTGGTGAGGTGACTTTCTATCTAGGTTGTCCCCTGGTTCTGTGGTTTTGCTAGA
This sequence comes from Myotis daubentonii, assembly GCF_963259705.1. Classification (NCBI taxonomy): domain Eukaryota; kingdom Metazoa; phylum Chordata; class Mammalia; order Chiroptera; family Vespertilionidae; genus Myotis; species Myotis daubentonii. Next base: position 28,790,289 of record NC_081846.1, on the reverse strand, counting down.
AATATTCCTCCTGGCTCACCTGAGACTCAAGTGATGAAACCATAGACATACAGAAAATAAACAATCTGGGATGAGTGGTTAATTCACCAGCAAATGTTTCATGAAAGTCAAAAAGAATGATGGCATATATGATAAAATGGAATCAGAAGCGTGTACATCAAGCATGTCAAACTCAAAGGGTAGCACGGGCCAAATAAACGAGGCATGCAGCCCACGGCTGCAAGTTTGCCATGCTTAGTGTACATATTTTGAAGATCACTTGAATCTACTCTTTCAATGGTTTTGGACAGGGAATTTCAATCTTTTTCATCTCATGGCACACATAAACTAATTTCTAAAATCTGCGGCACACCAAAAAATATATTTTTCGCCAATCTGACAAAAAAGATAGGTGTAAGTTGGATTCATTTACACTAGACGGCTATTGTCGTGTTGGCTATTGTCATTATTTTTTATTTGACAGTCTAAGGGAAAAGAGGTCAGTGCCCCTGACTAAATAGTGAGGTATTATATGTTTTAAGAATTCTTGCAGTTGGCCTGAGTGGCTCAGTAGGTTGAGCATCGTCCAGTGTACCAAAGGGTTGTGGATTCCATTACCAGTCAGGGCACACGCCTGGGTTTCAGGTTTGTTCCCTAGTGGGATTCATGTGTAAATATGTGCCATACAATGTGTTAAAGATTTCAGAGTCTAATAGAAGACTTCATCAACTCAATCTATGTTCTTTTGGGTTTGACCTTACCTAGGAGTATGTTGCCATGAGATGAAAAAGGTTGAATTCCTTGGTCAAAACCATTGAAAGAGTAGATACAAGTGATCTTCAAAATATGTACATGCTTCTGGTTTCATTTTATCATATATGCCATCATTCGTTTTTAATTTCATGAAACATTTGCTGATGAATTAATCTTCCCCCCCAGACTGTTCTCTGTATGTCTGGGGTTACATGTGTTTTACTTATTTTCAAACATTCATTGGCCCATTGTTTACTATTTATTAGTGGCTACTCATTACCATGTGTGTGATGAAGAATAGTGAAGTGTGACTACCCCAGCAATAATGAAAAAGAAGTTTATTGGCAACAGAGGGTTTGACTGGTTAACCTACAGAATATTTGAGAGCAGTTATTCATCACACCTTTCTATTTCAGCTACAGATGGAGAAACTGCCATAAAACATTTGGAGATAATCGGTTTTTCATTATTCCCAAGAAGCCAAAAAGAGTAAACATCAATTAACATTGGCTCTGTTTCCATTTCATCAGCCATGGACTGTTTCCAAACTTCACCGAGCCATTCCTGGATTTATCCCACTGTCATCCTCTGCTTATTTGGGTTTTTCTCCATGATGAGACCCTCAGAACCTTTCCTTATCCCATACTTATCTGGACCAGACAAAAACCTGACCAGCACAGAGGTAAGTTAATATCAATATGTGTGTTAATGTGGTTCAATTTTACCAGACTTGAATAAGATTAATGTGCTGACTTCAATGAATCTCATTTTCATGGTATTTGTATTTAATAGAACTGTTCAAACTATTCTTTCCTCCTCACACTTGCAACAATGGGAAACCAAAATACGTTACAGGTTGTGGTAAATATTTTAACTTTTATTGAGTTCTAACATTGGTCTTACTGCATGGGAACCTTTCAGGTCTCCAATGATTCTATGACACTAATCTATAGATATAAAAGCCTCATATGCTAAGTGTCCCACCGACCGGTTGACTGACTGGTCTCTATGATGTGCACTGACTACCAGGGGGCTGATGCTCCAACTGGTAGGTTATCTTGCTGCTGGGTCCAGCCAATCAGGACTGGGCAAGATGGGGCCGGACATGCCCTGGAGCCCTCCCTTGGTGCCTCCCTAGCCACCAGCCTTGATCGGGACTGGGTGAGATGGCCCTGATTGGCCCCAATCACTAGCCAGGTGAAGGGACACCACCTATGCACGAATTTTGTGCACCAGGCCTCTAGTCCTAAAATAAAGTCGCTGCCAGGCACTAGAACTAGTCCTAGTAAACTTCCAGGATGGTGATGTATAAGCAGACTCTGATAAAGAATTGTTGCATCTCTTTAGGACACTTCCTCAGTTTTGAAAAACTATCTACCAGCATTATCTTCCCCAGAAGGCCAAATTCTCTTACTTAAAAGATCCACCTCTTTTTCTTTTCTTTTCTTTTTTTTGTCTAAAAGTGCAACAAGAAATGCCGTGACTCACCTGGAGAATTACTCTGGGCTAGTTTTACTGGTATAATCTCCAGCCAGAGTTATGAAAACACTGAAGATGGTGTGGCTTCGCTGGGAAGACTAATTGATGCTGGTTTCCTTGGTGATGAGGTGGCAAGGACAGAGAGGTGAACTTGTGTGTGATATAAAATCACTTAGAGACAACTGTGTTTCAAAGATTGCCAAATGGAAGCATGTCATGGTTAAGGCAAAACAATGACAGATACAGGTTCAGAATCAGCAAGTGAATCCCATGGATCTGCTTCTTCGACCATGATGGACCAGTTAATGTATCCATCCTGAGGCACAGCTCAGTGACACTAGCCCAGTGATGGCGAACCTATGATACGCGTGTCAGAAGTGACACGCGAACTCATTTTTTTGGTCGATTTTTCTTTGTTAAATGGTATTTAAATATATAAAATAAATATCAAAAATATAAGTCTTTGTTTTACTATGGTTGCAAATATCAAAAAATTTCTATATGTGACACGGCACCAGAGTTAAGTTAGGGTTTTGCAAAATGCTGACACGCCGAGCTCCAAAGGTTCGCCATCACTGCCTTAGTATGTACATGGCTAAGAAAGGTGTTCTTTTCATTTCCTGGTGCTACATGGTCACACTATCCATTTTCCAACTTCCCAGATAACCAATGAGGTCCTTCCCGTGTGGACATACTCTTACCTGCTGCTGCTGCTCCCCGTGTTCATCCTCACCGATTACGTCCGCTACAAGCCGGTCATCATCCTCCAAGGGATTAGCTTAATCACTACCTACCTGCTGCTCCTGTTTGGCCAAGGAGTGACAGCCATGCAGGTTGTGGAGTTCTTCTATGGGATAGTCACTGCCACCGAGGTCGCCTACTTTGCCTACATATACAGCGTGGTCAGCCCAGAGCATTACCAGAAGGTGAGCGGCTACTGCAGGGGCGTCATGCTGGTGGCCTACACGGCCGCCTCGGTGCTGGCCCAACTCTTGGTGTCGCTGGCCAAAATGTCATATTTTTACCTCAACGTCATATGCTTGGTCTCTGTGTCTGTGGCTTTCCTTTTCTCACTTTTTCTCCCAATGCCCAAGAAAAGCATGTTTTTTCATGCAAAGCCCAGCAAAGAAGCACATATGCCATTAAGCACGAATACAGTGTTAGGTGAACCACGTGAAGGGGCGACACCCGGCTGCGATGAAGAGACACCCGCTTCAGAAACAGCCACCGCTCCAGGAAACCTGGGTGACGGCCAGCTCAGCAGCCCAAAGCCAGAAAATGTCGCTTGGAGAGTTTTTGTGCAGTGGTTCCAAGATTTGAAGGAGTGCTACTCCTCCAAGCGTCTTCTATACTGGTCCCTATGGTGGGCTCTCTCCACAGCAGGTTTCAACCAGGTCTTGAACTACGTTCAAATCTTGTGGGACTATAAGGCACCATCCCAAAATTCTTTCATCTATAATGGGGCAGTAGAAGCTATCGCAACCTTTGGAGGTAAGTATGCCTTGATTGGTTTTCCTTTGATGGGCTGCCCTCATTAAGTTCATTTTTCCAGTTGCTAAACTTCTCCGTGGTGGTAAATTAGATCTGTTTAGAGGGCATATTCATCTTCTTTAGGAATGGAAGGCACCAGGAAAAGAAAAGAGGAGCAGGACACTTCTCTTTTATGTGTTACAACAAGTAACTCAGGAACTCAGGATTGAGCACCAGACAAACTCTAACCAAATTCCTAAGACTTCATTTCATCATCAGGAAAAGTGCTAATAGTGCCCCCTGTTCTTCTAGAATTGTTTTCAGTGTCAAAAGGCAAATATACAGCTTGAACCTCAGTAGGAGTTTTATTATTTTAGAAAATGAGTTTAACGAAGTGATCACTGGAAGAGTTTTGGTTAATAAAGAAGTTGGTTTAGCTAGCGCCCACCTTTAGAAGTTCTGAGCTGTACACCAAAAATGTTCACAAGTCACTTTCGTCTGAGATTTAAATGAGGGAAAGATACGTGAGAGTCAAGATTCTAATATCAGAGGGAACTCTGCCCTTGAGCTTTGCTCTACAATAAATATTTATGTCCTGGTAAATGGAAACTTAAATGCCACATGAGACTTTGAAGATGTTTTCCAGGAAGTAGGAGATTCCCACACCCTCATTTACAAAAAGGTTCAGAAAAATCATGCGGCGTCTGTTTATTATTGTCTCCCCTTTGGGAGACTTCAGTTTAACTGCCGGAAACCAGCACCGTGCCGAATGCTCCACTGAAATGATTTCTCCCGTAGCCAAGTTCTCGGGGGAACAACAGGTGTTTATCCTTTGCCACCATAGTCTTTACTAGAACAAATGTGAAAAGGTTCATTAATCAAATGTCAGTAATTTGAAGCATAAATACCTTTCATTTTGCTAAAGAGAACTATAATTACTAACCCTAATTATAGTCAATTATTCAACCTCTTAATATGAATCAATATAGGTTTGCTCACCCAAAATCTCAACTAAATTAGGCCAGATCTGAAGATGTTAAGATGGGACTAGAATTAAGAATAATAAAGATTAACCTTATTAATTAGAAGTAATAACTATAATATACTACAGGCCCGGTGCACAAAAATTTGTGCACTCGGGGTGGAGGGTCCCTCACCCCAGCCTGTGCCCTCTCACAGTCTGTGACCCCTCAGGGGATGACCACCAGCTGGCTTAGGCCTGCTCCCTGGGGGATTGGGCCTAAGATGGCAATCAGACATCCCTCTGGCAGCCCGGGAGCCCTCGGGGGATGTCCACTTGCCAGCGAGGAGCAGGCCTAAACTGCATTTGGACATCCTTAGCGCTGCTGAGGAGGCAGGAGAGGCTCCCACCACGACCGCTGTACTGGCAGCCATCAGCCTGGCTTGTGGCTGAGCAAAGCTCCTCCATGTGGGAGCTCACTGACCACCAGAGGGCAGCTCCTGCATTGAGCGTCTGGTCCCTGGTGGTCAGTGTGTGTCATAGAGACCAGTCATTCCCAGTCTTTCTGCTGTTAGGGTCAGTTTGCATATTACCCTGTTACTATATAGGATAGAGGCCTGGTGCACAGGTGGGGACCAGCTGGTTTGCCCTGAAGGGTGTCCCGGATCAGGGTGGGGGTCCCGCTTGGGTGCCTAGCCAGCCTGGGTGAGGGGCTGATGGCTGTTTGCAGCTGGTCACACCCCCTTCAGGGTGGGGGGTCCCCACTGGGGTGCCTGGCCAGCCTGGATGAGGGGCTGATGGCTGTTTTCAGGCTGCCTGCACCCCCTTTAGGGAGGGAGTCCCCACTGGGGTGCCTGGCCAGTCTGGATGAGGGGCTGGAGGCTGTTTTCAGGCTGGCCAAGCCAGCAACTGAAGCTCCCAGCCTCTCCTTTTTTTCTTTTTTTTTTATTCTGGGATTTATTTACCTTCTATAATTGAAACTTTGTTGCTGCTCCAGCTCCAAAGCCATGGCCTGCTGAAAGCAGGTATCTGGGGTTTGTTTAGCTTCTATAATTGCAACTTTGTTGCTTAGAGTGGAGCTCAGAGCCGGGCCGCAGCAGGGAGGAAGCATGGCTTCCTCCATCACTGGAGCAAGCAAGCCTCCTGCTCACTTCAGCTGCGTGGCTGCCGGCCGCCATCTTGGTTGGGTTAATTTGCATATCCTGCTGATTAGCCAATGAGAAGCATAGCAGAGGTATGGTCAATTACCATGTTTGTCTATTATTAGATTAGATAATCATTGTATAAATAAAATGTAACATAAATATGTAAATATAATAAAATATAAATATTAATATAGCCTAAAACTTACTACCCAGTGCAACACATCTGTTACCCATCATTGAAAAAAACTTACTATAAAAATGATAAAGAAAGGCAAATATGGAAGGGCCCAGTGTACCCCCAGAGCAATGGTTTCATCCTCTTCTATTTCTGCTCTCGCGTGTTATATTGAATAACTGGGTTTATGTATCACTTCTCCCCACTCGGCCATGGTTAGGACCTTGGCCCTTCCACCTAGAATAGTGTTTGGCATGTAGATGTTGCTAATTAAAAGTGTGGCAACTAAATGATTGAAAGGATAGGAAGTAAGAGAGAAGCCAAAGAAAAATGTGGTTAAGAAAAGGGTAAGTCCACATTTAGGTGGGTTGCACTATTTTCACAAATTTTGAAAACAATATATTCATCTTTTAGAATTACCTGAGCCCTGGTTTTTAAGAGACCATGCTGATATTCCACATGGAAAGTCAACATGTTTGATCTTCCCCAATGCTTCCTTGCCAGGGGCCGTGGCTGCCTTTGCAGTGGGTTATGTGAAAGTCAACTGGGACCTTCTGGGAGAGTTGGCCCTGGCCTTCTTCTCAGTGGTCAATGCCAGCTCCCTACTCCTCATGCACTACATAGCTGACATCTGGGCGTGCTATGCTGGCTATTTGATGTTCAAATCCAGCTATATGCTTCTTATAACCATAGCAGTGTAAGTATTACCAGCCATTTCTGGCCACTCCTAAAACTAAACCATATTCTCTCTCTTATAGTCTTACAGTACCTTTGAGAACTTCAGAAGGATTTTAATCAATTGCAATATTAAATATTGACTACTTCATATTACATTAGACACAACTAATCCATCTTTTTATTTAACTGTTTGTTGTCTGAATATTACTAAGGGTAGACATCAAGAAAAGAAATTCCTAACTGGGCAAGTCTTGGTGGGTAGTCACATCCCAGGCACATAATGTTTTTAGTAAAAGGTTTATTTTTGCCTTAAGCAAGCCCGGTCCATTGTTTCAGTGCATCTAGTTAACACACCTTTGAAATAAGCCATAACCACCCTCAAGAAAGCATATAATCTTGTTAACTGTCCTGTAATCCAATCCCCACCTTGCTCCCTCCCACGTGCATGTAATCTTCCTTAGTCTCCTCCTTACTTTCAAATGCATGAAAGAAGCTACAAAAAACTGTTACTCTCCAGAGCATTGAGATCTTGCTCCCAGGCACATGTCATCTGTTTGGCTCAAGTAAACTCATAAAAGTTATTTAAAAAAAAGAAAGAAAGAAAATAAATTTCTGTAGGTTCATAAACCAAGAGCAATGACACATTGTCAGGTTGTGATTTTTTATTTGAAGCAATTTTCTATAACAAGGTGTGTTGAAACTTGATTTTGAATGATTCCGTTTAGGTTTCAGCCCTGATTTCACTTGGTTGCTGGCATAATACCAAGTATATATTTGAAACAGATATTCTCAGCAAGTTATAAAAAGTTGTATACTGAAAAATGTAGATGCGAAGATTATAAGAAACTAAATTCCAGAGATTATTTTTTCATTTATTTTATTTTTTCCATCACCATTTATGCCCTCTTCCATATCCCCCGCCCCCCAACAATCACCACACTGTTATCCATGCCCATGAGTTCTCTCTCTTTTTTTCTTTTTTGCTCAATCCCTCCACCCCCATTAATACCCCAAGATTGTTATTTTTTTAAATATATTTTATTGATTTTTTACAAGGAGGAAGGGTGAGGGATACTTAGAAACATCGATGAGAGAGAAACATCGATCAGCTGCCTCCTGCATGCCCCCTACTGGGGATGTGCCTGCAACCAAGGTACATGCCCTTGACTGGAATCAAACCTGGGACCCTTCAGTCTGCAGACCGAGGCTCTATCCACCGAACCAAACCGGTCAGGGCCGAGATTGTCATTTTTAATTAAAAACATGTAGTTCCACATATAAGTACAAAGAAAGTTGATTATCAGGAAATGTGTTTAGTAGTAACCAAAAAGATAAACATTTAAATTTAAAGTCACATGAAAATATAAGCGCCCTGGGAAAAGAATGAAACAAATGAAAAAGATCGCAAGTTGTGTTTTGTTTTATTTTTCACTGAAATGAGTCAATTTAATGAATCAGACTCATGTGTCTTGGGTTTCTTTTTTTAATGTGAGCATTTGTTAAGGTAGGATTGTATTATTTCTTTTCATTGTAAGCATATTCAAAACACAAAACCTTTTCCTGCATTCCAGGGGGTACTCTAAATAACATGCATTTTCCAGTCTTTCATAAGTGTCCTGTTTCAAAACCTATATACTTATTAAAAATTAATTACAGATTCAATTGAACAACCAGTAATGGGCTTGATCTTCCAAAGAATAATTCTCCCCAAACTTTGAAACTGTAAATACAGACAATTGACAGTATAAGGAGTAATCCTCCAAAAATTTCCTCAGATTGGGTGTTGCTTATATTCTTATAAAAATTCACTATACCCCTAACCTGGTTTGGCTCAGTGGATAGAGCATCGGCCTGCGGACTGAAAGGTCCCAGGTTCGATTCCGGTCAAGGGCATGTACCTGGGTTGCGGGCACATCCCCCGTAGGAGGTGTGCAGGAGGCAGCTGATCGATGTTTCTCTCTCATCGGTGTTTCTAACTCTCTATCCTCCTCCCTTCCTCTCTGTAAAAAAATCAATAAAGTATATTTTTAAAAATTCACTATAAAACAGTATCTAAAAATCATATTGCATCCAATATTCTGAAGTTATGAGAACTTAGAACATTTAGGTTTAATTTCTGGAAGTATTAAATCGGGTAGGAGGAATTTTGCTATTTTTCCTTTATTTTAATTAAGCCTTTAACAATATTTTTGAACTCCCTTTCTTGGCTCTTCCTGTTTGTCTATACTTGGGGAGATTCAGATAAGGAGTGCTGTTAACAAGAAATAATCCGGTCAGAGAAAGACAAATACCGTATGATTTCACTTATATGTGGAATATAATGAACAAAAGAAACAAACACAATAGAAACAGATTCACAGACACAGAGAACAGACTGATAGCTGTTTGGGGGGCTGGGTGAAAAAGGTGAAGGCATTAAGCAATACAAATTGCAGAATAGCCACAGAGATGCAGATTGCAATGTGGGGAATATAGTTAATAATGTCGAGATAACTGGGTATGGGCCAGGTGGGAAATTGGGGCAGCAGGGACCACTCTGTAGAGAACATGGTGTGGAATAGCATTGAATGTAAACTGTGGTTGAAAAATAAAATAAAATAAAAATGTTTTCAATCCAGAATAAAAGACACTTTCTGTTTTGTTTTTCTTTCAATTACAGTTGACATACAATATTATGTCAGTTTCAGGTATTACAACATAGTGACTAGATAATTATATGCCTTATGAAGTGATTCCCTGGTAAGTCTAGTACTCACCTGATACCACACATAGTTATTACAATATTATAGACTAAATTTCATATGCTTTACATTCCTAAGACTGTTTTTATAACTGGCAATTTGTATATCTCAGTCCCTTCCCCCTTTTCACCCGACTCTTCAACCCCCGTCCCATCTAGCAGACTGCTTTCTCTTTTGTTTTTGTCTTTTCAAGCTAAGAACCCCATGTATGTTCTTGTTAAAAACCTATCCCATGTCCAATGGTAGATTTCAGATTGCAGTTAATCTGAGCATGGAGCGATATGCCCTGGTGTTTGGAATCAACACCTTCCTGGCCCTGGTGGTTCAGACCATCGTCACCGTGATCGTAGTAGACCAGAGAGGGCTTAACCTGCCCATCAGCGTTCAGGTAAGCTGCAGCACTTCTCTTTAGAGTTGGTGGGAATAGAGAATAACTAGGTCATCTCAAAGGATTTTACAACCTTACCACTGCAACGCTGAAGTTACTCAAATTCCTTGGCTAGGCAAATTTTAACATAAGAAATTTCCTAGTTATCAGTATAACACACTAAGTAGTTTTGAGCAATAATCTCAATAGGTCAGCATTTACTCTTGGCTCTAAAACATCATCAGGCAACACGTCATTGTGTCCCCATATGTCTCCTCTCCCTCCTACCATCTAGTTTCAAGGTTATTGGAATTCAACTAGGAAGGCCAGTTGGGGCAGATCTCTTTTCCCTGTTCCTGCTCCGAGGGACTGAAAATTAGCCCAATCTCACATTTTACATATAAATCTGAAAAAAAGGGGACATAAGATAGATAAGAAGTAACCTCAGTGTCCAAAATTTATTCTTGGAGACATTACATATAGCATTGCTCTACCCTCCAAACATAGACACACAGATCAATCAGATTTAGTATTTTTCTACCATTGGCAATATTAGCTAGAATTTGTACCAAGCAACCCTGGCTCCAAAGCCCACACTTTCACTTACTGTATTGCTTACACTTTCACACCGGGTTCTTCTAAGATGGGAGAAGAAGAAAATATTGTGCAAGTCTAAATATCCCATATTGAGATACTGGATCTCGTTTACCCCATAATCCAAGCAAATCAAGAGCATCACTGTGAATAATCAATGACAGAGATGGTCAGCTTTCATGTGTGCCTAATTCTATTTGTTTTTCTACAGTTTTTAGTTTATGGGAGTTACTTTGCTGTCATTGCTGGAATTTTCCTTATTAGAAGCCTATACATTATCTACTCAGCCAAATGCCAAAAAGACGTGCAGAGCTCTGCTACAAGTCAGAGCCACAGATGAGCCACACCCAGAGGGACCGAGAAACGCCATCAAGGGAACAAAGCCCTAATCTTATGTCAACCACTACAGGCTCTTAGCGAGGACTGGGCTGGTCACCGTCCCCGGGTGCCATAAATTGACAGTCTTCACAAGTCTGGATGCCAGTGGACCTTTTCAAAACCACAACAAAATCTCAGCTTTAGACCAGATATCCATATGCCCAGCTGAACTGGATGCAGTTGACAGGGCCCATTCATCTCAATTAAACAACCCATGTTGGGGCCCCCGTGAATAGCAGTGATGGAAAAAATCTGGCTTTGATCACTTGTAAAGACATGCAAATGGCTTGTTTCTGTGCCAGTCGACCAGGACTGCTACATGCTGAGCAGTGACTCACAGTGAGGTCCCCGGTGAGGTCATGGAGTGGATGTTCCCCATTTGTGAGCAGAACAAAGTGAACTGCCGGTTTCTTGCTTAGATATTTATCTTACCGAAACGGACTACACGTGGAACAGTTTCTGTCACATGAGCCATTTTCCCTCTTCTTCAACTAAGTGTATTCTGTATACCACAATTCTCTGAGAGAATTACAAGGTTTGGTCTCATTTCTAAGGACTCCACTTTAATTCTGATAACTGAGCATTAGGAGCAAGCTTCTATTTGATAATATCATCATTTAATTTTTTCATGTTAATTTTTCACTTTGTACTCTCCTGAGCTTTGTTGTTGAAACTCTACCTCAAGACCAGCTTAACACTCCTGTGTGTCCACAGAATGCTATTCATTGCCTAGTGGTGCAAAGAGAGCCGTGAGCTTTCTTCCTATCATGACCCCAGACAGATGTGCTAATGCTATGTCCGTATAATGGCTGTTTAAAACAGAAAACTTATGTAGAATTCCCAGGGGTTTCTGTAAATATTCATAAATAAGAAAACACTGAAGGGAAACACCTAATTTTTAAACGGCAGAGACTGTACTAAATAAAATAATGTGGCCTGGCCGGCATGACTCAGTGGTTGAGTGTCGACCTATGAACTAGAAGGTCACAGTTCGATTCCCTGTTGGGGCACATGCCCGGGTTGCGGGTTTGATTCCTCAGTGTGAGGCGTGCAGAAGGCAGCCAAACCATGTTTCTCTCTCATCATTGATGTTACTGTCTCCCTCTCCATTCCTCTCTGAAATCAATAAAACATAAAATAAAAATAATGTGGGCAGAAATTGTAAAGAGTCTTTCTAATTTCCTAATGAGTGCTGAAAATTGTCTGAGCTTGTCTTTCCTGTGAAATTTCAATAGAGGACAGATTGAGCAGGAGAAGAAGAAATAAAAAGGTTAAACAAAAATGCCTGGACTGAAGCAGTAGTCATTTATTTGGGAAGCTGGTCTGGATTTAGTGTGATGCACATCTCTCTAGCCCCGTGTGCTTGAGATTACACTGCCCTCTAGTGTCTGATCTCCAAAGAAAGTAAATCTAAAATCACTACAGAAATCTCTCCTTTCCAACTTGCAGCCAAAGAGTTGACCAAGACTGCTATTTGCTAAGCGATGACTCAGAATGAGGTCCCCAACCAGCACATCAGCATTACCTGGGAATTAGTTAGAAGGAAAATTCTCAGCCTCAACCCCTCCCCCACCAAGCACATGAGTAAAGGCTCGCTGAATGAGTAAAGTGGAGAAAGACCCAACTATTAGTGTTAGGATTTCAACATATTTTTTGGGGGGGCGGGGGGAGTACATAATTCAAGCCTACAACTCTACTCTCTACCCCCCTCCAAATTCATTCTTCCCACATGCAAAATACATTCATCTCATTCCCAACATTTCCAAATGTTTTAACCATTGCAGCATCAACTCTAAGTCCAAAACTGCATCTAAATATCATCAATTCAAAGTCCCATATTTCATTATCTACCAGTAAATCAGTATGGGTGAAAGTTGGGGTCTGGGATAAAATTCTCTGTCTGTGAACCTGTGGAATCAAAAACAAGTTGTTTGCTTATGAAATACAATGTCATAGGGAAGACATCCTCATTCCAAACAGGAGAAAATAGGAGGAAAAAATGGGTATTAAGTCCCAAGCAAGTTTTACAAACAAGCAGGGTGAGTGTCACTAGATTTCAAGTCCTGAGAGCCATCATCTGTGGCTGACGCTCTGTCATCTGGCTCTGATAGGATGGCAGCCCAACGTCTGGTTCCCAGGGGTGCCATTGGCCCAGGTTTCTCGCATTTTACTATAAGCAGCAAAGAGAAACTGGCTGAAGCTGCCATACTGCTTGGAAATCTCTGAGCAAAATATTCTAGTGTACTGCCTACAACTTCTACCTCTCTCCCAACAATAGAACATAATTCAGCCATGTTCTCTGCCATTTTATAACAAAAATCACCTTTTCTCCAGTGTCCAATAACATGTTTCTCTTTTCCATCTGAGACCTCACCATGAGTGTCTTTGCTCTTCATATTTCTAGCAACATTCTGTTCACAATGATGTCTGTATTCTATAAAATGTGCTCTCTATTCTTTGTAGTTCTTCTCTCTTCTTTCTGATCCTTCACCAGAATTGCCTTTAATATCCATATTTCTACCAACAATCTCTTCAAGGCATTCTAAGGTTTTTCTACCAAGTTCCTCAAAACTCTTCCAACCTCTACACATTATCCATTTCCAAAGCTCCTTGCACACTTTTAGGTATTTTTTTCAGTAGCACCCTGCTTTCAAGTACAAAATTGGTATCAACAATTCATTAATCCTTGTGATTTCTTGGGTCCAAGGGAAAGGTCATTGCAATGAGCCCCTAGGGCCTAGGCTTAGCTCATAGCATCTAAGTAGCAAGATGAGTGGTGTGGCTGTTGAAAGCCAACTAGGAGAAAGCACAGGTTTGTGCAATCATCATTAAAATGATGAGGCTACCTGGTCAGTGTCTATTAACCAACATTGCTGGTTAGAAAGGGTATGGCATGCCCAGCCAGTGTGACTCAGTGGTTGAGTGTCGACCTATGAACCATAGGAGGTTTCGGTTCAATTCCTGGTCAGGGCACATTCCAAGGTTGTGAACTCGATCCCCAGTGGGGTTTGTGCAGGAGGCAGCCAATCAATGATTCTCTTTCATCACTGAGGTTTCTATCTCTCTCTCCCTTCCTCTCTGAAATCAATAAAAAGTACTCCGGAGCATTTTTTTTTTTTTTTAAAGAAAGGGCATAGCAAGGTTGAGATGGAAAACTCATTTAAATAATTAAGTAATCTTGATAAAAAAAATACTCAGTACTGAATCATAATAAGCTGGAATATCAAAATCACATAAAGAAAATGTTCCCTAATTAGGCTATTTAGAGAAGAACCTAAATGGATTAGTAAAACATCTGGAGGGAGAGTATGTGTGTGGACAGCATGTATTTTGAGCAGAATCTAATTAAAATGACTGTGTGTCCCCCATAGTGGAAGTCTGTAAAGATTTGACCAAAGGGCAAATAAGTATGATTTATGACTTTTCTTATGTAAGTTAATATTTAAAAATGGATTTTAAACAATGTAATTCCTTAAAATATAGTTTTACTTGCTACATTACTTGAACTATAAATTTACTTTTTCAGTCATTCCTTATTTTTCCCAGATGAAAGTGGGGTGGGGGGATGGGTGGAAAAGATGAAGGGAATAATAAGTTACAAAATAGTCCCAGGGATGTAAAGTACAGCAGAGACAATGTGGTCAATAATATTGTAATAACCACATATGGCGCCAGGTAGGTACTAGAATTATCAAGGGGATCACTTCGTAAATTATATAATTGTCTAACCATTATGCTGTACACTTGAAACTAATATAAAATTAAAAAATAATTTTGAAGTTAATTACACATTTTGTACTGATTAACAATAATTCAAATTAGCTGGGTTTGATATTAGGAACTTTTATTTTATCAACAATTCATTGGTCCATGTGGTTTTTGGGGTCACTGAAACGACCAGATTCTGAAAGGAAGACAAGAGAAAAACATTGGCATTGTGCTAGGCATGCCCTCAGTCCTTCCCTACTGACCTTATTTACTTCTCCCAAACCACAAAGTAGATCATTGTTATCTTCTTTTTTCACTTTCATCCATATATATATATATATATATATATATATATATATATATATATATATATATGATTTCAAGGAGGAAGGGAGACAGAGAGATAGAAACATCAATGATAAGAGAGAATCATTGATCAATTATCTCCTGCATGCCCCTCACTGGGGATCAAGCCCACAACCCAGGCATGTGCCCTGACTGGAATCAAACCACGACCTTCTGGTTCATAAGTTGGCACTCAACCACTGAGCCACGCCAGCTGTGCATTTTTATCTTCTTTTAATCAGCAGAGCTCAGAGAGACTAAACAATCTGGGTAAGGTCAGCCAGTTAGGAATAAGTACAACGGGGGGGGGGGGGGGGGGAGGGGCAAATCTGATGGTGCACATCACAGTAATAAGTTGGGGTAATTATTAAGAGCCCATTCACTCGTGGCAGTAAAAAACAGTCAGGGTGCAGGGTTCCAGGACTCCCCAGACAGAAACTACACTAGCATAGGCCAGTGTTCTGAAACAGAAGCAAATTCCTTTCTCTTTTTTTTAAAAATTTAATTTATTGGGGTGATATTGGTTAATAAAATTATATAGGTTTTAGGTGTACAATTCTATAACCACAATTTTCAATGTACCCAACTCTCTTTTGAAAGCTACAGATTTGCATCTTAACATAATTAGGGGGAAATAAAAGCATTTGTTTGGTAACATTTTAACTGATTTTCCAATGACCTTTGAGACGACAGGTTAAAAAATAACTAAAAATTATCACCTGCTTGAAATATTAAAAATTACGCCACTGGGATAACCTGGGATTGTAAATTCAGTGTGTCTTCTTTTTTAATAGCTATAACTCCATCATTAATTTTAAAAAAGAGAAAAATGCTTTTGAATGAGAAAAAGAACTCTGAGAAGGAGTGTTTTCATCTTTCCCGCTGAGTTTTTGCTCCCTTCTATATATCTCAGCAGAGACATAATCAAGGAATCTGGTACCCCTCTCGTTTCCAAAGTTCTTCTGAATGAACCCTTAGGTTTCTTGTTGGGCACAAGGAAAGCCATTCAATTCAAAGGGGCAGAGCACAAACAGATAAAACAGAAATACAATGTCTTTTGCAATAAATAAAGATACCAGCAGGGGGCAACCTTAGAGCCTAACTGGAGTAGCAGAAACATATTCAAGAAGATTGGTTGCAGCTGTTTCTTAAGTGAGTCTTTTCTTTGTGCTGGTAATGGATTCCAAATCTAGTCAAACCAACCAATCCAGCCATTTTCTGTTCAACATTCTACTTTCACAAACTGGCCACCAACATTGGGCGTGGAAGCAAAAGTTATATCCTACATAAAATCCTGAAGCTATGGTCTCTGGAATGAAAGTGGTCTGGGAAGTGATATGTGATATTTCATCCTCACCAATGCCTGCGACATGGAGTCAGAGAAGGATCTGAGATTTCCTTGCTACAAACTCTGTGTGTGTTTTAAATTTTTATTAACTGTATTGGGGTGACATGGATTAATAGGGTCATATAGATTTCAAGTGTACCTTTCTATGATACAAGATCTGTACATTGCGCTGTGTGTCTACCACCCAATACAACCTCTGTTAGATACTGTCTTCTTCTACTTTGCATTTTATTATTAGACCCCTAAGAATTACTACTCTCTAAAACTTTCAAAAAGTGCAACAGACCTGACGGGGTGAAATTATGATTTTTTTAATAAAGTATGCATTTATTTAATTTATCACTCTCCAGGGGAAGCTTTCCAAAGAATGTTCCCTGTAACTGCCAGTGCGTCTGATCCGTGTGAGCAACAATCTCAGTTGCTTAACCTCACTGGAAACCGCATTGTCCCAGCTTAAGCACTTCACACTGCAACAGGAACCAGAGCAGTGGTAACATTGCAGGCTCTACCAGTAAAGATGGTGCTTGCCCAACTCATTGCCCTGGAAGCTGGACTCAGGAACCCAACTCACATTAAGTACCTGCAGTAATGACAGACATCATGGCAGGAAATTTCCTCAAATTATACTTTGTGATGGGCATTATAATCCACCTAGGCAGGTGAGGAAAGCGGAGGCCCTGGCACCCTAGGAAACTTGTCTAGGGTCACATGACTTGAAAGGGTGGAGATTTGAATTTGCTCAACTACAAAGCTCATGTTCTTCTCACCAGGAGTTCCTCCTTTCCCTATGCCAAATCTGCACTAAGAGGAGCCTACATGTTCTTGAGAATCAAATCCTGGCTTATGGTTCCCACTCCAGAGAACAACTTGAGATAGCCAGAACACTTGGAAAGCATCGTGGTCTTACTATTTGAATGTTTCTGGTCAGTTAGAAAAGCCTGTTTGCTCGAATGGCTGGCTGCACTTTCAATGAGAAGTTCCAGGAGACCTTTGTATCAGATACTGTGCTAGACTCTGGGTGACAAAGTTGAATCCCTGCTCACAAGTTGCCCCAGGCTGAGCAGATGTGCAGGTCAACACGTCAGTACCTTTCAAAGCCTTCAGCACTAGAGATTGTATCACTAATGCTTACTGATTGTCATTGCTCTAACATATACTAATGCGTGCAATCTTCACAAGGTGAGGTAGGTATTATCATTCCCATCTTAAAGATGATAAATCTAAGGTACTAAGAAGTCCAATCATTTGTCAAAGGTCACACACTTGTAAGTAGCAAAGAATTTGGTCCTGGTTGACAGCAGAGCCCCATCCTTGACTGACAGGCCATGATGTCTTGCCAAGGCTGGAGGAAGAGGAGTTGCTGGAGAAGGTCAGGAAGCTTCAGAGAAGAAATGGTCAATGATTGAGTGTCTGAGATTTCTCCTGGAGCTGTTGATTGCTTTTCATTTAGTCAGCCATTCTTAAGGATTATCATCCTGAACAGAAGTTTTCACTTTTCAATAATAACAACATAGAGAAACCAAGATGGCGGCATAGGTAAACAACGGAAAATGCTGCCTCGCACAACCACTTCAAAAAATACAACTAAAAGACAAAACTGACATCATCCAGAACCACAGGAAGGCTGGATGAGTGGAAATTCTACAACTAGAAGGAAAGAGAAAAGCACACTGAGACTCAGAGGAGGTGCGGAAGTAAAGTGCAGAGGTACGGAGGCGCACATGGAAAGGGCTGGCAACTGAGTATGCGGTTGTCTTTTTCAATCAGGAGGGAGTCTCAAGCTCCCGACTGCTCTGAACTCCAGTTCCGGACAAGTCTCTGGGGACCCAGACTCATATGGGGAGAAACTGGACTGTCTGGCATCGGTCAGAACTTGAGGGCGGCTTTCTCTCAGAGGTGCTTGCAGTGATTACCAGGACACTGAGACGCGGGGCCACTTAGGGTAGGACTGAGGATCAGCCATAGCTATTTGCTCCACCCTGTTGATTCCCTGAGACCCCGCCCCACCCAAGCTGTGTGCAGAGGCTTTTACATATGAAAGGCCTGGCCCTTTGCAATCTGAAAATTACCTAACAAACTGCAGATGGACCAGAGAGACCCAGAACTTCCAAAACAAGGCCCAAGGCCCCACAGCAGCTTGCATTGCTTCACAGCTGGGCCTCATCTGGGCACCTCCAAACCCCAAACAAGGAAGAGGAATCTGCAGATCTCTCCATAGATCCTGCCAGGTAGCCTCAGGCAGAGGCTAAATTAGCACCTCCTTAGAGATCCAAGAGCCAGTGTACCCAGTGGTCAGAGTGAGACCATGCAGATTACAACTTCTCAGATCCATAAGGGACACACTCAGGGGGCAGACTCAGTGAGCACCAAAGCCCCACTGAAGCAAGTCTTGCCCCAGAAGGGTGTCTCCAGCACAGAAGTTTTCCCACTGTAGACACAGCTGATTCTCACAGCCAATTGGCCTGGAGGTCAATTCCTCCCAGTGATACCTACAACAAGCAAGGCTTAACTACAACAAGACTGTTCACAAAGCCCACAAAGGGGTGCAACAAGGTAATTGCGGATGTAATTGCGGAGGCTGAGCCACTGGGCCCTATAGGACACCTAGCACAGAAAGCCACTCTATCAACACAAGGAAGCATAAAAAATGCAGAGACAAAGAAACAGGTCACAAATGACAGAAATGGAGGAAAGAAAACTACTGAATATAGAGTTCAAAACCACACTCATAAGGTTTTTCAAGAATTTTCTAGAAACCACTGATAAATTTAGTGAGACCCTCAAGAAATCTAGTGAGACCCTCGAGGATATGAAAAAGGACCAACTAGAAATTAAGCATACACTGACTGAAATAAAGACTATTATCCAGAGTTCCAATAGCAGACTAGAGGATCCCAAGAATCAAGTCAAAGATTTGAAATATGAAGAAGCAAAAAACACCCAACCAGAAAAACAAAAAGAAAAAAGAATCCAAAAATATGAATATAGTGTAAGGAGCCTCGGGGACAACTTCAAGCATACCAACATCCGAATTATGGGGGTGCCAGAAGAAGAGAGAGAGCAATATACTGAAAACTTATTTGAAGAAATAATGACAGAAAACTTCCCCTACCTGGTGAAAGAAATAGACTTACAAGTCCAGGAAGCGCAGAGAACCCCAAACAAAAGGAATACAAAGAGGACCACACCAAGACACAGCATAATTAAAATGCCAAGAGAAAAAGACAAAGAGAGAATCTTAAAAGCAGCAAGAGAAAAACAGTTACCTACAAGGGAGTACCCATATGACTGTCAGCTTATTTCTCAACAGAAACTATGCAGGCCAGAAGGGAGTGGCAAGAAATATTCAAAGTGATGAATGCCAAGAACCTACAACCAAGATTACTTTATCCAGCAAAGCTATCATTCAGAATTGAAGGTCAGATAAAGAGCTTCACAGATAAGAAAAAGCTAGAGTTCATCACCACCAAACCAGTATTATATGAAATGCTGAAAGGTATCCTTTAAGAAGAGGAAGAAGAAGAAAAAGGTAAAGATACAAATTATGAACAACAAATACACTTCTATCAACAAGTGAATCTAAAAATCAAGTGAATAAATAATCTGATGAATAGAATAAACTGGTGAATATAATAGAATCAGGGGCATAGAAAGGGAGTGGACTGACTATTCTTGCGGGGGAAAGGGGTGTGGGGCGTGCGGGAAGAGCTGGACAAAAATCGTACACCTATGGATGAGGACGGGGGGGGGGGGTTAAGGGTAGAGGGTGGTGTGGGAACCGGGTGGAGGGGAGCTGTGGGGGGAAAAAATAGGAACAACTGTAATAATCTGAACAATAGAGATTTAATTTTTAAAAAATAGCAACATAGAATGGGGGGGTTAAATAGCAATTTAAAAAATACTTCTAAGTGTTGTGTTTCAATTTCATCTATGACATGATATTATCTAGATGTCTATGTAACACTTCCAAATATAGGTATTAAAAGCAAATCAAATCACCTAGATGAATGACAGTTCAGATTAATTGAGGCTTCTTATGCTAAATCAATGTTCTCTTTGGGTTTTATATTTTGAAAAGGCAAGGGGTCTATCTGCTATATAAATCTTTTCTTCCCAAAGGCTATTTTATTCACCATTTTAAAATAATCATTAACATGAATTTCCAATCCATCTACATGGTAATAAGCTCTTCACGAAGGGCATGGTTTTTACCTAGCAATTATGTCCATTGGAAACTTTCTTTCCTTTCTAAATCCCACCAAATTTGTCTTCTGCCCAAAATTTCTGCCTTAGGATACGTTTCCTGATTTTTTTTTTTTTATGTGAAAGACTAAATGAGAGTGTGGCTAACTTACCTAAGCAATTCTTAAGAGGATTTTCACCAGTGACCCCCACTGTTTCAGCTGAGATGAAACTTCGTCCCTTACTACAGTGCTTTTAAGTAATCAGTAATATTCTTTTCCATCAAGAAACCCAAAAGAAAAGACTCAAGTTTCTGTGTTTTGTGTGTTTTGACCCATAATGTATTTTCTTTTTTTTTTTAGCTCTCATATATGTCTGCTATCTTTTACTTTTTTTATTATTTTTTTAAATTTTGTTTTATTGCTTAAAGTATTACAAAGAGTAGTACATATGTCCCCTTTCCTCCCCACCCCTTGACATTCCCCTGGCCTCCCCTACCCCCAGTGTCTTGTGTCCATTGGTTATGCTTATATACATGCATACAAGTCCTTCAGTTGATCTCTTTTCGCTGTAACAATAATTTCCCCCCTCTTAAAGACCGAAGGACAAAAAGAACATGGGGAAGAGAATGCAAGTTTTATAAAAAGAAGTCAGTTGTATTGATGACTAGTCTTTTTTACTTATTGTTTTTGTTATTTTGTGGGATGGCTTTTTTTTTTTTTTCAAAAGTTGAACCATCCATGAATTGTTGGGGAACTTTGCCAAGCCATTCCTGAGTTTTTCCCATAGTAATTCTCTGCTTCTTAGGGTTTTTCTCAATAATGAGACCTTCAGAGCTATTTTTGTACCTTATTTAACTTGACCATATAAAAATATAAGCCTCAGTGTAGATTTCAGTCTTGTTAGAACTAATGTCAGCACTTCTTACAATCTCAAATATGAGCAAATGGGCTGTGATAATTTTAATGTAGAAAATAGAAACTTTTGCTACAACAAAAATAAGGAGGGTGCAAAACAACCTTCCTTTGATCTTTGACTTGTATAAAAACATAGTCTAGGACAGTGATGGCGAACCTTTTGAGCTCGGCGTGTCAGCATTTTGAAAAACCCTAACTTAACTCTGGTGCCATGTCACCTATAGAAATTTTTTGATATTTGCAACCATAGTAAAACAAAGATTTATATTTTTGATATTTATTTTATATATTTAAATGCCATTTAACAAAGAAAAATCAACCAAAAAAATGAGTTTGCGTGTCATAGGTTCGCCATCACTGGTCTAGGACTTTGTTGCTTATTATCAGTAACCTAAAATAAAGTCATCTCTAGTTATGAGTACAAATCATAGAGAATAGTAAAAAATTGGAGAGGAAAAGTTTACTGAAAAAGCCTGTGGAAAATTCCCTGAAGATTTTCCCTCTTTATTTATAAGCTATAAGCCTTGTGTACAAATTCTTGCATGGGTGCAGTCCTTCGGCCTGGCCGGTGATCGGGGCATCTTGCCCATTCCCGATGTGGGGGAGGGAAGGGACTGTGGGAGGTTGACTGGCAGGCCTCAATTGGGGCAGATTGGGGCCAACCAGGGGGAGGGACTGTGGGAGGTTGGCTGTGGGAGCGCATTGACTAGCAGGAGGCAGCTCCTGCATTGAGTGTCTGCCCCTTGTGGTCAGTGCACTTCATAGCAACAGTCATTTAGGCTTTTATATATATAGATATATATAGATAGTAAGGCTGTTTTTAACTTTTGGCCAGGTCATAGGATTTAATTCTCAGAAGTCCACTAATCAGGCTTCAACATTACCTGGGAACTTGTTAGAAATGTAAATTCTCAGGCACCATCCAGACCTATTCAATCTGAATGCCTGTATTTTAGCAAACCCGCTAGGTGACTCTGATATGTGCCTGGTCACCCAGATGGCATCTCAATGGTCTGCACATTGACCTACTGAGATGAATAAAGGTGAAGATGGTCAGATTCTACCAGTATTGAAACATCCTTTTTAACTATGGCTCTGACTTTCAGGAAGAGTAAACTATTCAGGAGGAGTGACTTTCAGGAAGAGTGCTCACAGGCAAAGTACCTGAACAGACCCAGATTGCCCTGGAAATGCTGTTAGGTGAGAAAGATGAATATGTGCATTATAGTCTCTTTTCCCAGCCTCAGTAGCTCTTGCAGATCAAATTACAATGGAAAATGTAAGAATTATTATTCATTTTTTCAATTTAATCTGCTGAAGACTGATAAAGAAGTACTAAGGTCTCCTATAACTGTAGTATTTCTTTTGATTTCTCCTTGTGTACCTGGTAGTTTTGTTTCATGTGTTTTGATGCTATTAGTCAGTGCATAAAAGTTTATGATGGTTGTATCTTGAATATGAAATATTCTGATTATTTATAATATAATGCTTCTTGCTCTGAGAACAACAACAACAAAAATAATGTATGAAGCAGGTAAGAGTAATAATTGCTTTTTTTACACCTGGAAGAATGAATCCAATCTGTCATCTTCGCAATTTGTTTTCTTGAACTTCAGTTTCTCATTGCTTTCATGCTATTGTCAGAAATTTATGTGAAGTTTCCGATTGGACCCATTTTGGCTTGGGCCAACCAACATGTCCTAGGATTAATACATGTCTCCTGGACAATGTACATGTCAGAAACCCATGGTGCATTTCACTTCCATGTGCTTGTGTCCTCACACTTCCTCCATTTAATGTTACAGATAATAAAAGACATCTTTCCACTTTGGACATACTCTTACCTGCTGCTGCTGCTCTTGTTTGGCCAAGGAGTGACAGCCATGCAGGTTGTGGAGCTCTTCTATGGGACAGTCACTGCCTCCAAGGTGGTCTACTTTGCCTACATATACAGCGTGGTCAGCCCAGAGCACTACCAGAAGGTGCAGGGGCATGAGTCACGCTGGTGGCCTACATGGCCCAACTCTTGATGACACTGGCCAAAATATCAGACTTTTACCTCAGCGTCATATCCTTGGCCTCTGTCTCTGTGGCTTTCCTTTTCTCACTTTTTTCTATCAATGCCCAAGAAAAGCATGTGTGTTTTTTTTTTCATGCAAAACCCATCAAAGAAGCTCTTTCAAAGACACCAGGACAAGATGCATCTTAGAGGAGCTCAGAAGGATCGCGAGCCAGGCTGCCAAAAGCTGGTCACCATTTCGGGGAAACGGAGTGACGTCCAGTGGAGCGGCCCAGAGCCAGAGAACGTCGCTCTGGGAGTTTCTGTGCAGTGCCCCAAGATTTGAAGGAGTGCTACTCCTCGACGCGTCTTTTATGCTAGTTTCTGTGGTGGGCTCTTCCACAGAAGGTTTTAATCAGGTTCTGAGCAATGTTCAAGTCCTGTGGGAGAACAGAATAGAGAGCAGATCAGCTTGTAAAGATAAGTTCTGTTCTGTGAACATTCTGTTTACACACACACACACACACACACACACACACACGTACTGGTTGACATATGAAATATGTTTCTTTCTTAGGCTATGTTCCATGAAGTTTGAAAACTACTCTAGGAGTTACTTTCTTATGTCAAGGGTTCCCAATCAAGGCAACTTAAATATTTGCATCTTTTCTTAATCATAGCTGTGGGGACTTGCATAAGCTTGTTGCCTACTAATTAATACTATTTTCCACACCCAGCTTCCCCATTCCCTACCATAATCAGATATCTGCTAGAATAACTCAGTTAATCCAGACTGGAGTCTTACAACCTTCAATCCTATCTCCTCTCCACAACTAAGTTGTTCTTATTAATTAATTAATTAATTAATTAATTTATTTATTTATTTATTTTTAAATGATAGACACATACTTCATTTTTTTTGACACATACTTCTTTTTTAAAATATATTTTTATTGATTTCAGAGAGGAAGGGAGAGGGAGAGAGAGATAGAAACATCAATGATGACAGAGAATCATTGATCGGCTGCAAGCCCCCCACTGGGGATCCAGCCTACAACCTGGGCACATGCCCCTGACCAGAATCAAACCTGGGACCCTTCAGTTCGCAGGCCAACGCTCTATCCTTTGAGCCAAACCAGCCAGGGCTAAGTTGTTCTTTTTTAGGTTGTATAATTTTTTCCTCTGGCCTCTCATGCATATTATATTTTCATTCAATTGCCATTAAAAGCCCTTAACACATAGTAAGCCTTGGTTTTAGTGACAATGGCAGCTGACAACAAAGAGTAGTATCATGGAAAGGGGACAGGCAAGGTGTGACAAGGTGGGAGGGGCAGGGAAGGGGACCCGTGTGTCCCTGAGTATTTAGTGCTTTTCCCTGAGTTGGCTGGTAAGTGTCTGCTTCATCCTTATTTACCTATAGCTGGATTCTGATATTGCATTTTTCCAATAGGAAAAAGGCAGGGAGACTGAGTGACCTTGAGGAGGTCTGGATTCACCCTTCAGCAACCCCTGGCTTTCTGCCTTGGCAAAACTTCCCTCCCTGCTGAGAAGCTACAATAGTTGGGGAGTTTTAGGTACTTGTCCATGCACTCTTCCTTTTCTCCAGAACATATTTTTGACATTTGAAACACTTTGCAAAGGTAGTGAGGTACGAAAGGGGAGGTGAGGTGGGCTGATGCAAGAGTTAATGCTCCGTAGTGAGAAGGGTGGAGCCCAGAGCCTTCTTTGAAGTGAGCCCAACAATTCACTTGGATTTTCCTGACATAATGCAGCTTCTACATCAAATAAGACTTTGAAGATTACTATTTTTGAAGTTGGGGTGTTCCACACCCACATATTTATTCAACATTTCAGGTCCATTGTTGAGCGAGTATTATTCTCATGTGCTTCCTGAAAATTCCAATTTGACTCCAAGAAACCTGTTCTAGGATTTGATTCACCTTAAAGTCGCTTCCTCTATATGAACTTGCTTCTGGGGAAAAGAGAAAAGTCCTCTTCTCTTTAGATAATGTACCCGTTATGTAGGGCATGTGTAGGAAAAGTAAAATTTTCATCAAGTTTGTTCTTTAAAAGCTCTTTTAGCACAGTCCTTTGTTTCCTTGTGATAACAAGGTCCCTAATTAGTGTCAAATTTTTAGGCAAAACCAAGTGAACTAGGATTGGCCTAAGGCCTCACGTAAATTAAACCACATCATTAAGAAATATGGTGAGGGTAGTAAGAAACCTGACAATTAACTACCTAGTTCACAGCACATTATAGGAACACCTGATAAGTGCATCCAAGGAGTGCACATTATAGCCCTAGCCGGTTTGACTCCGTGGATAGAGCATTAGCTGGTGGACTGAAGGGTCCCAGGGTCAATTCCAGCCAAGGGCACATACCTTGGTTGCAGGCTTGATCCTTGGCCCTGGTCAGGGTGCTTGCCAGAAGCAACAAATCAATATGTCTCTTTCACATCGATGTTACTCTCTTTCTGTCTCTTCCCCTCCCTTCCACTCTCTCTAAAAATCAATGGGAAAATATCCTTGGGTGAGGATTAAAAAAACAAAGAGTGCTCTGCATATTCCCAAAATGGGGCGGGCCCACAGCCTTGAGCACTGGTGCAGACATGGCTGTTGGAACGCCAGAGGCAGAAAAATGGTCCTTCTCCTGAGGCACACTGACAGGAATATTTGTGGACCACTCTTCTCCCTGAGGCCCTGGCTTCCTCCTGTAAGACAGTGGCACCCAATGACCCCTATGGTTATTGGTAACTGGACTGTGGGCCTTGTAAATTCCGACCCCCAGATAGCATGTGACCTGGGAGTTGGAGGCCCTGAATTCAAATCCCATCTCTGGCTGTGACTCAGGTTCATGCTGCCTGGATCTCAGGTTCCCCATGGTTCAAAGCTGGCATGGAGACAGGTCACCTGTCTATCCCTTCCTGCTGGAACATTCTAGGTATCTAAGTTTGCTTTTTGCTCCCCTGCTTGTGCCATTCACACTATCATTGTTTCTTGTGGCTCCCGGATTCCAAATGTATTGCTTGCACCCAATGCGGGGGCACTGGGGTGGAGACTATAGTTGCCAGCACAAAAGGTGGCGCACACACACACACACACACACACACACACACACACACAGCTCAAATACCCTTCCTCTACCTCTGCCCTGTGCTTGTGCATTTTTTTTGCCTCGCTTGGCTCTTCTCTCTTTTCTACAGGTCACTATACCCAGCTTGCCCCCTAACCCTGAGCAAGTGTGCACACACACACACACACACACACACACACACACACACAAACTGGAAATGTGCTCCAGCTTATCAGCTTCTCCTGAGAATTAGCAGACCACAGCGGGACACTGCCCATTTCCCCTTGCTGGCCCAGCTTCTCCATGAAAGATCCTGCTATGTCTGCTTGCTCTATAGTAAAGGAGTATCCCATTTATAGCTTTGTGAATTTAAAAAGTCATATAAATGGAATCTGGCTTCTTTCATGTAACATAATGTTGTTAATAAAAAATATTTGTATTGAGAAAAATAAATATGATGTAGTTAGGATACATCCCATTTATTAAGAAACCTTTTCATTAAGCAGGTGAAAGAATGAAAGACCTACCTAAGACTGAGCCATCATGTCATTCCAGTTAAAGTGGTTCTCATTGCCTACAGCCAAAGGGTTTTCCTTGCCGGGGCTAAAGTTCAATCATAGGAAAGCTTTATTTACAAATTCCGGAAACCTAGTTAGTCTCATGAACAAAATAGTCAATCTTACATATTTCTATGAATATTCAACACAAAACAGTTAGGATATTGAGCTATTCTCTTACAAAACAAAAAAAGATAAAAAGAAGTCATTTCAGAAAACACAGGTAAATGAAATACCACCAGAACATTAAAATAATCTATTTTAATCTCACACTTGTTCAATAGAAGGAAGGAATCTTTATCTAATAAATATTAAAACTAAGAGTCAGATCAAGTCAATCCTTTTGGAGATTATTAAACAAACCATTGTTATTTTCTGAAATAAAATTTGAATTCCTGATTTATTATCCAGCTTGCAATTTGCTCTCCAGTTTTTCAGAAATTATTAAGTGTGTGATACTATGGAGAGAATGCAAGTTTGAAATTAGCAAAATATGGATTTGACTCTTCAGATTTATTAATGACTTTTAAAAAACTTTTAGTTTTGGAATATTTCAAATGTATTTTTAAAAAATAGAGAGACTACCTAATGAAGCCTCATGTCCCATCACCCAACTTTAACAATTATTACTTTATGGCCAATCTTGTTTCATCTGTACCTTCTACCCAATCCCTCACCCCTGCCTCAGAGATACAGTATTTTTTTTGTCTCAGTTTTCTCATCAACAAAATGAAGAATATAATACCTATTTCATGAGGTCTCACACAAATTAAATGCTAGTGTAAAACACACCATTCCTGGTCCACAGTGTACTTAATTCATGGGTGTATTTCTCTCTTTTCCTAATTGAATAAACAACATCTATTCACTCTAGTCAACACTGTTAGGATTCACTTATGTTTTCAAAGGACTATTACATTAATCACCTCTAGATAGTTCCTTTATTTTTCCACAAATTCATTGTGTCTTAATTGAAATTAATTTATTCTTATAACTAAAGTAGGCAAAAGAGAACTTGAGATGAAGATAACCCATTAATCTATCTTTCCTCCTTTGTACAACTATTTTGTATGACCTGATTTAAATGTCTGCTTTCTTGGAATCAATACACTTTGACCTCTTGGATATTCACACCCATCAAAAGCGTGGGGGTGGGGGTGGGGGAATTAAATTAGACAGAAAAGGTCAAGCTTTACCATTGTTTTCCCAGTTATTCAAGATTTCCAAATCTTTCACCTTCCCCACCAAGAGAAATCTAGATAGAGTTAAGACCCTCTTCTAAAATGTCTCTTTGTATTTCTATCATCTCTTATCATTTCTGCCAACATCCTTAATGCTAGAACAATTTTTATTGAAGTTCTTTCATGAAAAGTTATTTAAAACTTTTTAAAGTTTACCCAGATGCCAGAGTAGGATAAGCAAAAAATATACAGTCCAAAGGCATAACAGAAGACAAATCCTATTTCTATAAAATATTTCCCTAGACCAAAATGTGTTATTGGAGGTACCTGGTTTTGAAAAGCAACCTTCTTAAAAATTGATTTTGGTAGTAATCTAATTAAATATGCTTGAATTAAACTCTAAAAGCCAAGAATGCAGAGATATATTGATTGCTAATCTCAATCACAAATGTAAGTTTATCATTGATTATGCACTTTTGATATCCCATGAGCTCCTTAATATAATGGCAAATGTCACTTTAAAAAATTGGAATTTAAAAACTACAATGACTCAGGATTTTCATATGACACAGAGATTCACGGGAGAGAAGGCTTCATTCAGACATCCTGATGTAATTCTTCCTTTTTTTTTTTTTAGCATATCTAAAACTACTTAGGCTCTTTATGGATTTTCCAATTTGAAAGGACCATGGAGATCTTTTAAAAAAGAGATTTCAAGCACATTTCAAAGATTGTTAGCAGGTTAGGGGGAAAGGGCCCAAGAGAAGCTAAATAATCTTTTTACCTCATCTAGAAAATGTAAGAATCTTTAAGTATACAGCTAGTTATATAAGGAGTGGTAACTATAAAGTATCTTTACTGACTGTATGAGAACTTGATGTGGTATACCGATGATAGAATGTTCTGGAAAAATCTTTAAAAAACTAGATGAGATTTATGTCTGAAGTAAGAAGGGGTTTTGGACGGAGTGCGTAAATAACCACACAACATCTCTCAAAAAGGTTAATTTTTCAAAAATAATCCACTTTTAATTAGGTAAAAGAAGTAAAAACTTCCCACAAATGTCACCTCAAAACACACAACTAGTGACAAATTGGTGGCCCATTACTATGTCTCTCCATCCCCCTCACCCTGCCCCAGTTCCACCTTTCCATTTGCAGAGATACCCTTTGGTATGGGGAACTGCTTGGACAAACATCAATGTCTTCTTGATTTAGAGAGTGGACAAAGAGGCCCCTCTTCCACTCATGAATCTCACTGCCTTCACCCTCTCCCTCCCTGCGTGGCCTTGAGGCTTAACCTATGAAAAGCAATTCTTGATACTGTGGGGGGAAAAAATTACTCCCTTTGGTTCTCAGCTGGGTCTCTGTAACAAAAGAGAGATTAACAAGAGGAAAGCATACACATTTATTTAATATATATTATATGTAACACAGGGGCCTTCAAAAGAAAATGAGGACCCAAAGAAATAATTAAACCTGAGTGGTTTTTATACTAGTTCTTTTTTTTTAATTCTCATCTGAGGATATTTTTTCTTTGATTTTTTTAAGAAAGAGTGGAAGAGAAAGGGGAAGATAGAGAGAAATATTGATGTGAAAGAAACACATCGAATGGTTGCCTCCTGCACACGCCCTGACCAGAGCCCAGACAGGGCCAGGGCCTGGGAGGAGCCTGCACTGAGGTATCTGCCCTTGACTGGAATGGAACCCCGGACTCTTTGGTCCACAAGTTGACACTGTCCACTGAGCCAAACCGGCTAGGGCTTTTTATACTAGTTAAGGTGAAGAATGTAGAGTCATGAAAAAATGTGATAGTACCAAAAAATAAGAGGAATAAACTGGGGAAACAGGATGGCCCATCCATTCAGACCCTCTCAGTGCCCCTTCATCTTCAGAGTTAAGACTGTTCCTTTCCTCCAGGTATGACCTGCTCCAGGGGAAGGTTAGACACTCTTTTCTGCACCTGCTACATCTCAAGTTCCTCCCGTTAGAAACATTCAGTATGCCGAGGTGCCACATTTGGAGGTAGTGTGTCCTGAACCTCGTCACCATTACGAGTGGGAAGTATAGACATGAAACAGGACAGGGAGAAGCCTGTGCTGCCAAGTGGCCCCTCAAGGTCATGAAAACCTCAGCTGCTGTGCTGCCATCTTTCCCGTCCTCACTGGGAAATGCAAAGTGACACTGGAGCTCTCTTGGCAGGAAGCCATTGCACTCAGCCCGCCGGGACCCGCCAGATGGGCCCTGATTGCACACCCATTAGATTATCTCAGTAGGATAACTGGTACTTTCGTCTACCTTAAATTACATAAAGTCAGAATCATGAAAATGGATATTAGTTGTAACCCCAGAGGGCTTAGTAAGGGAAGGGGCACTCTAAAGAAAGATTACCTCACAAAAGTAGAATAGTGATGCTTTTATTTTAAGGGCATGAAATGGGGATTCGTTCAGATTTGGGGCAGCCTCATATATGTCAAAATTGAAAATTTCCCCCTGTGTTTAAAGTATGTGATATTATCCAGTCCAGATAGCTCCGTTGAGTGTTTTTACTTCCCACTCATTAACTCAAACATGTGACATGTGTGGTCTTAGGTATCACTATTTCATAGTCTACTTTGGTGTCTTAACAAATAGCTGAAGGTGAAGGCCAGCTTTTCACTAGCAAACAAAATAACCACTAACATCGATTTTGAACTAGTTTGGGAGGTGATCATCCAAGCGTCATCCTGTTTTCTTACTTTTCTGTTCTAATGGAGATGGCCTCAATGCTGCCCCCCTCATTGGAATCAATCAGGGTGATGGGATTGGGGGACTGAGCTTGAAGAAGGAGAAGGGGGGTTTCTGGGTTGCTTGAAATTTCAACAAGTATTTTTAAAAATATTAAATTAAGAAAGACTTACTTCCATTAAAGCAACAATAGGCTAGGTATCAAAAAAAATCCTCACATTACAAACCATTCAAAATTTCTGGATATAAATTTAACTTTTCTAATGAGTGGTTGAATTGGTTAAAAGATAATTTTAACAGGAGACCAGATAGACAAGGAAGCACTGAATCTGTCATGTGCTCTCTCCCAGTGACCTGGAATGTTGGCTTCAGTGGCAACCCAGGGGGCTGCATCCTCCATGAGTGCAACAGAACACAATACGAAATTACGGGGGGCGGGGGGGGGGCTCACAGAGAAAACTAATCGGGGCAGTGACAGAGGAATTTGTCTTTATAAGCCAGCACTCACATAAATCTGGGGCCCAATTTTTACAGGCTAAATTTTTAAAGAGTGGTGATAATTTAGTTTAAAGTGGTGTTGATGGTCAGTGGCTTACTAGGACATAACCCCATCATAATTCGAAGAGCATCTATACTTATATTTATCTTGAGGCGTTTTTAAACAGGTGACGAAAATACTGGACAAGAGTGTGAGTCGGTAGAAGAATGTTCAAAACTAAAGATGTTTATACTGCTCTGGAGGAGGATAAAAATTACTGACTGGTCACCAAGCAGGGAGTATGTTGGCAGTCCATCGGGTAGAGCGGCAGATTTTATCACCATCATAGCTGAGAACTGCTGGGTCATGGGAGTAATAAAATGAAGGCAGGCTTTTAATCAGTTTTATTAGTGTTTTCAAATTCTCTACGACAGTTCTCCCCCTTACTGCCTTTCCTGGGGCAGACAACACCCCCCACCACCCTCAAACACCATTGCTTTGTTTATTTAAGAGTTAATGTTTCAAGTCTAACTCCCTAAAATATTGGAAACAGATTTTACAATTGCTATACAGAAAAGAGGAATAGAACGTATTATGTAGAAAAATATTAACACAAAAAAGAATTAAAGGAAGAAAGGGGGAATTAAAGAACATGAACCATAGGGGGAACTATAATGGCAAGAAAATATGTACAAGTGTGTCAGTTATCACTAAAATAATATATGAACTTCTAGATTGAATAATTTACAGGAAATAGAGGAGACAGAAGAATTTATTAAATGGCACCCAGGGATATCACAAAAAAGTGGGAAACTAGTTTTTTTCAACAAATGAAATTTGAAGAGAAAAGAGATTGAGTGTCTTAGGAGATTTCTCAACCAATCACAAAGTGTGAATTTTATTTGAATTCTGATTCATATCAAGACACTAAAAGCGTGAGACAATTCGGGAAATTTGAACATTGCCTAGACAGTAGAAAATTATTAACATTTTAGGTGTGATAGTAGTTTCTGCTTATGCTTTTTTGAGCCCTTATTTTTAAAGACACAAGTGACATTTTTATCAAATTATATCATAAAGGATTTAAATCAATCATTTTGGGGGAAGGGGAAAGTATTTGGGGTATTGATGAAATGAAACTAGCTCTGACTTGGTAATTGATGAAACCTGGTGATGAATATATGGGCATTTGAATTATTAACAATCAAGCAATTCTAAGCTAAGCTAATCTACCCAGCAAAAAACTAAAAATTACAAAAAATATGGTTGAGTTGGATTTTAAAAAGTTCATAACTATACTGTAGTTATAGAAAATACAAATAAAATATAAAAACATCTAAAGCTTGGGGAAGGGAGATGGAAAATTCACTCCATGCAAACACAAATTTTTAAAAGTTAATACAGTTAATTTTTTTAAAAAGATAAAATTGGGCTGGCTTTAGCTCAGCGGTTCCTTCGCATACAGAGCTTTCTAAAAAAGATAAAATATAATTAAAACCTGTTGATCTTGCCTGCCCAGCATGGCTCAGTGGTTGAGCATCAACCTATGAACCAGAAGTTCACAGTTGGATTCCAGGTCAAGGCACATGCCTAGGTTGGGGCCTTGATCCCTAGTGTGGGGAGTACAGGAGGCAGCAGATCAATGATTCTCTTTCATCTCTCCCTCTCCCTTCCTTTTTTGAAATCAATAAAAATATATTTTAAAAAATACCTGTTGATGTAGATTAAAATGATTAAGAATATATATTAAGAATATATATTCTAAACTTCTATGCATCTAATACTTTTGTTGTTATTTTAGAGTGAACTTTTTTACTTATTAAAAAAAAAAAAAAAAAAAAACAGCCGAAACCGGATTGGCTCAGTGGATAGAGCGTTGAAAGGTCCCGGGTTCAATTCCGATCAAGGGCATGTACCTTGGTTGCGGGCACATCCCCAGTGAGAGATGTGCAGGAGGCGGCTAATTGATGTTTCTCTCTCATCGATGTTTCTAACTCTCTATCTCTCTCCCTTCCTCTCTGTAAAAAATCAATAAAAAATATATTAAAAAAAACAAAAAAACAAAAAACCAAGGTTGCTATAAACAGTATGTCTTGTTACTCCGGAAGCGGTCTCATATACCTCCAGTTTACCAATTCCATCATTTGCTTTTGGGCTTGATTTCGTCTTATGTTTTTTTGTACAGTAACATGCTGTACAGGTTTGTAGCCAGGAGTAACAAGCCATACCACATAGCCTCGGCGTGTAGTAGGCTCTACCATCTAGGTTTGTGTGAGTGCACGATGATGTTCATACAACAGCAAAATCGCTGAATGACGCATTTCTCGGAACGTATTCCTGTGTTAAATGGCATGTGATTGCATTTAACATGCCCCCCATGTATTTTATTGAATGTTGCAGTGTACAACAAAGTTGAAAAAAGAAAACTTCATACACAAGAAATGAAAAATGGGAAGAAAAAGATTGAACATATCAGTAAAATAAACCCATCAAAAGCCCAAATGGTGGTCCCACAGTCAAACTCTATATTTGGGTCTTACTGGGAATGCCTGTGCTCGGCTTATGGGCCAGCAGCTGAGGGACATGTCATGTTACATCAATAAAACACGCCGTCTCTCCTGGGGAGACTACACATGGGGTGTGAGGGGGGAGGAGTCTTTGAGGCAGAGGGATGTTTCACTGAGGGGACACCGTGGTCACCAGAGACCTGGCCAGAGCTTCTTACAGGACCTTTGATTGTGATGACACTAGAGCAAATGTTTTAAAGGCTTTGTTCAAAGATAAGTTCTCAAGTTTTAGACCAGGATTTTGGATGTTCAAACCCAATGAAGGCAAATAAGGAATACGTTTTTATGAGCATGTAGTTTTCATTTTATTAGGAAATTTGGCTAACATGTGATCACTAAGAACACATATCCACACACAAAGGGGAAAATGATGCATGGGAACAGGGAAGCATAGAACAAAAACAGAGCTGACAGGCAGTGAGCACAGCCATCAAAACAAACATTAGGAATCATGATTTCATTTGGCTGAGTTGAACGATTGGCACAGTAACTCAGGTACCAGGATGCACTTACACCATTTGCATGAGATGGTGCTTAATAGTTTGAAAACTTTTCAGATGGAAAAACTTCAAAGAAAGACAGGAATGGAGCCCAGGACCATAGGGAAGGAGAAGAGCAAGAGGATAGACAGGAGGGCAGTCTTACAAACAGATTGGGGACCACCCGCACCTGCAGACGGGCCGCCTAGCAGCAGCATTGCCTCTGGCAGCAGCACTTACACTGGCAGCACTTCTGCTGACAACAGCCCTTCCCACAGCCACAGCCGCCACAGCCACAGGAGCCACAGCCACAGGAGCCACAGCCACATGAGCGGCGGCGGCAGCAGACCACGGGGATGCTGCAGCAGCCCCCACAGCAGCCACGGCAGCAGGGGCAGCAGCTGGAGCAGCAGCCGACCCGGTAGCATCTGCAGGTGGTGCAGCCACCACAGCCGCCGCCACAGCGGCCACCACAGCCGCCACAGCCACCACAGCCACCACCACAGCCACCGCAGCCACCACAGCCACAGCACCCCATGTTGTTAGTAGAGAGGACTCAGGAGAGGTGAGGAGTGAAACTCAGGAGAGGAGGGAGGTTGGATGTCTCCTTCTGCTGGTGAGCGCTTATATAGCACCTCTGGGGGTGGAGAGGGAGTGATCCAGAACACATGACCAGTGGTCACTTCCTTGTTGTTGTTACTACAGTTTCCATATAGGGTATCTAGGGTTATGTCTGTTTACATTCTTCTGAACTATTTTTGACAATTGCTCATTTCAGCTTTTCTTTTTAAGGTCATGTTAGAAGCAAACCAGATGCTAACACGTTATAGGGGATCCTCATTTTCATGGAAACACAGTTGAATCTTTGAGATTTGGCATTAAGAAGGCATCCAGTTGCTATGGGCTCCTTTCCACACCTCACTGGTTTTTTCTCCATACATTCGGTTGAAAGCACGTTACAGTGTTTCCTCGCACTCAAAGTCCCAAAAAACAATCCTACCAGATTGGGAAAAATAGAACCTGAGCAACCAACCTGTTAAAAAGTGAAGCTGGGGAATCTGACAGCCACCACGGCCCCATCCGGGTCTCAGGCACCGGCAGCGATGGCCACAGATGCTCCTACAGCAGCGTAAGCGACGAAGAGTCCACTCTCACTCTCATTTTCTTGCCTTGTATTCTTTTCAGCCTTGGTATTAGTCCCCATCCCTAAATTCCATCTGGACACACTCCTGCATACAGGTGCACACCCCTCTCCCCTGTCAGGCCTCCTATTTCTCTGGTCTCTGCACCTGCACTCCCCAAGGGACCCACCTGCTCCAAAGTCGCCGAGGTCATGCTACTTAGCACAGGGCTGTTGCTCTCAGACATCCATTGATATCATATCATCAAGGACAAGAAGTCCTTCCCATCCAAAGCAAAACACACCAACAATTACATCATGGAAATGCAGATGCGTGAGAGGATTTCGTTCTGGTTTTAAAACAACCATTCCAGCCCAGGTGTGAGAAGACCAGTCACAATGGTATGCTCCAAATGAAGAGGTAAAAGTAGACATTTCCACTGGTCAGCAAATCCAGTAACGGCATCTGGCCTTGGCTGTGGCCTTTGAATCTGTTTCCGTTTTCACATCCCCAGCTCCCAATGTTGCTTTCTATTGCAAACTCTTTGAGGTCTAGGACTGTGCCTTAACCTTCCCTGTGCCCCCTCTCCCTCCTCAGAGCCCACAGATCACCTGGCCAGAGGCTGCCTGAGGATGTAAGCCCCGCCCACAGGGCACAGGCACAATGCTTATCCCCTGAGAATCATGGATGCACAGAGAAGTCTGCCCATTCCTGCTGACAGAATGCTTCCCTGGAACTCTTAGGCCTTCTTTTACTCACATTATAACATAATATTTTAAAAATGAACAAAACTGAAAGTGTGTGAAGATATCTACAAGGGAAGTAAATAAGAGGTGAAGGATTCTTCCATGTAAATGGAGCCAAATAGCAACAAGGAAGTGGTCATGTGTCCTCCCTCTCCCACTCCCAGAGGTGCTATATAAGGGCTCCCCCAGCAGAAGGGCATCAGACCTCCCCCTCCTCCTGACTATCACTCCTCACCTCCCCTGAATCCTCTCTACTGACACCATGGGGTGCTGTGGCTGTGGTGGCTGTGGTGGTGGCTGCGGTGGCTGTGGTGGCTGTGGTGGCTGTGGTGGCTGCGGTAGTGGCTGTGGAGGCTGTGGAGGTTGCGGTGGTGGCTGCACCACTTGCAGATGCTACCGGGTTGGCTGCTGCTCCAGCTGCTGCCCCTGCTGCAGAGGCTGCTGCGGCGGTTGCTGCAGTGTCCCCGTGGTCTGCTGCTGCCACCGCTCCTGTGGCTGTGCCTCCTGTGGCTGTGGCTCCTGTGGCTGTGGCTGTGGTTGTGGGAAGGGCTGTTGTCAGCAGAAGTGCTGCCAGTGTAAGTGCTGCTGCCAGAAATGTTGCTGCAAGAAGCAATGCTGCTGCTAGGTGGGCCAGGCGGCCTCTGGACAGGTGCTACAGGTAAGGCTTCCTCCTTCCTTCCTGCATGTTCTTCTCTGACCTGCAACTCACAACCTTGACCTAAACCTTATGACCAAACACAGGAACCTCACATTTCTGTAGTTTCTGTGATCATGCCAACGTTTAATAACCACCATTCAAATTAATAATTGTACAGTCTTCTCTGTCACCATTGCAATCATGTCCTCTCCAAAACAGAGTCAAGATAGTTAATGTTCTACCTTCTTGAAATGCTTCTTTATTTACCTCCTGTTCTTACCACTGCATTGTCATCTCTGTGTAGGCAAAACAACTGTTATCTTAATAAATTATATTAAATCAGCCTCAAAGAGCCATTTCTTCTTCTCTTTCCAGTGCTAACACTGCCCACCCACGGGGGGAAATATGTTTAGATCCCATCAGATGAAGCAGACATTATATGTGTAAAGCTATCAATGAATCAAAAACTAGATAAATTCTTTGGAATAGATGTAGATGGCTTATGAATGACTAATCTGTCGAAGGTTTATCAAGAATCAAAGGATTTAGAGGCAAATCCTCAACCTTAATGTCATAAATTAAGCTCTCCCCAAACCTCTCCCTAGACAGAGCCTTAGCAACCGAAGTCTGAGTGTGTGACTGTGTGCACAGACCCTTCAGGGTCATAGGGGCACTGAGGAACTTGCCACATTGGAGGATCATCGTTTGTGATGGTCACTTTTGTCTGCTTCCAGAGTCCTCTTCTACTGCGTGTTGATTTTGATTGACATGCCTCATAGCTCTGAATTACTCCTAAACACAGCATAAACGGAGGCCTGTGTTCCATCACATTTCTTTGACCATTAGCACTACAGCTCATGTGTCCTTTCCATTCAGCCATCACCCATCACTAAGCACCCATATCCTCCAACTCAGGTGTCCTGGAACCCAATGACGAAGTGGGCTCCAGCCAAGGCAGGCATCATAGACATCTACCAGCCACGTCAAACTACAAAACCAGCTCTCAGCTGTACCATGAGAAGATGAGCATTAGATTCAAAATAATCATATTATGAGCCACTTCCATATCACGCCTTTTCTGAAGGAGCAACATACACAATAAAACGTGTCTCCAGACGCCCCTTCTGTTAATTTCCTGTCATGACCCTTGGCCCTTTTGTCTGTAGACTCTAGATTATTGATCCATCATGGTTGGTTTAGAGCAAAATGAGAGAGAAAAAGGTCAGGGGGCTGCCTGTTGGGTCAGGAAGTGGGATGAGGTCAAAGGCAGCCAAGCCCCTTGGGAGTGTCTCCCCGGAGAAGGACATTCTTACCCCAACCCCACAGCGGGCTGTTTCCCTGCCATCCCAAGCTGAACCTGACAACGATGGATGCTTAAACAGGTAGAACTGACCAAATAGAATGAAATAAGCAAAGAAAACATGAATGACCATGTCAGATAAAGCT
This sequence comes from Myotis daubentonii, assembly GCF_963259705.1. Lineage (NCBI taxonomy): Eukaryota > Metazoa > Chordata > Mammalia > Chiroptera > Vespertilionidae > Myotis > Myotis daubentonii. The sequence continues at coordinate 28,752,059 of NC_081846.1, read as the reverse complement.
CCCAAAGGGGTCATTCCCTGTGGAATTCAGAAGATAGAGTTCGAGGAGGGGGTTATGAGATGAGCCCCCTCAAATTCTAAGTTGACAAGGTAGTTTGGGTACACACCTGGCTCTGTTTCTATTTTTTTACCACCTTCCAACATCTGGAGCTTCAGTTCCCTCTGGCCACCCAGAAGCCCTTCATTTCTCTCAGTCTCTTGGGTTTAACTCAGGGTTCCCACCCTCTGACTCATCCTCCCTCCCTACCCTTAGGACCACATCTTCTCATGTGGCTGTTCCTCAGCCAGGAGAATGGGCTCAGGAAGGATGCCCTCATCCATCTACCTTACCCAGCTTTTCCTCACTGAGGATTCTGACACAGTTTTCCCACAAAGTCAGCTTTATTGGCACAGTTCTGGGACATGCAGCCCCTCCTGGCAAAGAAGATGTAAAGCTTCGGAGGCCCTTGCTGCCCCTGCCCCACTCACGTGAACCTGAGTTTGTTTCCAGTCACTGTAATTAGAAGGCATGGAGTGGTCAGGATTTGCTGAGGGGTCATACTCGGTGTTTACACTGATTTATGAGAAAAGGACCCAGGGATCACGGTGAACCAGTGACACTTGCTGAACATTTATTTGCCAAGCCTCATGTTGGGTCATTTGGGGGCCAGCAAGACAGAATTCCTACAGTGAAATAGGTGACAGCTTGATATGGAAAGAAGATAAGTATAAATCCATAATGGCTACAGGAGAAAAATACCAAAGGGCATATTATATTGAGCATAGGTCACTAGCAATAGTACATAAATGAAGGACAAAGTATATGGCATCTCTATGTTTTGTTACTCTTTTGTTATAAAATCCATATGTTGAAGTCTCATCTCTCATAAACTGAGAATGTGACTATACTTGGCGGTAGAATCTTTTTTTTTTAAAAAAAAATATTTCTATTGATTTCAGAGACAAAGGCAGAGGGAGTTATAGAAACATCAATGATGAGAGAGAATCATTGATCAGCTTCCTCCTGCACATCCCACACCAAAGATAGAGCCACACCCCAGGCATGTGCCCTGAACTGGGAATTTAACCATGACCTCCTGAGTCATAGGTCAACGCTCAACCACTGACCCACGCCGGCTGCAGTAAAGAGATAATTAAGTTAAAAGGAGGTCATTAAGGTGGGCCCTAATGTTTTTTTTTCTTTATTGATTAAAGTATTACATATGTGTCCTTATTCCCCTACTGTCCTCGCACCCCCCCCCCCCCATGACCTCACCCTCCTGGTGTCTGTGTCCATTTGTTAGGCTCATATGCATGCATACAGGTCCTTTGGTTGATCTCTGGGTCTGGTGTTCTTATAAGAAGAGTAAATTAGGACACAGACATGTACAGAGAGAAGACGGCCTTCTACACACCAAGGAGAGAGGCTGCAGAAGAAACCAAAATGACCAACACCTTGACCTTAGACTTTCAGTCTCTAGAACTGTGAGAAAGTAATATCCTATTTTTCAAGCCACCCAGTCTGAGTTACTTTCTTATGACAGCCTTGGCAAACTAACACACTCTTTTGGTCATGCGTGATGGGTGTCAATGATACACATGTTTGAGTGTGTGCTGAGCTGAGGGCTTAAAGGGATGCTGTGGCCAAAGCAAACCCATGTGATGAATCATCCTTGATGTTTAAATGAAAGAAATGTGCCACATGCACGAGGTGGCACATGGATACAGTGTGGTTTCTGGCTTTCCCTAACACATTCAGCTCTCTCTTCCTCCACCAGAGCATAGTCCACTCAGTTCCCACCACATGAAGCTACCATCAAATTCACAAGGGAATCAGACAGGAAATATCCATCAGGGGTGAGGGTAGGGTGATGGGGACTGAAGAATATGAGAAGAACACCCATATGCACACATCCTACATCTGTCAGTTCCTGAATGGTTGTAGCTTCCTCTCTGTAATCTGATTTCATTTTGGGTCTTCCTTTAGGTTATCCTAGTAATTGGCCAAAACCTGGTCCATATCCCTTACTGTGGGAAATTTATAGGCGGGACCTCTAAGGATTTGAAAACTAAGCGAGGACATTATCAGATTGAAAAAGAAAAAGATTTGCTGAGGTCAGTTAAACTACAGAAATATATTTTTAATTGGGACCATGTTGCCTTTTCAGGAATTAGTCCCTCTGAAAACTGGCTCCTGTGATGAAGGTATGCGGAAACTTCCTGCAAAGACAGGGATGGCTGGCCTTCACTTTGCAGTGACAGCTCCTCTACCACTCTCTGCCTCTAGTCCAAAATGAACCAGAGGTGATGGAGAGAACACACACCGGAAAGTCTACGGGGAACAAGGAGCCACATATTCACTGCCATGACGTCATTCTGAATGTTTGCAAGAGCTACCTTCCCACCTCTGATGGAAACACCCATGGCAGGTGTCGCTTTCAGCCTTGGATCCTAATGATCTGAGCACAGCCCACTTCGCCCAAAGGCCTGCGTTCATGTCTAGGTGTTCCTCAATATGAACATGTCAACACAAAGTAAAGAGCCTTCTAAAATATTTATGTCCTAAATACTACTCATGGTCTCAATTATCAAATACTATTGTATTTCGATTTATATCTTCAAAGTGAGTGATAGTTGTTGAGGATTAACTAAAGTTGAGTTTCCTTTCTAGGTATAAAAGAAATAGATCTTCCTATTTAATGGTTTTCCTATCAGGAATGGACAATCCCAGTCTGTCAAAAAGGCACAGATTAGATAAGGACTGCTCAAGGTCCCTCTAGGCTTGGGAAGAAATAAATGAAAACATGGTTTAAGTTATTGAGTAAGATCTGAAATGAATCTGAGGGAAATCCTAAGCCTTAACAATATCCCACTCAAGCTTATATTAATTCAGACAAAAAAGCAAACAGCAATTCACTTGGAAAGAACCAGTGAAGCCTGAGGCTGGTAAAGTCCATGTCCATTGCTGATCACTCGTTTAGCACAGGCTGATGAAAAAGCTAAACTAGCAACACCGAAGCTCTAATGGGCACTGCTGGCTGGATTTAGAGCAGTGGTTCTCAACCTTGGCTGCATATTAGAATCACCTGGGAATATTTTTAAAATCCTGATTTCTCGGCCTCATCCTCCAGAAACTCTGTTTCTTTGTTATGGGATGGGGCCACAACATCAGTAACAAAGAATTTCCAGAGGATGAGGCCCAGAAATCAGGATTTTAGAAATATTCCCAGGTGATTCTAATGTGCAGCCAAGGTTGAGTACCACTGATTTAGAGGGAAAAATAAAAGGCTGCACGCATGCAGAGGTGGAACTCTGCCCTCTAAGCAAAGAGGTAACGGCCCCAGTGGATGGAATTAAAAAATCAGTGTAGCCATCCTTATCTTGGTAGTAGGCGTATTTCTGAAAATGTGTTTAAATGGGTTCTTTGTGAATAAAACAGGATTTTTTTTAGGGTTGTCTTTTATTTATTTCTTTTTGATCTTTATTGTTGAGAGTATTATAGATGTCCCCTTTGTTCCCCCCATTGTCCCTCTCCATCCGGTTCCTGCCCTGACCCAGGCCTTCACCACACTACTGTTTATGCCCGTAGGTAATGCATATATGCATATAAGGTCTTTGGTTAATCTCCTCCCACGCCCCCACCCCCCACCCTCTTCCTATAGATTCTTTTTTTAAAAAAATATATTTTTATTGATTTCAGAGAAGAAGGGAGGAGAGAGAGGTAGAAATATCAATGATGAGGGGGGAAATCATTAATTGGCTGCCTCCTGCCCACCCTCTACTCTAAGGGATTCTGCCCACAACCTAGACATGTGCCCTTGAACGGAATCAAACCCTAGACCCTTCACTTCACAGGCCGACGCTCTATCCTCTAGTCAGACTGGCTAGGGCCCTTCTAAGATTCTTAATAAATTAGGAGAATTTGTCTATCTGTAAATGGAACTCTTGCCTCAAAATGAATCCAAACTGTAGATAAAAGTCATACTTTAGGTGTTCTGTTGGTGTGGATAACTGGGGTGCAGGGACAGGAGAAGTATCCACATGGACCTTGCTCACTATTCTTACCCAACACCAAGGCCTTTAAGGGAGATTAAGATTTTCCCAGAGGGGGGATATGGTCAAACAAAAATAAAGGCAAGGGGAAACTTTAAATGATTATTTTAATTTATTTGGAAATTTAAAAACAGCTGTTGACAAATATGAATACAAGTGGGAAAGGGGGCAGAGATAAAAACATATAAATGTGAGAAAATAATCAGGTACAGGTAAAGAATATTGGGAATGGAGACCCTATTGGATTAAGCTCAGTGATGTCACCTTTTCATTAGAAACAAGGCCATATTCATGCCTTTGTTCTGGTTCTTAACTATTCGCTGGAAACTTTTTGGGTAGGAAAATTAAAAGCACAGAAAGCAGAAAAGATAGGAACCCACATTCAGGACCAAAGTCACAGGCCAAGAGCTAAGTCCCAGAATAGCAGGTGATAGCAGGTCAGGCAGGTGGACAGAGTAGAGGAAGGCCTCCGCCTCTGCTGCCCAGAGACAGAGGCGCCGCCGGCCGCCTAGCAGCAGCATTGCTTCTGGCAGCAGCACTTACACTGGCAGCACTTCTGCTGACAACAGCCCTTCCCACAGCCACAGGAGCCACAGCCGCAGGAGCGGCGGCAGCAGCAGACCACGGGGACGCTGCAGCAGCCCCCACAGCAGCCACGGCAACAGGGGCAGCAGCTGGAGCAGCAGCCAACCCGGTAGCATCTGCAGGTGGTGCATCCACCACAGCCACCGCAGCCACCACCACAGCCACCACAGCCACCACAGCCACCACAGCCACCACCGCAGCCACCACAGCCACCACCGCAGCCACCACAGCCACAGCACCCCATTTTGTCAATAGATAGCAGTCAGGAGAGGCAAGGAGTGATAATCAGGAGAGGAGGGAGGTTGGATGTCTCCTTCTGCTGGTGAGGGCTTATATAGCACCTCTGGGGATGGAGAGGGAGTGATCCAGAACACATGACCAGTGGTCACTTCCTTGTTGTTGTTACTACAGTTTCCATATAGGGTATCTAGGGTTATGTCTGTTTACATTCTTCTGAACTATTTTTGACAATTGCTCATTTCAGCTTTTCTTTTTAAGGTCATGTTAGAAGCAAACCAGATGCTAACACGTTATAGGGGATCCTCATTTTCATGGAAACACAGTTGAATCTTTGAGATTTGGCATTAAGAAGGCATCCAGTTGCTATGGGCTCCTTTCCACACCTCACTGGCTTTTTCTCTCCATACATTCAGCTGAAAGCACGTTACAGTGTTTCCTCGCACTCAAAATCCCGAAGAACAATCCTACCAGATTGGGAAATACAGACTCTGAGCAACCAACCTGTTACAAAATGAAGCTGGGGAATCTGACAGCCACCACGGCCCCATCCGGGTCCCAGGCACTGGCAGCGATGGCCACAGATGCTCCTACAGCAGCGTAAGCGACGAAGAGTCCACTCTCACTCTCATTTTCCTTGCCTTATGTTTTTTTCTGCCTTGGTATTAGTCAACATCCCTCAAATTCCACCTGGACACACTCCTGCATACAGGTGCACACCCCTCTCCCCTGTCAGGCCTCCTATTTCTCTGGTCTCTGCACCTGCACTCCCCAAGGGACCCACCTGCTCCAAAGTCGCCGAGGTCATGCTACTTAGCACAGGGCTGTTGCTCTCAGACATCCATTGATATCATATCATCAAGGACAAGAAGTCCTTCCCATCCAAAGCAAAACACACCAACAATTACATCATGGAAATGCAGATGCGTGAGAGGATTTCGTTCTGGTTTTAAAGCAACCATTCCAGCCCAGGTGTGAGAAGACCAGTCACAATGGTATGCTCCAAATGAAGAGGTAAAAGTAGACATTTCCACTGGTCAGCAAATCCAGTAACGGCATCTGGCCTTGGCTGTGGCCTTTGAATCTGTTTCCGTTTTCACATCCCCAGCTCCCAATGTTGCTTTCTATTGCAAACTCTTTGAGGTCTAGGACTGTGCCTTAACCTTCCCTGTGCCCCCTCTCCCTCCTCAGAGCCCACAGATCACCTGGCCAGAGGCTGCCTGAGGATGTAAGCCCCGCCCACAGGGCACAGGCACAGTGCTTATCCCCTGAGAATCATGGATGCACAGAGAAGTCTGCCCATTCCTGCTGACAGAATGCTTCCCTGGAACTCTTAGGCCTTCTTTTACTCACATTATAACATAATATTTTAAAAATGAACAAAACTGAAAGTGTGTGAAGATATCTACAAGGGAAGTAAATAAGAGGTGAAGGATTCTTCCATGTAAATGGAGCCAAATAGCAACAAGGAAGTGGTCATGTGTCCTCCCTCTCCCACTCCCAGAGGTGCTATATAAGGGCTCCCCCAGCAGAAGGGCATCAGACCTCCCCCTCCTCCTGACTATCACTCCTCACCTCCCCTGAATCCTCTCTACTGACACCATGGGGTGCTGTGGCTGTGGTGGCTGCGGTGGTGGCTGTGGTGGCTGCGGTGGTGGCTGCGGTGGCTGTGGTGGCTGCGGTAGTGGCTGTGGAGGCTGTGGAGGTTGCGGTGGTGGCTGCACCACTTGCAGATGCTACCGGGTTGGCTGCTGCTCCAGCTGCTGCCCCTGCTGCAGAGGCTGCTGCGGCGGTTGCTGCAGTATCCCCGTGGTCTGCTGCTGCCACCGCTCCTGTGGCTGTGGCTCCTGTGGCTGTGGCTCCTGTGGCTGTGGCTGTGGTTGTGGGAAGGGCTGTTGTCAGCAGAAGTGCTGCCAGTGTAAGTGCTGCTGCCAGAAATGTTGCTGCAAGAAGCAATGCTGCTGCTAGGTGGGCCAGGCGGCCTCTGGACAGGTGCTACAGGTAAGGCTTCCTCCTTCCTTCCTGCATGTTCTTCTCTGACCTGCAACTCACAACCTTGACCTAAACCTTATGACCAAACACAGGAACCTCACATTTCTGTAGTTTCTGTGATCATGCCAACGTTTAATAACCACCATTCAAATTAATAATTGTACAGTCTTCTCTGTCACCATTGCAATCATGTCCTCTCCAAAACAGAGTCAAGATAGTTAATGTTCTACCTTCTTGAAATGCTTCTTTATTTACCTCCTGTTCTTACCACTGCATTGTCATCTCTGTGTAGGCAAAACAACTGTTATCTTAATAAATTATATTAAATCAGCCTCAAAGAGCCATTTCTTCTTCTCTTTCCAGTGCTAACACTGCCCACCCACGGGGGGAAATATGTTTAGATCCCATCAGATGAAGCAGACATTATATGTGTAAAGCTATCAATGAATCAAAAACTAGATAAATTCTTTGGAATAGATGTAGATGGCTTATGAATGACTAATCTGTCGAAGGTTTATCAAGAATCAAAGGATTTAGAGGCAAATCCTCAACCTTAATGTCATAAATTAAGCTCTCCCCAAACCTCTCCCTAGACAGAGCCTTAGCAACCGCAGTCTGAGTGTGTGACTGTGTGCACAGACCCTTCAGGGTCATAGGGGCACTGAGGAACTTGCCACATTTGAGGATCATCGTTTGTGATGGTCACTTTTGTCTGCTTCCAGAGTCCTCTTCTACTGCGTGTTGATTTTGATTGACATGCCTCATAGCTCTGAATTACTCCTAAACACAGCATAAATGGAGGCCTGCGTTCCATCACATTTCTTTGACCATTAGCACTACAGCTCATGTGTGCTTTCCATTCAGCCATCACCCATCACTAAGCACCCATATCCTCCAACTCAGCTGTCCTGGAACCCAATGACAAAGTGGGCTCCAGCCAGGGCAGGCATCATAGACATCTACCAGCCACGTCAAACTACAAAACCAGCTCTCAGTTGTACCATGAGAAGATGAACATTAGATTCAAAATAATCATATTATGAGCCACTTCCATATCACGCCTTCTCTGATGGAGCAACATACACAATAAAACGTGTCTCCAGACGCCCCTTCTGTTAATTTCCTGTCATGACCCCTGGCCCTTTTGTCGGTAGACTCTAGATTATTGATCCATCATGGTTGGTTTAGAGCAAAATGAGAGAGAAAAAGGTCAGGGGGCTGCCTGTTGGGTCAGGAAGTGGGATGAGGTCAAAGGCAGCCAAGGCCCTGGGAGTGTCTCCCCGGAGAAGGACATTCTTACCCCAACCCCACAGCGGGCTGTTTCCCTGCCATCCCAAGCTGAACCTGACAAAGATAGATGCTTAAACAGGTAGAACTGACCAAATAGAATGAAATAAGCAAAGAAAACATGAATGACCATGTCAGATAAAGCTCCCAAAGGGGTCATTCCCTGTGGAATTCAGAAGATAGGGTTTGAGGAGGGGGTTATGAGATGAGCCCCCTCAAATTCTAAGTTGACAAGGTAGTTTGGGTACACACCTGGCTCTGTTTCTATTTTTTTACCACCTTCCAACATCTGGAGCTTCAGTTCCCTCTGGCCACCCAGAAGCCCTTCATTTCTCTCAGCCTCTTGGGTTTAACTCAGGGTTCCCACCCTCTGACTCATCCTCCCTCCCTACCCTTAGGACCACATCTTCTCATGTGGCTGTTCCTCAGCCAGGAGAAAGGGCTCAGGAAGGATGCACTCATCCATCTACCTTACCCAGCTTTTCCTCACTGAGGATTCTGACACAGTTTTCCCACAAAGTCAGCTTTATTGGCACAGTTCTGGGACATGCAGCCCCTCCTGGCAAAGAAGATGTAAAGCTTCGGAGGCCCTTGCTGCCCCTGCCCCACTCACATGAACCTGAGTTTGTTTCCAGTCACTGTAATTAGAAGGCATGGAGTGGTCAGGATTTGCTGAGGGGTCATACTCGGTGTTTACACTGATTTATGAGAAAAGGTCGCAGGGATCATGGTGAACCAGTGACACTTGCTGAACATTTATTTGCCAGGCGTCATGCTGGGTCATTTGGGGGCCAGCAAGACAGAATTCCTACAGTGAAATAGGTGACAGCTTGATATGGAAAGAAGATAAGTATAAATCCATAATAGCTATGGGGGAAAAATACCAAAGGGCATATTATATTGAGCATAGGTCACTAGCAATATCACATAAATGAAGGACAAAGTATATGGCATCTCTATGTTTTGTTACTCTTTTGTTATAAAATCCCATATGTTGAAGTCTCATCTCCCATAACCTCGGAATGTGACTACACTTGGAGGTAGAATCTTTTTAAAAATATATATCTATTGATTTCAGAGACAAAGGCAGAGGTAGTTATAGAAACATCAATGATGAGAGAGAATCATTGATCAGCTGCCTCCTGCATGCCCCACATCAAGGATGGAGCCTCAACCTAGGCATGTGCCCTGAACTGGGAATTTAACCATGACCTCCTGAGTCATAGGTCAACGCTCAACCACTGACCCACGCCGGCTGCAGTAAAGAGATAATTAAGTTAAAAGGAGGTCATTAAGGTGGGCCCTAGTGTGTTTATTTTCTTTATTGATTAAGGTATTACATATGTGTCCTTATTCCCCTACTGTCCTGGCACACCTGCCCCCCCACCCACCACTCATGACCTCACCCTCCTGGTGTCTGTGTCCATTTGTTAGGCTCATATGCATGCATACAGGTCCTTTGGTTAATCTCTGGGTCTGGTGTTCTCATAAGAAGAGGATATTAGGACATAGACATGTACAGAGAGAAGACAGCCTTCTACACACCAAGGAGAGAGGCTGCAGAAGAAACCAAACTGACCAACACCTTGACCTTAGACTTTCAGTCTCTAGAACTGTGAGAAAGTATTATCCTATTTTTCAAGCCACCCAGTCTGAGTTACTTTCTTACGGCAGTCTTGGCAAACTAACACACTCTTTTGGTCATGCGTGATGGGTGTCAATGATACACATGTTTGAGTGTGTGCTGAGCTGAGGGCTTAAAGGGATGCTGTGGCCAAAGCAAACCCATGTGATGAATCATCCTTGATGTTTAAATGAAAGAAATGTGCCACATGCACAAGGTGGCACATGGATACAGTGTGGTTTCTGGCTTTCCCTAACACATTCAGCTCTCTCTTCCTCCACCAGAGCATAGTCCACTCAATTCCCACCACATGAAGCTACCATCAAATTCACAAGGGAATCAGACAGGAAATATCCATCAGGGGTGAGGGTAGGGTGATGGGGACTGAAGAATACGAGAAGAACACCCATATGCACACATCCTACATCTCACGTCAGTTGCTAAATGGTTGTAGCTTCCTCTCTATAATCCAATTTCATTTTGGGTCTTCATTTAGGTTATCTGAGTAATTGGCCTAAACCTGGTCCATATCCCTTACTGTGGGAAATTTATAGGCGGGACCTCTAAGGATTTGAAAACTAAGCGAGAACAATATCTGATTGAAAATGATATACTGAGCTCAGTTGAACTACAGAAATTTATTTATAATTGTGACCATGTTCCTTATCAGGAATTAGTCCCTCTGAAAACTGGCTCCTGTGATGAAGGTATGCGGAAACTTCCTGCAAAGACAGGGATGGCTGGCCTTCACTTTGCAGTGACAGCTCCTCTACCACTCTCTGCCTCTAGTCCAAGATGAACCAGAGGTGATGGAGAGAACACACACCGGAAAGCCTACAGGGAGCAAGGAGCCACATATTCACTGCCATGACGTCATTCTGAATGTTTGCAAGAGCTACCTTCCCACCTCTGATGGAAACACCCCTGGCAGGTGTCGCTTTCAGCCTTGGTTCCTAATGATCTGAGCACAGCCCACTTCGCCCAAAGGCCTGACTTTATACCCAGGTATTTCTCAATGTGAACATGTGCCAGCAAAAGTAAAAAGCCTTCTAAAATATTTATGTCCTAAATACTACTCATGGTCTCAATTATCAAATACTGTTTGTATTTCAATTTGTATCTTCAAAGTGAGTGATAGTTGTTGAGGATTAACTAAAGTTGAGTTTCCTTTCTAGGTATAAAAGAAATAGATCTTCCTATCTAATGGTTTTCCTATCAGGAATGGACAATCCCAGTCTGTCAAAAAGGCACTAATTAGGTAAGGGCTGCTCAAAGTCCCTCTAGACTTGGGAAGAAATAAATGAAAACATGGTTTAAGTTATTGAATAAGATCTGAAATGAATCTCAGGGAAATCCTACGCCTAATATCCCAGTCCAGGTTAAATTAATTCAGACAGAAAAGCAAACAGCAATTCACTTGGAAAGAACCAGTGAGGCCTGAGGCTGGTAAAGTCCAAGTCCACTGCTGATCACTCATTTAGCACAGGCTGATGTAAAAGCTAAACTAGCAACACCAAAGCTCTAATGGGCACTGCTGGCTGGATTTAGAGGAAAAAATAAAAGGCTGCACGGATGCAGAGGTGGAACTCTGCCCTCTGAGCAAAGCAGTAACGGCTCTGTTATGGGTTCACTCAGCGAAATAGACCACCGACTCAGAATTTAAATTTAGGAGCCTTTATTAAGCTGGCCAGCTGACTACAGTTTCTGCACCCCGCCGAAGCAGAGGCTGTACTGCAGTGAGGACTACAGGAGTTACATTTTATTATTAAATTCTGCAGAGGCCCAGAGAAAAATGTGTCTTTCAAATTCTGGGCCCCCCCAATATGGAGGAAACTCTATTTATACTTTTTCCAGTCTTTTGTCTCCCAAATTTGGAGTGAGACTTCCGGGTCTTCTGAGAAAGAAGGCTTACGTGCTGGGAAGGGGCCATGAGACCCTATCTCAAGGCCTGGCCTGATGTCAGTACCTTCCTATCCATGTGTTTTAGGAACAGACAGCACAGCATGACCCGTCTGGCCAAAGCGCCAGATATGCAGCCCAGCACAGCCCCAGTGGATGGAAATAAAAAATCAATGTAGCCATCCTTATCTTGGTAGTAGGCCTGTTTCTGAAAATGTATTTAAATGGGTTCTTTGTGAATAAAACAGGATTTTTTTTTAGGGTTGTCTTTTATTTATTTATTTACTTTTGATCTTTATTGTTGAGAGTATTACAGATGTCCCCCTCTCCCCCCACCTCGACCCCCCCACCCCCATTGCCCATCAGGTTCCTGCCCTGCCCCAGGCCTGCACCACGCTACTGTTTATGCCCATAGGTAATGCATATATGCATATAAGATCTTTGGTTAATCTCCTCCCAACCCCCACCCCTCTTCTTTCTGAGATTCTTTTTTTTTTAAATATATTTTTATTGATTTCAGAGAAGAAGGGAGAAAGAGAGAGACAGAAACTTCAGTGATGAGGAAGAATCATTGATTGGCTGCCTCCTGCCCACCCCCTACTCGGGGGGATTGAGCCCCCAACCCAGGCATGTGCCCTTGACTAGAATCGAACCCTGGATCCTTTAGTTCGCAGGCCGACGCTCTATCCTCTGAGCCAGACTGGCTAGGGCCCTTCTGAGATTCTTAATAAATTAAGGGAATTTGTCTATCTGTAAATGGAATTCTTGCCTCAAAATGAATCCAAACTGTAGATAAAAGTCATACTTTAGGTGTTCTGTTTGTGTGGGTAACTGGGGTGCAGGGACAGGAAAAGTATCTGCATGGACCTTGCTCACTATTACTACCCAACACCAAGGCCTTTTAAGGGAGATTAAGATTTTCCAGGAGGTAGGATATGGTCAAACAAAAATAAAGGCAAAGGAAAACTTTTAATGATTATTTTATTTTATTTGGAGACTTAAAAAACAGCTGTTGACAAATAAGAATACAAGTGGGAAATGGGGCAGAGATGAAAAAAACACACACATAAATGGGAGGAAATAATCAGGTACAGGTAAAGAATATTGGGAATGGAGACCCTATTGGATTAAGCTCAGTGATGTCATCTTTTCATTAGAAACAAGGCCATATTCGTGCCTTTGTTTTGGTTCTTAACTATTCGACTGGAAACTTTTTGGGTAGGAAAATTAAAATCAGGCAAAGCAGAAAAGATAGGAACCCACATTCAGGACCAAAGTCACAGGCCAAGAGCTAAGTCCCAGAATAGCAGGTGATAGCAGGTCAGGCAGGTGGACAGAGTGGAGGAAGGCCTCCGCCTCTGCTGCCCAGAGACAGAGGCGCCGCCGGCCGCCTAGCAGCAGCATTGCTTCTGGCAGCAGCACTTACACTGGCAGCACTTCTGCTGACAACAGCCCTTCCCACAGCCACAGCCACAGCCACAGGAGCCACAGCCACAGGAGCCACAGCCACAGGAGCCACAGCCACAGGAGCGGCGGCAGCAGCAGACCACGGGGACACTGCAGCAGCCCCCACAGCAGCCACGGCAACAGGGGCAGCAGCTGGAGCAGCAGCCAACTCGGTAGCATCTGCAGGTGGTGCAGCCACCACAGCCACCGCAGCCACCACAGCCACCACAGCCACCACAACCACCACAGCCACCACCACAGCCACCACAGCCGCCACCGCAGCCTCCACAACCACAGCACCCCATGGTGTCAGTAGAGAGGACTCAGGAGAAGGTGAGCAGGGAGAGTCAGGAGTTAAGATAGGTTTGATGCCCCTTCTGCTGGGGGAGCCCTTATATACCACCTCTGGGGGAGATTGCTGACCCAAGACTCAATGCCACTTCCCTGTTGTGGATGCAAATATCCACAGTAGCATCTCACATGGCCTTTTGTGTACTTCCTTAATGGGTCTGTCTGACTTGAAAACCTTGTAAATTTAGCTTATACTTATCTTGTTAAAGCCGTCTTTAAACTAGAAAAGGAAACAACTCTTAATTCCCTTCTTTTTTTTTTTTTTTTTTTTGTAATTGTAAAAATCTGAGCAAGATCACAGTTCCCCTGCTACTTTTACATGTCTCGGTTGTAGCAGCCCAGGACAAAGATTTTTCATTCCTCCACCATGTATACCCATTTACTAAGCTGTAGAGCATCCCTTCAGACAGAAGAGGACGTTTTGAAAATCGAAAGGGGAAGATGATCCCAGGTCATAGCATGTCATCGCCCTGAGGCAGAGGTGCTGGGCATTTGTCCACCCTGTGACACAGGTTAGGACTCTGACTCAGAGGAGAGGGGATCCTGGTTATCAGGGTCATTACAGAGTGTCCTTAATCTTAGGCCAGATGCTGGTGCACATCTGGGTAGAACTCATTCAAGGTGTGTCTGCACTCAGATTCACCCACATCCAGGGCTGCCAGCTTGTCTGTCCCCTATAGAGGTAGACAACAATCCCGGCTCCCGGCCTGTGCAACCAGCTCATAGGAAACCAATGTGCCACCCATTCGTCAGTAGCATACATTCCTACGTAAAGCATGGCTCAATTGTGCAAGCATGCCAGTTAAAAATAACCAGGTGTTGCTGTCCTAAATAGAGGGCACTATTTAGCGTATCTGTCAATTAACTTCCTGCTTATAGTTCTATTGCTAAAGATAAACACGCGAGCAGATGCAAATCAAATCAACAAATACTTGTTGGACACATTTTATGTGCCAGGCAGTGTGGGCAATACAAAGAAGTGTATGTATAAGCAACTTCAAATTATTAAGAGAGATGAGAAAGAAAAAATAATTGATTAAATTAAGAACAGGAAAAGACTTGATAGTCCAATAAGAGTTGACTCAAGATACTGGCTGATTAAGTTCCAAGTGAATATTAAGGTTTACAAAGGTTCTCAGAGTTCCAAATTGCTTCCAATTAGGTAGTGAAGAAAGGATGGCTTTATGTAGAAGGCAGGGCTTGAGCTGCAGCATGAATGGGAACTGAACATGCAGAGGGTGGAGGAGGAGTGAAGGGTGGAGGGCGCCATCTGCCATCATCCTGCTTGAGTTGCCTCCTTCCTTCACATCCAGCTATGTGACCTGATCCCTCTGTACCTCGAGCTCCTGGTGGAAATAATAATACCTATATCCTAGGGTTATTGTGAAATGGAATACTTAGAATAGAGCTTGAGACACATAAGTGGGCAGTAAATATTGGCTATTACTAGTATTTCAAGTTAGGCTACACGTTGTAAGGGAAAATGCAAGAATTATTCAGGAGACAGAAAGAAAAGCAGAATTACATACAGTGGAAAATTTATTCAAGGGAGATAGCAGGTGTTTAAGCTGGAAATAAAAGTTGAAACTAGTTATGAACTTTAGAGAGTGGAGATCTTGATAACTCTTTTGCAGGTGAATTATACAGCATGGTAAAATGGTTTTTCAGGAAGATGTGTCTGGCAGCAGCTCATAGGATATGTTAAAGAAAACCTAAAGAGAGACCAGTTAAATGGCTATAGGTTGGAAATATAATCCTCATTAAAAATTGAAATTATTTTTTTAATTCTTACCCAAAGACAGAAGAGAGAGAGAGAGAGAGATCAAAGACATCAATTGCCTTCCATACGTGCCCTGACCAGGGATAGAACCCACATCCCAGGTATGTACCCTGACTGGGAATCAAACAGCAACCTTTCAGCACATAAGATGACACTCAACCAACTGAGCTACTCTGGCTGGGCTCTTATTAAAATTCTTATTCATCACAATACGTTACACTAATGAATACAATGAAGGTAGTCCTTCAAGGCTACCACAGTTGACAGCAGAAACACAAGCCAGCTGACCGACAACCAAATCATGTTGCATTCTGCTTTGCCATTCTGAGCACTGCCCTTGGGTGGAGATAGGAGGCTCATCTACA
The DNA here is from genome assembly GCF_963259705.1 of Myotis daubentonii. Classification (NCBI taxonomy): domain Eukaryota; kingdom Metazoa; phylum Chordata; class Mammalia; order Chiroptera; family Vespertilionidae; genus Myotis; species Myotis daubentonii. The sequence continues at coordinate 28,736,462 of NC_081846.1, read as the reverse complement.
AAAGTGACTGAGACAGGGTTCCTGCCCTGTGCTCTAATCTTCTCATGGGCCGACGGAAAACTGAGCAGATGCTCTTAGTCCAATGTCAAAGGGTTTTGTTAGAGATTTGGGAAGGGGTCCTGGGTCCTGGGAGAGAGCAGTCGCAGAACCCCAGAGATGGGATCTGACCTAAACCCTGAGGAACGAGGAAAAAGCCCACTCCCTGAAGGGGCTCACATTCCCTGCATGGTCTTCTGAGATTGGGGCCGACCAGCACACTCAAGCACAAAGGTGTGTTTTTTCCATTTGCAGAGAAAGTCAAATCCATTCTACAAGTACTTCCTCCATAATGCTTAACCCTCCTCTGGTTCCATGTACCAATCAATATTTTTGAGCTATTACAATGTTCCAGGCATAATTCTAAGTATTTTACGTGTATTATTTTAATTAATTCCTGCAATAATCTCCCAATGAAGAGACTGTTAATACTCCTATTTTACTGATGAAGAAAAAGTAGGATACAGGAACATTCATTGTCTAAGGCCACAGAGAAATTGGAGAGTCAGAAAACAAGCACAGCAGCCTGATCCCGGAGCCAGTCCTGCAAAGTTCAATGTCTAGATCAGGGATCAACTAAGGCCCACTTCTTGGCCTGCCACCTCATTTTGTAAATGAGGTTTTATTGAAACAAAGCCACTCACGCATTTACGTGTTGTCTATAGTTGTTTCAAGTCTTAATGGCTAGACTGAGTGGTTGCAGCAGAGATCACGGTCTGCAAAGCAGAAAGCATTAACTATCTGTTGTTGTTGTTTTTTTAATGTGTTGGAGTGCCATTGGTTAATAACATGACATAAACTTCAGGTGTACAGCTTTATAGCACATCTGTCTACACTATTGCGTTCACCACCTGAAGTCTAGTCTGCTTCTGCCACCATGTATTTGACCTTCTTTACCCTCTTCAGCTTCCCCAACTCCTTTCCCTCTGTTGTTCTACTTGAGTTTTTGTTTTGTTTTGTTTTGTTTTGTTTTTGTTAATCATTCGCTGGGGGTATTTTTTTCTACTGATTTTTAGAGAGAATGGGAAGGAGGGAGGGAGAGAGAGAGTGAGAGAAACACCGATGTGAGAGAGATACATCGATGGGTTGCCTCCCACACGCACCCCTACTGGGACCGGGGATCGGGCCTACAATCGAGATAGGTGCCCTTGACCCGGAATCAAACTCATGACCCTACACTCTGTGGGCCTGTGCTCTAACCATTGAGCAACCAGCTAGGGCCCTATGAGATTTGTTGTTTGTTTTGTTAGTTCATTTGTTGCTTTTTGTTTTATATCCCACATATGAGCAAAATCATAGGGTTCTTACTATCTGGTTCTTTATAGAAAAATCTCCCAAACACTGGCCTATTTCCTGTAGAACTTTCAGTTTGAAAGGCAATTTTTGAGTGCAAGCACATTGTTTTAGACCTGATTCACTGTGATAAGTTGCAATGCAAAGGAGTTCGACACCCTTGTTCTCTCTCTCTCAGCCCTAATGAGCCACAGCTTCAATGAACTTTTACACTTGACTTCCCTCCTTAAGTGGAATCTGGTTTTGTTTCCATAAGTGTTAGGTGAGCTACCTGTTTATTTACCAGTCCTTGGGCTCACAGAAGCCATGTCAGCGTGTGAGACTAACCAATTTGAAGTAGTCATTCTTTCCAACAAATGAATATGATTCCATGTAGACAGTCTACTTAAACCAGCATAGAAATAACAGTGGGGGTGAGGTGGGGGCGGGGTGGGGGTATATTTGGATCGATGTAATAGTCCTTCCCCTGGCCAGGACTAGGATGGAATGAATGAAGCACTTGCTTGGGTTGCAAAAATTAAGGTGGCACCAAAAACTCAATTTCTCAAGATAAATAATATACTTTAAAAATGCAAAATATCTATGATGAGCCAAATATCAAAATTTTACATAAAGACAGGATTGGACTCTGCACTTGCCTTATTTGTTCTCCCCTGGTCCCAGCCCTGCTGCTTCTTGACAAAATTTGATACAGTTTAGCACCAACTAAGAATTTCAATGGTGCCATGATTCTGCAGATATAAACACGACTCTACCTCCCATCTAGTGAAGATTGTTGCAGGAGGAAAGAGACCTGCGGTTAATAGTAGGGAATCCAAAGGTCCCATTCCCCATGGAGCAGATTTTCAGTTATATTCACTGCACAAAATATTTCTGGGAAGCTCCACCATGAATCCTGTGCCAAGGTCCGAAAGGCCACAGGATGAGCGAGACTCACTCCCGACCCCACTCCTCCTCTACAGCCTGCAGTCCGGGAGCTAAGAAAGCAAGCTTCCGTGTCCAGGAGACTAGATCTGAATCCTGGCCCCACCATGTAGTGGCTGATACTTCTCTTCACAACCTTGATACCTGAAGTAGCTAGTGGAGATGATGTTAGTGCCTGCCTCTTACATCGTTGGGAGGATTAAATGGGATGATGCTTGCCGGCCATCTCAGCTGCTGCCATCATCATCACCATCTCAATGGGTGACCAAATGATTCATTCACCCTGCTCCCCACCGGTCCAAGTTAGATCGCCACCATCACCCACCCACTTGTGTAAGCTGGAACCATCGTTCTCGAATTCTCCTTGAATCCCACGCTACATCTAAACTGTTCTTGGCCCAGCCAGTGTTGCTCAGTGGTGAGAATTGACCTATGAGCCAGGGGGTCACAGTTTGATTCCCAATCAGAGCACATGCCCATGTTGTGGGCTCCATCCCCAGTGTGGGGTGTGCAGGAGGCAGCTGATCGATCACTCTCTCTCCTCATTTATGTTTCTATCCCTCTCTCCCTCTCCCTTCCTCTCTGAAATCAATAAAAAATGTACTAAAAATAAACCGTTCTTGAATATCTCCATTGTGGTTCAGGCCCCCATCCCCAGGGCCCAGATCCCTCCAGCAGCGTGTCTGATTTTCTGCCTCCGACACTCTATCCACTGAGCCAAACCGGTTTCGGCATGCCTCTGGACTTAACCTCCCTCCAGCCCATTCTCCCTGTGCTGCCAGACTGATATTTTCTACAAAAGGCATCATTCACCCACCAAAATCCTTCAAAGAATTTTTCTTAGTGTGGAATATAGCATCCAAACTCTTGAATGCAACTTTCTGCATCTGGACTTTGCTCACCTCTCCAGCCTCATCTCTCATCACGCTACCCCGTCACACTCAACTCAGCCTGAGCTTAGCTGTCCCCACTGGTCACACTGCCTCTCCCCTCTGGTCGTTGCTCACAGAGTCACCTCGGCCTGCGATGGCCTTCCCTCACATGCTCCCTGACACACCCTTGTCCCAGAGGTAGCCTTCGTCCTTCATGGCTTGGCCCAAGTGTCACCACCCCCTGAGATTTTACCCTCTCCCCCTACACAAGGCCTGACTCAGGTACCCTTTCTGTGTTTCCATAATAGCCCAGGCTTCTCCGGCACATATTCTTTTTTTTATTCCCTTGGGGCCCCATTTTTCACGTTTTGGATGCTTCAGGAAACAAAACCCAGCACTACCACCAATCCTCATCACCTTCACCCCACCCTCGAAAATCCTTGGGTGAGTACAGGGATCCCTCAGGCAAAATGTCATTTGGGGGCAGCAGCCAAGGGGGCTGTCCCTCTCGCTAATAAATGGCGCTGGACGCAGGGCCCAGGCCCCCCACCGGCTGCAGGAGAACACAGCGGTGGGGGAGCCAGGACAGGGTTCCCAGTGCAGTGGCGGGAGCAGCCAACAAAGGAAATGATACCACGTGTGACTGATGGAGAGTTTGATCGTGCACTAAGTCATTTTATTAGCAAATTGTAAACAGCAAATGTTGACAGAGGAGTAGAAAAGCCTGCACACAGGCAGAAAACTCCACATGGCCAAATCCAGGCAGCAGTTATTTATAAAAAAATTGGACAGTATAAGCAGAGAAACTACTAGCATGAGGGTTCCCAGGAGACTCTGACTTTGCCCAGGGAGCATCAGTTCCTTGGTCGCATATTTATTTCACGCTACGTGGTTTGGGCAACTTTGTGCAGAGTGAGAGCAAAGGGAGATCCCAGGAAGACAAAGCCTGAGGCACAGGAAGCATGAGGGGGAAAGCTCGTGAGAGAGGGCTCGAAGGAAAAAGTAGACAGAATGGGCCGAAGCAAAGTCTTACCAGCAGGAGAGAGGGTGGCCTCCCTCAGCTGCTGGGCCGGGGTGAATTTCAGCCACTGTCTAGCAGCAGCATTGCCTCTGGCAACAGCACTTACACTGGCAACACTTCTGCTGACAACAGCCCTTCCCACAGCCACAGCCACAGGAGCCACAGCCACAGGAGCCACAGCCACAGGAGCCACAGCCACAGGAGCGGCGGCAGCAGCAGACCACGGGGACGCTGCAGCAGCCCCCACAGCAGCCACGGCAACAGGGGCAGCAGCTGGAGCAGCAGCCGACCCGGTAGCATCTGCAGGTGGTGCAGCCACCACAGCCGCCACAGCCACCACCACAGCCACCGCAGCCACCACAGCCACCGCAGCCACCACCACAGCCACCACCGCAGCCACCACAGCCACAGCAACCCATGGTGTCAGTAGAGAGGATTCAGGGGAGGTGAGGAGTGATAGTCAGGAGGTGAGGGAGGTCTGATGCCCTTCTGCCGCGGGAGCCCTTATATAGCACCTCTGGGTATGAGAGAGGGAGGACACGTGACCACTTCCTTGTTATTGTTTATTTCAGTTTCTATAGGAAAACATCAGGCTCCTACTGTTTATTTCCTTACTAGATACCTTTAGTCTTATTAAATCACATATTTTCAGTTTAGCTAAATTTAACTCTGTCTCACCCGGTGAGAATATTTAGCAAAGGACCTATCCCAATTTTCAAATAGAGCCTCTCTTGGAAGAGATGAGCCAGGGAGACCCATCTTCCCATCGACATTTTCCTTGCTCACTAGTATTTTCCCAGGGACATCATGTGCTTCCCTTGACACCTCTCTGGGGAACATTCCTGAGGTCCCTCAGTAGGAGGAGGAGAACATACAAACTTAAATAAAGAAGTAACTTCCAACATTGCTATTGGGGCCACGTATATCTAAACTTGCGATTATGTCTGCTTCTTCTCCCTGGGTAGATGCCCTGACTGCAAACCGTGAAGTCATTCAGTGAATTGTAAAATCACCCCCCTTGGGACACCCACAGGCTCCCGCTTCGTCTTAAGGATCGCCTCACCTTTCTGCCTAGTAATGAATTCTTCTTGCGTGAGTCACATCTGTGGGCCCAGGTGATCATAAAGTAGGCAACAAGGCCACTGACATGAGGTTTCAGAGGTCCTGGGAAGCTCCTCTGTCCCTTTTTGGGGACTCTGTCATCTAAGGGTTGATTTCTACAGTATTAGCTCAAGATCCACTGGCCACAGAGGCTTCCCAAGACTTGTTTGGTAGAACACTAGTTCTGTTACAGGATACTGAGGAGCTAGGCAAATTCCAGGACAAGAGGAATAGGGAAACGGAGACAAGAAAATGAAACAACAGTTTGGGCAGCTTGCAGCTAGTTTGCAGTAAAATCTTATCTTTCCCAACCAAGGACTCTTGAGAACAAATGGCTATTACCCCTCTATCCAAAGAATGCAAGCAAGAAGGGGGAGTTTCGATGCCTCTTCTCCCTAACCATAGAAAGCATGGTGTAAGTCACCCTGGAACTGCTAAGGCAGGATAGCGGAAGGGGGACGGAAGAGGGAGAGATTTATCTCAAAGAAGTCAGCCGTTTGGGGGATGTAGGAGAGAAGGAGGAGTGTTCACTTCACTGTTTAAACAGAGAAGCCAGCAGTCTCAGGGCTTGTCAAGATGAAATCGCCAAATACTTCTCATAAAATCTGGGAAAGCTGTAACAGAGCAAAAGGAAGACCTTGAGAGTTAATCTGTACCAAGATATCTGGCAGAGGATTTTAAAAACCTATAGACAGAAGGGTGTATTACCTCTTGAACCCGGCTCACTTCTCAGGTTAGTTAAGAAGCCCATCTGGGCTCTAGGCCAGATGTAGTTTAATAGATTTGCTTGCCTTGCTTCTTTAATAAACTTATTTGCTTTACTTTTTAATAAATTGGCTTTAATATAATGCAGTTGCTTGGAGTCACTCATTTGAATTCCTTCCTACAAGAACCAAGGAGGGGGCTGTCCAATCACACCTTTTCTGGTGTTTCTAGTGCATATGACAGTTCCTTGGGATATTAAAGCATGCAACACAAAAATGATTCAAATACGCTTAAAAGTAAGCCATTGAAATAAAGCTAAACAGTCTTTTTGACTCTAGATCTCCTTAGAGGCTTCGATTGGTCATGATCCTGTGACTCACAAGGAGTCAAATCTACTAGACCACAGAACTTACTTTCACTCTGTCAGGTGAGAGCTCAGATTTTGATGGTGGATTTAGAAAAGCCCATTAACACATTCACTGCAGAGAATGGAAATAGAAGGAAGGAGCAGTAATTCTCAAACATCCATATAATCGAAGAATTCAATGACGACACTCAGTAGACTTAGAAATTGGAAAGAATTAATCTACACTTTGTGGCATAGCCTATAGTTTTAGAAACTTAATCGCTTACCTTTAGATGGGAGTACTTCTAAATGGGGCAAAGGATGGCCTATGGCCTATTTTCTTTATGAGGACTCTGGGTATAAAAAAGCCATGCCTTCCATTGTTGGCCCATCTCAGTGCACTATCCCGCTAGTACTTAATGTCTTCTGTAGGTACAACAGCAATCTTCCCTGCTTTAATGTTTCCTCTTGTCCAGTGTAGACCCGAGTGAAATCTAGGAGTCTGATCATCAAACTATAGACTTGAGGACAGTCTTCAATAATTTTCTTGTAATAGCTAACAACCCTGAATTTTTTAGCTTTCAGTGGAGTTAGGAATCGATCTCAAGGTGGGGCCCCGGGGACCAGCAGCATCCGCATCACAAGGGAAAGTGTTAGAAATGCAAATTCTCAGAGAGTTTGGGGGTGGCACCCAATAATCTGTGTTTAATAAATCCTCCAAGGGATTCTGATGCCTGTTCAAGTTTGAGACCTTTGGAATGTGCCAATATAGGGGAAGATCACTTTTTACCATTTTGCATTATTTAGTCACTTTTCTTATGTTTACTTTGCCTTCAGTATTTTTTCCCCACATGTTTTCTTAGAGCGATGAGCTGATGTTACTACTTTGAAAGCAGCATCTTTTTCTGGCTAAGACTTTATCATCTGCTAAATTTGTACAATAAAACCCATAACACAGTGTTTCCTGATAATTCTCCTGTACTTCTAGGCTCACATCTCAACACACACATCTCAGCATATATGTGATTTTCATTTCAACAAATAATAACTCAGAGCCTATTTACTCAAATATAAGCCCAGTTTGGGGTCTGGAAGCATGATCACCCTAACAATACCAAGTGTAGAACACTCTTTTTATAATGTCAGTTAGTTATACAATAAGAAATAGAGTCACAGTTTTTGGCTTCATATTGCTATTCAAGCTAAACCATGTGCCAATGCCCTGTCATCAATGGCCAGATGCCTAATTCTAGACACATCTGAAAAGACAAAAATAGCTAATGCAAAGAGCAGTGTAGCCATCTGGCCATCAACAAAATCTTTTTCTCTAGATATCAGGCTCCCCTGTTGTCCCCTACACATGAATCTCAACCAAACATCACAAGTTTCCAAGGTTGCAGAGGTGGTCTAACCCCTACCCAGGAGAAGATTCCAGAAAATCAGGACTGAAATCATGTTTGGGAAATTGCAATTCTAGGACCTGTGATACTCTTAGTGATTTCTATACATCGCAAGAAACAATCTTCCACCTAATGACAGATTCTTTTTAAAGGGAAGAGCAAAAAAAATAAGCTCTATACTAACAAAAAGCATGTGGAAACAGATTAAAACCATATCATTTGTTTTCATGTTTCCCAAAAGAAAAAAAAATACTTATATAGAAATATAACAAAACATTACAGGATTGTTCTCTCTCTCTTTTTTTTTTTTTTTTTTTTTTTTTTTTTTTTTTTTTTTTTTTTACAGGATTGTTTTCTGCAGGAGGAAGAAATCAAAGAAGACCTAAATAAATGGAGAGGCACATCATGTTCATGGATGGGAAGACCCAACAAAGTAAAGACGCCAATTGATCTATAGGTCAAATACAATTCCAATTCAGCCAGGTGCTGTGTAGATGCAGACAAGCTTATTCTGGACAATTGGTGCAGCCACTATGGAGAGCAGTATGGAGTAACCTCAAAAAAATTAAAAATGGAACTGTCTTATGACCCAGTGATCCCACTTCTGGGAATATATCCTAAGAATCCCCCCAAAAATGGATTCAAAAGAATATATGCACCCCTATGTTCATTGCAGTGTTATTTATAATAGCCAAGATCTGGAAACAGCCTAAGTGCCCATCAGTAGATGAAAGGATAAAAAAGCTGTGCTACATTTACACCATGGAATACTACATGGCCATAGAAAAGAAGGAAATCTTTTCTTTTGTGACAGAATGGATGGATCTATAGAGCATTATGCTAAGTGAATAAGCCGTCTGAAAAAGACAAATACCATATGATTTCACTTATATGTAGAATCTAATGAACAAAGTAAACTAACAAACGAAAATAGAAACAGACTCATAGATACAGAGAACAGACTGACAGCTGTCAGAGGGGAGGGAAGTTGTGGGACAGGGTAAAAAAAAGGGTGAGGAATTAAGCAACAAAACCCAACAAATTTATAGACACAGACAGTATGGTGATTACTGGTGGGAAAGGAGATTAGGGGAGGGAGAAGAGGGTAAAGGGGGGAAAATGATGATAGAAGGAGACTTGACCTTCACACACAATACAAATACAGATGATATATTATAGATTGTACACCTGCAACCTATATAATTTTATTAAACATCACCCCAATAAATTCAATTAAAAAATAAAGTTTATTGGTCAAGCACAGGACCTATTTAGCTAAAAGAATTTTGAAAATGAAAAATAAAGGAACAAAATCACACTACCTGATGACCCAGATTATTATGTAGACACGGTAATCAAGACCACATGAGATGGGAAGAGGGACAGACACCTAGATCAAGGGAACAGGGTAGGGGTCCAGGAGAGGACCCACACAAAGAGGCCAAACTGATTTCTGACAAAGGAGAAAAAGTAATTCAATGGAAGAAGAAGAATCTTTTCAACAGATGATATTAGAGCAATGGCACATCCATGCAAAAAATCTTAACTTAAACCTTACATCAAAATATCTACTGAATAAATGAAAGGAAGCTCATTCACAGACTCGATTACCCCCTCACCTGTGTGAGCACCTGCCTTTTACATGGTCTGACTGGTATGTGCCTGTTTACAAGACCCTGAAGTTCTGGAGGGCAGGAACCACGTGGCTTTGGTTTTGAACTCCCAGGTCCTTTCACAGTGTATGGCATCAATTAATATTTGATGAATGAATGATTTCACCCTCTTTCCAGGGCATGGCAGCAGGTGGTCACATCACCAAGAATCAATTTAAAGCCATTTCCAAGGCCAGAGAGGCTGGGTTTTGAACAGTGTCTATGTGAGGCGTGTGGGTCACACAGAGATCTGACCCTTCTTTTCTCGGTAGAGTATGCAATTCAGTTGCGTCATTAGGCTTTGGGCCAGCGACATTCTTCACAGAAAACTCACCAAGCAGAGAAGCAAAGCAGCAAACCCAAAGTACAATGTGTCTTCCAGAAAGATTTTAAATTGAAACACTTTAAAAAATGCATGTCATCTAAATCAGCAGGGGGAATGCCTCATAATAATACAAGGAAGTTCATTTAAATTAAAATCAATGGTTTCATAAAGGATGCCTAAGGTCAGTCTTCCAAGCTTCTGGAGGTCACCAGAGCAGGTGATGGAACTCAGAAAATAACGTCATCTTGAAAGCAAACCTTCCGTTTTTTGTTCTTTTTGTTTTGTGTGTGTGTGTGTGTGTGTGTGTGTGTGTGTGTGTGTGTGTGTTTTGTTTGTTTTTATGATTGAGCTGGTACTCTTTTTAAAAGGCATAAAAATAATCTCTTGATCCATCTAGAGTTGATTTTTTTGTGTGTGTTTTTTGTTTTTGCTATTGTGGTTTTTGTTACTTATTACAAAAAAAAAGTGTAATTAGATACAAGCAAAATTGAGCTACCAAAAAACTAAAATTCTGGCCAAATAGTTGGGCAATAAAAAGCAAACCTTTGGAATGAGGTATCCAAAGTGTCTAATCTATGAGGATATTTCGTAAGACCATCCAACGTGCTTCCACAGGCTGGAAATTCACCCTCCAGAGGAAAGACCTACCTGCCCCCCATCTCCCACCCAGATTTCACCCACACTAGCTCAGGGGGCAGCACCTTTGTTTCCTTCAATTACCAGCCTCTTGATCCTGGGTTAAGACATTTTGCCAGCAGGACCAAGGCAAGAACAAAGAGACACATCTACTTCCTGGAACCTAAGGCATTCAAAATAGTTATTGACTACTTTTTTAGGGAGGATGTTAATGAATATTCTTTTTCCTTTGAGTTGTTCTGACACAGAACAGAATCAAGAGTTAGAAAGTAGGAGTCATGGAAAGGATCAGAAAACAGGTGTCAGGAAAAGTTTGCTCACCTACTGAGGTGCCAGTCCTCATCAAACACTTCTCCATGGGAGCCATGGGACCTAGGGCTGAGCATTTTTACCCAGAAAAAACCACATCTGTAATCGTTCAAAAGACTGTGGGAATACAGTGTGGGAGGCTGTAATTGCCACAGGCAGATCTACGAAGCCTTTGAACTTGAGGTCAGAGAAGAACCTGGGTGTTGTAAGGTTGATGAGCTAGGATGGATCCTGAGGGCGTGAGAGGGGAGTCGTCCACTAGAGTTCACACAGGTAATTGACGGGATAACATACAGCAAAATGTTAAGGGCAAGTAACCAGTATCACTATTTGTCTTTTTCTTAGCTCAGGAGTTGATGCCTTGGAACATGCATCGAATGGGAATGGGGGACAGCACCCTCTGGTCTTGTCCATATCACCCTGCACCTGTCTGCATGTCCACAAGTCACTAACCCTCTCTAAGCAGCCATTTCTTCCCTTTGTAAACATTGAGCTCAGATTCTGCCAAGGGTCCCTTCCAGCTCCTAAATTCTTCAGAGTTCAGTGATAATAAAGAACGGTCCATTTTAATTAAAATTTATTCCCTAGATATACACTTATTAAGGAAAGTACTGATTTGTCTACCAAAGGCAGGAGTTATTTTTATTTGATCTGGACTGAAGATTTCATTGTTACTAACTTGATGTATACAACTAATGTAAAGTGATTTCAGTCAAATTTACTTTCATGATGAGGGTTATGCAGATAATGCTAGAATTTTAATTTACATTAATATAAGGATATAGAACCACATTCTATTTTTAAAATTGGGCCAGATATAAAAGAAATATAGACTCTGAACACATAAAAGCTCAAAAATAAAAGCCATGACAATAATGAGGACCTAAATCATTGCCACCTATAGAGGGCATACATCAATAAAATTTAATTCTGAAGACAATCTTGAAAGATACCATGTTCCCCTTTTTACAAATTGAAAAACTAACATTCAGGGAGATTAAACAAGTGCCACAGGTGGGAGGCTTTCTGAGGTAGGGAACTGGGTTGGGAATCCAGACTTGAGAGATTCTACCTCCACGCGCCCGCCCGGTTGCTGCCCTTCAACACCAGAGGCTGCGCCAAGCAGGTTGCTGGGTAAACAAGGGCAAATGCGGGCTGGGATGACTAGATGCCCAAGTATTGTTCCTTCTCCCTGGATAAGTAAAACCATTTATCAGGAAATACTTGAAGGACAACTAAACTCTGTTCTCAATTTGAACAGTGTCGGCTTTCTATCACTTTAAAAGTAGCAGAGACTTGTAAAATATCAGGTTCTAATGGAGCGGGGGTGGGGATAGGGTGATTTTCCAGTTGTTCCTTGGTTGCTCCACCCCTTGCTTTTCTCCCTGACACTTGTATCTTCTCTTCTTCTCCTATGTCCCCCATCTCAACCCATACATGCATAACAAAAGTAGATTCTTTCATTGCAGAAACATCCACCTGTGGTCTTCCCCTTTTATCATGGCATCGCATGTGAACTCTTAGGATAATCAATATTTGCTGGGACATAACCAGTGATGACGAGGCTGCTCAGCACGTCACTTGATCAATGGGTAACATATTTGGCAAGGGCTGATGGCAAAGCCATCTGGCAAGGGAGGCCGTGGATGTGCCAGGAAGCAGGGCAGCCACCTCCCCACTGGGAAATGAGTCATAGGACCCAATTTTATCACTCCAGGAAGTGAGTCAAGGAATTCAGTTTAGGATTGAATATGTATTTCATTCATTTGGTTAAATTACCCAAAAGAAAGAAAAAAAGTGCCTACCACTTGCCAGCACTGGTTTAATGTCAGAGACTCGGATAGATTTGACTCTATAAAAACACAGAACCTCTATACCAGCGGTTCTCAACCTGTGGGTCGCGACCCCTTTGGGGGTCGAGCGACCCTTTCACAGGGGTCACCTAAGACCATCGGAAAACACATATATAATTACATATTGTTTTTGTGATTAATCACTATGCTTTAATTATGTTCAATTTGTAACAATGAAATTGGGGGTCACCACAACATGAGGAACTGTATTAAAGGGTCAAGGCATTAGGAAGATTGAGAACCACTGCTCTATACATAAAAAGAATAGGAGAAATATTTGGTAAATACATAAGTAATTTTACTTAATGTCAATATACAAAAAGTTCTAACAAAACAATTTTTAAAAGATGAGCATTCCAGAAAAGAGGTCTCTTCCTCAAGGGTGCCTCTGTAATTCCAAAACAATATAGAATCTGATGAACAAAAATATAAATTTAGGTGATCTCATTACTATGTCTACCTTAACCTTTAAAACAATTATAAGTGAAAAAATGTAACTAGTAAAACATGGGGAAAACCAACCTCAGTAGTAATTGAAAGAAGAAAAGATGAGGCATTATTTCAGCTCCCTTAAATTAGCACTTACTAAAAATAATTCCCAGAGATTTCTGACAACCAGAAATTGAGGTAAATGGCCCATGTGCCTTTTTGGTATTTGCAAAAATTAAAGCAATCCCTGTAAAAATAGCAATTTAGTTGAGGACAAAACGTTAATGCTTATAAGCCAATAGTGTGACTTTATAAGAATTTATTCCAAGATATAATACAAATAAAGGGTTATACACAGCAAGGTATTCAATTAACGTTATTTAAATTATGAAAAAAAATGATAAATAGGAAGACTACAGAGCAATATAGAAAATGTTTGAGATGTACACTGTTCACTCAGCGATTCCATTTCTAAGACATGACGCCAAACCGTACATGTGCAAAAGTATAGGCAACATTTCCGATGCTGAAAAATTGGAACCCCACCTAATAAAACATCATTAAAGAGAATGGCAATCTATATTTGAAAGTAAAACCCATGATATATTGAGTAAAAGGTGATAAAATAGGAAGCATGATTCCATTCTGTAAGAGGTCCTTATGTTAACTATACGTGGAACACAACCCAGTATTTATATCTGCACAGGATTTTTTTAAAAAATCTTCTCTACTTTCAGATTCTTTACAAGCATATATTATTTTCACAATCAGAAATATGTTTCCATTTTGGAAACATATTGGAAAATTATGTGGCAAAAGTACAATATTAAAAACTGGCTATGCTTGTGATGCAAAACTTATGGGCAAAAACATGGAGAAAAAACAAAATTAGACAATTTCAGATAGAAAGGCTGTGAGTCTTTTAATTCCTATTAATGATGGTGAAACAAGTGTTTTAAACCCAAACTCTTACTAAAACTGCTGGAACCAGGAGCTTCTTAGTAGTAATCTATTCTAATAAGAGGGTAATATGCTAATTAAACCAGGTCAACCAGACATCTTCTGGACGTCTGACTTCTGGACAAAGCCACGGTAGCAGGGGCCAAGGCAGAGGCGGTTAGGAGTGATCAGGTCGGCAGGGGAGCAAGAAGTTAGGGGACGGTCAGGCCAGCAGGGGAGGGCAGTTGGGGGCGATCAGGCCTGCAGGGGAGTGGTTAGGTGCCAGCAGTCTCAGATTGTGAGTCGGACATCCCCCGAGGGGGCCCAGATTGGAGAGGGTGCATGCTGGGCTGAGGGACATCCCCCCTGCACAAATTTCATGCCTCTAGTCTATAATGAAAGGGTAATATGCTAAGTAGACTGAACATCTTCTAGATGTCATTCCGGATGTCCTTCCTGACGAAGCCGGGGCCAGAGGGAAGCCAGCCGGGAACTGGGTGCCCGCGGGCAGCCTAAGGGAAGCCAGGATGGGTCCTGGGTGCCAGAGGGAAGCTGGTGCTGGCAGCCAGGGGGAAGGACGGCCTACTCTTGCACAAATTTTCATACATCGGGCTTTTAGTACAATATAAATGAGAAACTTCAAAGTCAGCCTTATGTCTACTCGCCACTTGGCTGAATAATCTTGGCCAACACTAAATGTCAATTTTCCTGTGACAAATACTGCCTGGAAGCTGTAGTGTTGTTGTAGCCATTAAATGACATCAATTGTATGAAGTGTTCCTGCATCAAGACTGGTCTTCATAAATCTTGGCACATTAATACAACTTCCAAGACATACACTGCTGACTAAAAGTGCCTCATTCTTCCTCTGACTACTCATAAAGTTCTCTGGTTCCTGATTCCTAGACTTCATGTGCTAAGATATCTTTTCTATTAATAATTAGGGCTCATATTATTCCTCATAAACAAATTACTCCAGGGAGCAAACCCTGTCCTTGACTAATGGTAAATATATTTAGAGAAACTCTCTGAACTCTAATCTTGTAAAGAATGAAAAGCAGAACTTTTCCATTTTTACCTGTCTTTTCTAAGGCAAAGAGAACTAATTTTGAAGAAATGAATAAAACATGTAGTTGTGCCATTATTTTGGCACAGTAAATTTGTATTTTTCTTCTTAAAAATATGGTATATTCTGCCTGGCCCCGTTTGGCTCAGTGGTTGAGTGTCGACCTATGAACCAGATGGTCACGGTTCAATGCTCAGTCAGGACACACACTTGTGGTTTTGGGTTTGATACCCAGTGTGGGGTGTGCAGGAGGCAGCTGATTAATGATTCTCATCATGATGTTTCTCTTTCTCCCTTCCTCTCTCTGAAATCAATGAAAAAATTTTTTAAAAATATGATATATTCTAAGATAACATAGATAAGGCACAATACCAACAGGTAGTAAGCAGAGCCCCAACGTGTACGTTTAGAAACTCCAAGAGTCATGGGTAGGAGCAATGGCAAAATCAGCATGCAAAACAAATGTGACTAAATGCCAGAAAGCATAGGATTTCTCCAAATATTTTAAGGTACTTGATTTGAGTGATTTTTTTTCTTCTTCGGATGAAAATTTCCTAAGTGGAAGTGCAAATTTCCTAAGTGGACGTGCAAATTCATACTTAAACAGCTGGTGAGCCTAAAAATAGAATGTCTATTTTATTGAGTTTCCCATCAGGCAGAATCCAGACTAATCTTCATATATATTATACACAAAGATACTCACATTGTAACAATGTTTTTAGTACAAAAATCTATAAACAAATGTTCTTCAAAAGGAACATCCACATAATGAAATCTTGGAGCCATTAAAATAATGAGTTAGAACTGGATATGATAATAAAGATAACCAAGTTAAAAAGAACCAATATACAAAATCGTACATCTAAAGTAAGAGGGGGACAAGAGGCATATATATATGTGTACATCAGTATTAAATAACATTTCTAAAAGACTATACAAGACAAAATATTCCTCGGGGGTATGGGAACAAGATCACAGGAAGGAGACACTTTTTGACTTCATACCCTTTATATATTGCATGATTTTTAAAAATCGTAAGCATGTATTATTTTAATATTAAAAAAACAAAGTATTTAAAAAGCCTGATTGTACCCATGGTCTTTTATGAAACAGTTTACAATCCTTTGCTTTTACTCAATATTTAGTGAAAATTAGAAGGCTCTTTGGTGTCTGCTTCCTCTGTCCCTCAAGACTGAGGGGAAACATTGAGAATTTATTTAAATATTGCTTAAACTACAACTTGGGTAACATCTACTCAAAATTCCAAAGAATCAATTAAAAAAAACCAAACCAACCCAATGGGCATTTAAATTCCCAACTGAAGTATTTTACCAAAGATCACTTTTCCTTTACATGAAATCCCCAATAACATCCTTTTGTAATTCAACTCCAAAGTCCTGTTAGACAAGCAGATTTCAAAAATTTATTTCAAGATATGTTAAATTCTTATCCATTGGCATAAAATAAGCAGAATGCACAGAGGTTACCAGGTTTGAAAGAAAATGTATTATTGGCAAAAGCCTTCACTGGAAAATATCATAAATTCAAATACTAAGGACTGACCCCAAAATCAGAAGAGGAAGCATAAGAGCCCTTTTATGTCAAGTTGGATTTGCAATTGAATGGCCTTAAAATTCATTTGAATGTTTGAGCCTAAGAAAGCTGGGAGTGGTAGGCTAGTGGCCAACTTAAGAGCACATCTTCCCTTAAAACTATTCAAAATACAAGTTTTTAAACTGCTGAACAAAACACAAATGTAGACAGAATTCAGAGTATATGCCATGAATGTACAACCCCTGCAGCACAATAACTGGACTTTTTAAAACCACGGTTTCACAATACTTATTTTTAGATTAAATACCTCAGACCCAGTTTGCTTCTAGAAATGAATTAGTGTCCAAATCTTGCTGAACAATACAAGACTCTTCAAATATTGGATACAATCAGCAAATAACCAATAAATGTAATGATTGAGTTGTGGAATTATATGTCAGTGTGTGCTAGTGTTGGCTTGCAAAAGCTTAGGAGAGCTGCTAGTATGTTTTATCTTTCTAACTCCAAGTTTAATACCGGATTGGTAGGTGCAATCAGCCATGGCAACAATATTTATACCACAAGTATCAATCAGTCAATACTACAAAACAGGGCACTTTTCCATCAGAAGCAGTTGCTAAATATTCACCAGTAAAACATTCATTACATCTTGGCCATATATTTGCTTGTCAAAATACATCACATAAAAATTTTATTGACATTATAACATTTAAAAATATACAAAGAAAATTTTAACTAATGAGGATGCATTCAATGCAATAGGCTAACTTAATACAAATGTGAATAACATATTTTACAAATTTAAAAACCGGGGAACAAACTATCAATAACATTGTTTCACAAATTATGATACTTTAAAGAGCTCTTTAGTTTAAAACATGCTCCACTAATTACCCTATTAATTTACTTGTAAACTTAAATAAGCCCTTCAAGAATAAACTGTACTGATTTTATCAACTTATAAATGGAACCCAAATTAAATTTTTATTAGACATATAGGATATACAAACTCTTTCAGGATTGGGAAATATTTTTTAAAATCTTACACATAAGCATGATAGCACTTTTTAAAATATATTTTCTTGATTTCAGAGAGGGAGAAACACCAATAAGAGAATCATTGATTGGCTGCCTCCTGCACGCCCCCTACTGGGGATTGAGCCTGCAACCTGGGCATGTGCCCTGCCGGAATCAAACAGTAGTGAACTCCTGATGCTCAATCACTGAGCAACATCGGCCGGGCTTAACATTTGCAACTTCAACAGGAATTTTCATTTTTCCCACCAACTAAGTAAAAAAAAATATAGAAGTTCAGGGAGCACTATGCTTACAACTAAATGCTGCTGTTCCAAAAATACACACCGTTGAAGTCTAGTGCGGTGGTTTTCAAAGACTGGTCTGAGGAGCCTTGAGGGTCCCAGAACACAAGATCCAAACTATTTTCATAACAGTACCAAAATGTTGTATCTCTGCTTCACCCATGATCTTGCAAGTTCACAGTGGAGTTTTCCAGCGTCCACATGCCACATGATAGAAAAAGAATCACAATGAGACTCTGCTGCTTCTCTTGGTCCAGATATTTAAAAGATGAGCAAAACAGAATGTTCTCATTGTTTTTGGATAACACTTATTTTTATAAAAATGATATTTGTTAACATGTAGTGGATTTATTGGTATATTTAAATAAACATAGTTCTTAAATGACTTAGTATTAATTTCTAATACAGTAAATTCTGACCAACACGTTATATAAACAAAAGCTCTTTGGGGATTATGGTGCCGAGACCCAGTTTCTCAAAACTTTTGGGAAAATGGTACAAAAACATCCATTTTACCAATTTCCAGGAACTGTATGTAGCAAAGACAGTGTGCACTGGGGGAAGGGACAACTCACAGGTAAACCACTGATATGCTCCTTCAAATTTAGAGGAATTATTTGAACAAAGAAAGTAATTACCTCTATTTTTCACAAAAATGAAAATACAGCATGCCTTTAAATGTAACAAAGTTCTCCACCCTAAAAGAAAAGAAAATTTTCTTTCCTGAGTAAAGATAGGAGAAAAAGATCTGATTCAATCAGAAGCCAGGAAACACGAAGGTCTTCAGCCTTGTCACCTCAAGAATTTTCTCTTCAGTTCTCTGTGTTCCCTCCATGAAAAAGGGCCTAGAGGGAGACCCACAAATGTAGAGACAATTCTGATGGTCTATCGAAAAGCAGATGCAAACCTGAATAGGAAAGTCTAACTGAAGTTGATTTAAATCTACTGTAACTCTGGACTTCTTAAACTACATATTTAATTTTATAAGCACTCATTTCAATTAAGTCATTAAGAGTTCCCATTTAATTACAAAATTCAAAATTTACTCAGAAGCAATAGTCTTTAAAATTATTTTCATAATAACTGTTTAATTTACTTATTTCTTAGATGGAAAGCTGGAAGGTTATTTGGGTAATGCCTACAATTATATATTATAACTTTATACATGTGGATTGATTAGGACCCAATACAATCTAAAATACAGACATTCAAAGACATTTCTTTAGTGTTCCCTCCATGAAAAATAGGGTGGAGACCCCACAAATGTAGAGACATTTCAAGTATACACCAACACACACCACAACTGTTGCAGCATTCATTTAATTCTAAAAGAAGAGGCATACTGCTCAGAAAAGGGGCAGAGATCTCCCAGTCTTCTTATCAAATGGGTCAGGAAAACCACACATTCAGCTAGATATTCAACAAACATCAATGTTTGAACAAGTCTAAAACACTACACAGCTTGAGGATAGTAGGATAACTCATGTAGCCACCACTGAAAAAGGTATTCAACATGAATAAAATGTTTGAGGAAACAGACGTTCACCTCTTTTAATACCAAAGCTTTTTAAAAAATGTCTAATCATTATAAGATAAAACATTATAAACACATGCTACCCATTTGTATATGTAATTTCAGCTTATCTTGATGACACTGAGTCAGCAAAATAGACAATTATTAGAAGATGATGTGATTTAGTGACCTAGGCTGGGCTGGCTGCCCCTACACTAAACAGTCTTCAAGAGTATACTCTTCATAGTTTTTTCTATCTCCTTCCTTTCGAGCCACAACCTCTGAACTGCTAATTTGCTATGGGCTGGGAAACCAAATAATCAGTAAAGACTTCATGACTTAAGTAGGTTGCTCAAAGGCATTTAAAAAAAGAAAAAAAAAGATGATTCCAAGTTTCCCAGTTGTGTTGTTTTGATGAGACTGCCAGATTATCTCTGGATGAATGAGGCATTGCTGCACATAAATATTTAAACAAGTTCATTTGAATATTAACAAAAAGATAAAACTAAATATTAGTATCATTGCCCTTTCAAACAAAGTATTCTATAACTTCAAGGTAACACTGGGTTCCAGTTTCTTTACCCCGCCAGAGATGAACATAAACAAATGTCCTATTAATAATATCAGTTTGTCTAAACAGAAAACAAATCTGAGGTGCAATCATGTCACAGTTAATGCATGTCTGCTTCCAATACATTCAAATACAGTATTTTTAAAATCAATATTTAAAATAGGCCTTTTGAAGTCTGAGAATTCAAGATACTTGAAAAAATTTGTAAATACACATACATGCAAATTCTTCATATTTACAAATTTCACAAAATTAAGAAGTTGCAAAGAAATTAGAAGGATTATGGTGAATCTGACAAGCTACATGTAAATGCTTTACCACTGACATATTCATGAATATAGCAGTCATAGTAGTTTTAATACATTTTCTACATGGCCTTTTTATAAAATTTTCTCTTTTAGACATAAAAGTTAGTCACTAGAAGTCTTCTGAAATCCTAATTTAAGAATTCAAGATGTTCTCAATTCACTACTCACATTTAAGGCCACTTTGGTAAAGGCATTGCAGCAAGAACACAAAAACAATAGCATATTTTCTAATATTTATTTTTTTCACCTGCAAACTGTAGCAAAACATGATCAGCTTTATTATGCAGACAGGTATCCTTCTACATTTTTAAAGAATTTAGGCATGTATAAATAGAAGAGCTCTTTAGGAGGGAAAAATCCAAGACTGAATAAAACCTTCCACTTCCGACTTTGTAACTTTCCAGTAGCAATGGTTAAAATGATTTCAGGTCATTCATTCCGAGATACATGACAGCACCTTGAAAGTGGCTGATCTATTTTCCCAGTAACATTTTCCACATAACAATGTGTTAAAAGTTACAAATACTGATATGCACAAATAGCTAATTTCTAAGAAAAATATGTACAGTACTGCAGCATAATGAATGTGGTATCTGCAATAACTTAATATTAGCCAATTTTTAATATACATGATACCGCTACCTTTTTCTGCCAATTCACAGGTTAAAAGTTGTTACTGGAGCCCTCTGTTTTGCACATATTACCTGGTGTTTAATACACAATGCAGGCTTTTTAAAGACTTCTCTTGTGTTTAAAGCTAAGATCAGTGAAACAAGACAACAGTGCAAGAGGCGGAGAGATGTAATGTGACCATGTAAAAGTTCTTTCCAGTAAAATGTCTATATAAGGCTATAAGAAAGGATTGGTTGATGAGCTTCCTGTTGGAAATTGTCCTGTCGGTGCACCAGTCTAAAGGAAAACATAAGACAAAATAAATAAACAGACAAAAGTGGTGTGTGATGAAAGTATGAAGAGTATTTAGATTTAATTATTGGCAATCAAATTTATTACTATTGTTATTAGCAGCATACTATAATAAAAGATTAGGTATTAGGCACTGTGTTGTGCCTTTTATATAATTATTTCATATAATTCTCAAAAAAGGACTTGACTCTAAAAAAATGCATTTATGATTCAAACTAAATCTGACTCCAAGACCCCTTTCCACAATGTCTACTATGTCTATAGCTGCTCATAAAGTGCTCCTTTTGCAAGAAAGCAGACAAATTTCATGTTATAAAATAGCTTATTTACTGTCAATTCTTTGATTTCAAATGATTAATGTGGTTTTTGAGTCACAAAGGAATCTTGCATAGTGGCTCCCTCAATGTCGTATCAGTACAGTAGCAAACAGCATCCAGGAGGAGACACATCTTGCTTTTCCTAATTTGAAAATAACACACAACAACTTACGAAGGGCTTAAAACTGCACCTCACTTACCATAAAAGGATTACTAGATACTCCAGCAGCTGCAGCTTGACCAAAAGGGGTTACCATTGGTTTTGTTTGTCCAAATGCTGCAAAACCTGCACCTTGTTAAAACAGAACCACCAATTATAACCCATTCCACCTTTGAGAGACAATCTGATCTTTATTAAAGCCTCATAATGCGTTTCAGAGAAACTCCTACCAGAACAACAATAAAATATCAATGTTAAATTGTTAGGTCTTATGCTCTTTCAAAACCAGAAATAAACTTCCTGCGGCACGTGTTAAGGAGCTTTTATATAGTCCCTCGAAATAGTTAATTCCAATTTGTCTCAGCTACGTAAACTACTGACATTCAAAGAGTTTAATAAATAGATGAGCTGGTGGTGAGTATTTGAGAGGGGCTGTAAGACCACACAACAGTTTCTATGTGGACATCATAGTATTCCTTAGGAAACATTTCATCATTATGGCTGTCACAGACCCTATTTCCAAATTTTTAGTTAAGCACAACTTTAGAAAAGAACATCCATAATTCTAGGATAATCTCTGAATCGATGGAATTCAAATTTTAGCCATAAACAAAATCTGGGGTGGGAGGGTAGGGTGGGGTGGGGTGAGAACCACACAAACTAGTCTCTAGTGAATTTTCCTGAAAACAAGTAACAATTTCTAACCATAATATATATTGCTGCCTATTTATCAGTCTATTGTCACCACCACCCACCAAAAAAACCTTAAACAAAATGGCAGTTTTCTGATGCAAAACAAAAACACTCAGAGATCAACCAAAGGACTTGTATGCTTGCATATGAGCATAACCAATGGACACAGACCAGAGGGGATTGGGGGGGGGGGGGTTTAAGGCATGTGCTGGGGGTTGGGGTGGCCAGGGAGAGGTCAATGGGGGGAAAAGGAGACTAATGTAATACATTAAACAATAAAGAATTTAAATTAAAAAACAAAAACACTCTAGCCCAGCCAGCATGGCTCAGTGGTTGAGCATCGACCTATGAACCAGGAGGTCATGGTTCAATTCCTGGTCAGGGCACAAGCCTGGGGTGTGGGCTTGATCCCAATGTGGGGGTGCAGGAGGCAACTGATCAATGATCCTCACTCATCATTAATGTTTCTCTCCCCTCCTCTCTCTTCTTCTCTGAAATCAAAATATTTGAAAAAACAAAAAACAACAACAAAAATAAACCAACAACACTCTAGCCCTAGCAGGTTTGGCTCAGTGGATAGAGTGTTGGCCTGCGGACTGAAGGGTCCCAGGTTCGATTCTGGCCAAGGGCACATGCCCAGGTTGTGGGCTCCATCCCCAGTTGGGAGTGTGCAGGAGGCAGCTGATCACTGATTCTCTCTCATCATTAATATTTCTATCTCTCTCCCTCTCCCTTCTTCTCTGAAATCAATAAAAATACACTTAAAAAAAAATCACTCTATGTCCTTAAAAGTTTCTTTTTAAAATCAAGAGATGTATTAGGACACAGATGAATGAATAAGAAAGACACTGGGGACTCCTTAGAGCAGTGGTTCTCAACCTTCCTAATGCCGTGACCCTTTAATACAGTTCCTCATGTTGTGGTGACCCCCAATTTCATTGTTACAAATTGAACATAATTAAAGCATAGTGATTAATCACAAAAACAATATGTAATTATATGTGTTTTCCGATGGTCTTAGGCGACCCCTGTGAAAGGGTCATTCGACCTCCCGCAAAGGGGTTGCGACCCACAGGTTGAGAACTGCTGCCTTAGAGTCTCTGATTTCTCCTACATCTATAATCTAGTCACAAAAACTTACTTGTCAATTTTCTGAGGCCCAAATACACATTCAGTACACCATACTACAGCATTCTTCAGTTAAGTTCTTTTGTCCAAACACATATTATGACATATGAGAGGCCCCGTGCACGAATTCGTGCACCAGTGGGGTCCCTTGGTCTGGTTAGCAGCATCGGGCCAAAATCAGCTCTCCGACATCCCCTGAGCAGTCCCGGATTGCAAGAGGGCTCAGGCCAGGCCAAGGGACCCCACCGGTGCACGATCGGGGCTGGGCAGGGACGCAGGAGGTTGGCCAACTGGGGTGGGACCATGGGAGGATTCCAGGGCGTGTCCAGCCTGTCTCACTCAGTCCCAATTGGCCGGACCCCAGCAGCAAGCTAACCTACCAGTCAGAGCGTCTGTCCCCTGGCGGTCAGTGCACGTCATAGTGACTGGTCGACTGTCTGCCCCCTGGTGGTCAGTGCACATCATAGTGAGCGGTTGAGCGGCCTTAGCATATCATTAGCATATTACACTTTGATTAGTTGAACGGATGACTGAATGACTGGACACTTACCATATTAGGCTTTTATTATATAGGACAAGAGACCTACAGCAGACTTACAAATAAATGTCAGATCTTACCATTGGGCTGTTGAGAAAAAGCTGTCTGTTGAGGGAAAGCTGCTTGGGCTGGGAAGGCAGGCTGCTGGAAGCTGCCACTGAAGCTGGTGGGAAGACTATAGGGCGCAGGTGTCCCGAAGCCCGCAGGCATGCTCATGGATGCAGTGCCAAAGGTCGCCGCTGACAGAAGAAAAGGGCCGATCACTTACATTTAAAAGGGCACATTTCGTTTCTCATATTCAACATTACAGAAGAAATATCATTTACCTTGAAAAATATTAAGATGTACATTAAAGGCATTCTAAATTTCAAAACTTAACAAAGTCAGTTAAGTTTTAGCACTATACTGTATTACAACCTATAAAATGTATTGTCTTAAAACCCAAAAAACCAGAATAAAACTAATGAAGAAAAATTTCTCAAAGTATATTAATAAAATTCAGCTCTAAACAGCAATCTACTTTTTAAAGCCCATCGTCATGGCAACTCATATGCATACATACTAGTATTTTTTTTGTTTTTCATTTTGTTTTGCTATATATAGTAAAATAGCCCAATATTTAATTTTAACTATTGAACTGTGTACTATAACATAATATGTGAATTCCTGGAAAAAATTTTAGAACCTGTGTTAAGTAGCTCAGCAAAAATAACAAAACTTATAGGAGTTAGATGCAGGCCACGCTAAACCTATGCAGCGTTGTAACCAGAGCCAAATGGGGGAGGGGAATCTTAATTAAAAACACTAACACAATTAAAGGGACATGTTACACTCCTAATAAATCAATTCCAAAAGAAATATATGGACTCCCACATTCCTTTTCTGGATGGTAAATAAAGACTGCTCTGGATAAAGGGTTAAGGAAGGTTAGGACTGCTGAGTTATAAAAATTAGGGCAAAATGTACAAAGATGGAAAAGGATGTGAACTAAGCATTAGAAGAGACAAAGCACAGTGTAAATGAACACTGTGTTCAAAACTGTGCTCCTCCAAGGCTTGCCACGTCTAGCCACTATTAACTCTGTGGAACAGAGCAGTCACAGGTTGGGGAAATCTGTGTGAACTACCATTACATATGTGGTATGCTGCCATCACTTCCCATTGAAGAATTAACTCAAGAAATAATTCGTGTTACTGAAACACAGGTAGTAGCAGAACAGTGTATCACTATTGCTAGAGAAGATTAAGTGTTCCAGGGAAGGCCTCAGTGAAATAAGAGCCAATAATGTTGCTTTTAATACAGAATAGTAGTAATTATATAGTGAAATAGTTTTAAGTGATGCTGTCAAAAACATAACTCACTTAATTTCCTGATTTAAAAATTTTACTCAACTATTGATTTTAAGTACAGAAATACTAAAAATGTTACAAAAAATTCTTTAAAAAAAAACAACTAAAAAAAGTTATAGATGTTGTCCAAAGTAATCCTCATAATGCTAATGTTTATAACAATGATCCTCAATGAACCTAATTAGAATGTAAAAAAATTTTAAATTATTTTCTCATTATTAAGGAGAAAAAGAAGGGAAACAGCCATTGGGAAGCAAGTGAATAAAGAATAATAAGCATACTGCGAGGAAACAGGAGGGTTTCATAACAGACAATGCACTGACATAACTTGGACAAATCATTTTTTAAAAAGCACTAAAAAGCAGAACTTAGGGCATAGTTAAACAAAACCAAACTCCATGGAATAATGTGGTAGAATGGTTTGGTTTATCAAAAAGGTGTCACTCAAACTACTATAAATTCAAACTCAAGAAAAACAATTGAAAAAGCTGTGACATTCTAATATGACCATGGAGGTAAGCAATAATGCTTTTCAGCATTAAAACATAAATCACTACAGAAGATTTCCATGTAATTTTAAATATAATGCAGTCCCAATGCCACACATTCATGCCCACTCCATTTTAAAACATGGAAGAACTTAATTCCACATGCAGGGATCCAGAACACTAGCAGAAGCTTCCACAAGCAGGCAGACAAACTGCCACAGAAATCTAGACATTAGTTGTGGCCACCTACCAAAATGAGCGTGAGGAAACACTTGAGAATGCATTGCTCCAGAAAGGCCTTATGGAAAGCCATAAAGAGACCAATGTCATTAACTTAATGGTAACTATTGTTAAAATAAAAGTAAATTTGTTTCATTAAAAGTTCTAAAATTAGAATGTACTCTTGCAAAGTAGATAGCATAATACATGATAAAACACATCCAGTTTATTTGAACTATATTCATGACACTGTGATATTTACACTGTTTGCAATAAAGGGGAGATTAGATAATACCAAATAAAGAAACCTTTATGAAATCCATCATTTTAAATAAGCACTTTTTTTTCATGTGAAGATATAATTATATCCATAAAGACTTGTAGGCCTCATGAGTCACACCCAAACTTTGGAGAGAGCACCTGGATAATACTTGATTTTTATTTACAACTTTTTACAATAACTAGAAATACTTAAAGGTAACTCAAGTAAACTAACTGAGTACTACAAGGGGAAAATTATTCACTGTAGTTCATTAGAAGGTGATTGGCACTCTCAGTTTAAAATACAATAGCTGAAAGACAGGTGTTTTCCCACCTGGCATGACTGAGATCAGAGAGGCTACATATAAATAAATCTAATTAATAAAAAACAAACTTAGGTTATGTAATAGAACCTTTTTGTGTGTTTTTTAACCATCTGGGGTGGAATTATTTCTAAAATATATGTCCATACATTTTAAATCAGCATACTTAACAATTAAATTTGGGGAAGCAGCAATTGAGAAAATACTCAAACATTATACCCAAAATAAAATCAGGTTCCCACGATTTTTAAAATGTTAACATCCTAAAAGAGATATGCACTAGAAAAAGACCTGATCTTAAGACCTCATGTAATAAAGCCCATTCGGCCCTTGAAATCTCATGTCAAGACAGAAACAAGGCAAAAAACCTTCTTATACATGTTTTCTGCTATGGTTGAATGAGTCATATCCAGTAATTCTGAAAAAAGACCACCACAGTAAGTCAGAATTACTGTGTACAAGTCCGATCTCTACAAAAATTGGCTGTGTGGTTCAAAGAAGTCTCATCTCCATACTTGGGCATCCTCCCTGAAAATGAAAGCTGTGACCAAGCATGGTAGGCACTAGTTAACTTCTAAGGTCCTTCGCAAATATGCATTAAGTTCCAGGATTTTATAAACTTTCAGCAAACACTTGTCTTTAGGAACAAACTCTCCCATCCACTAACCACTCATTTCAGTAAGAAAGAATCCTTATTTTTCTAGTCTGTTCACATGGTTTCTCTGCAATAAATACCTTTTCCAAAACTTGCTGTTCCGTAATTTATATTTCTTACCTGTTGTTCCTCTGGCATTGGTCTGAAATGGATTTGTAGAAGATGCCACAGAAGGACCAGCAGCAGCCACAAATGGATTTGTGGAAGGCGTAGCTTTAAAATATTATAAAGTACACTATAAAATCATAATACATTTATACTAAAATATATAAAAATATATTTAATATATTTATGGAGATAGAAAACTAGAGCTTTCTAATAATAAACTTGCTCTGTCATCTGGTTCCCCTGAAAATGCTCTACAATATACATTTGGGCTCTATACAGTGTCCGCATTATTCCTCCCCCCTTATCCATGACTCCACTTTCCATGGCTTCAGTTACCAACAGTTAATGGCAGCCCAAAAATACTAAGTGGAAAATTCCAGAAATAAACAATCGACAAGTTCTAAATTATGCACTAATCTGAGTAACGTGATGAAATCTCTCTCCACCCTGCTCGATTTTTACTTATTAATGGCCCCAAAGCGCAAGAGTAGTGATGCTGGCAATTCGTATATGCCAAAGAGAAGCTGTAAAGTGCTTCCTTCAAGTGAAAAGGTGAAAGTTCTCAACTTAAGGAAACAAATAAAAAAAAAAATTGTATGGTCAATAGCCAAATTTTAT
Source organism: Myotis daubentonii (assembly GCF_963259705.1). Lineage (NCBI taxonomy): Eukaryota > Metazoa > Chordata > Mammalia > Chiroptera > Vespertilionidae > Myotis > Myotis daubentonii. The sequence continues at coordinate 28,708,509 of NC_081846.1, read as the reverse complement.
AAATTAAACTTTATTTCATCATAGGTATGTATGTACAGGAAGAATATAGTAAATATGAGGGTTGGTACTATCTACTGTTTCAGACATCCACTGGGTGTCTTGGAATGAATCTTCCACACATAAGGGGTGACTACCAGAAATACCTACCTCCAAATGGAGCAGGCACACTTGAAGAAGCAGGCTGTGTCTGTGCAGAAGCACCCACTGGCATTGTTCCAAAAACATTGCTGAGAACAAGAATTAAAAGAGTTCTAATTGTTAAAAAAAAAAGCAAGCATATTCTATCTATAGGGTGGCCAGATATGTGAAAACTGATCATTTTAAACATACAATGTATCACGGAAGTACTCAAACTTTAGGTCTCATGGCTCATTTATATTCTGAAAAATTACTGAGAACCCCAAAGAACCTTTGCTTCAGTGTGCTCTATTAATCAATATGCATAGAGTACAAAAATTAAAACAAATTTAAAATACTTTTTATTTAAAAATAACAATAAAGCCATAATTACATGCTAAGAAATAAACAGCACTTTATGATAAGTACTAGAGGCCTGATGCATGAAATTTGTGCAAGAGTAGGCCTTCGCAGCCCTGGCTACCTCGTGGCCCCACCCCCCCGGCCCACTGGTGGTTTCAGAGGTCTTTCCGCCATCTGGTCTAATTAGCATATTAGCTCTTTATTATATAGGATATTTTCTGAAATAAAAAAACTTAATGAGAACAGTAACAATGTTTGATATTTTTGCAAATCCCTTTAGTAGCTGGCTTAACAGAAGATCAATCAGCTGTGACATGTTGTTTAGGTTGATGTATATATATAAAAAAACAAACACACACAAAACTGGCCTCACATAGATACATAGTTGAACAAAGGAGCATTTTAATAGCTTTTTCAGATAATCCTATATAATAAAAGGCTAATATGCAAATCGAGCAAACGGCAGAACGGCCAGTCGCTATGATGCACACTAACCACTAGGGGGCAGAGGCTCAAAAGCAGGAGCTGCCTGCTGGTGGTCAGTGCGCTCCCACAGGGGAGGTGTTGCTCAGCCAGAAGCCGGGCTCACAGCTTGCGGGCACAGTGGCAGTGACAGGAACCTCTCCTGCCTCCGCTGCAGGCGGGCGGTAAGGAGTGAGGGGTCCTGGACTGCAAGAGGGCACAGGCCAGGCTGAGGGACCGCGCCCCCCCGCGCCCCCCCCTCCCCCCCCCCCCCCCCCGCGCGCGCAGTGTACGGATTTCGTGCACCAGGCCTCTAGTTGTGGATATTTTCTTTGTTATCATACCAAAAATAGTGACAATTCCTAAAGGTTAGTTTCAATATGGAATTTGAAACTTTATCAGTGAACTGTTTTTTGCTGGATTAAAGTTAACATTCATTAGTCTATCTTGCACTTTAAATGAATTTTTTACTGATGTCCTATCATCTGGAAAATACTTGATGCCAATCTTCCAAATGTCAACACATTTCCTTATGCAAAATTAAAAAATAAAACACATCACATTCATAAATATCACCACGCACTCATCAGAAAGGTAAAAGCTGTCTGTCATGCTCATGGTAGAGTTAAGAAATTTAACAAAATTCTAATATTTGATTGAATGTGTGATTATTATCAGTTATTTTCTTAAAATGACAGGCTTAAATACTCTATTTTTAAGAAAATATTGTCAAATATCCAAATCTGAATAATTTTGGTTTGCCTACCAGTTATCTTCCAAGGAAAAATGGTGTTTCAGAAAACAAGTGGCTGGTTCATCCCACAACAACCAAACAAGATAGCCATCATACCTCAATGAGCAGCAGACCTACCTGATGCATACTTTACTTCCACAAACAGAAAATAGACATGTTTAAGGATCAAGATTTAATAAAATTAATTTGTTGACATTTCTTCAAGAATGTTCATAAGCCCTCGCCGGTGGCTCTGCTGGTTGGAGCACCACCCCCTACACCTTTTGCAGGTTTAATTCCCAGTTGGGGCACATGTGGGAGGCAACTAATAGATGTTTCAATTGCACATGATGTTTCTCTCCATCTCTCCCTCTAAAATCAATTTTTTTTAAAAAAAGCATGTCCTCATGTGAGGATTAAAATAATAATTAGAAAAACAGAGATGCATGAAACAATGTATATATAAGTCACCTGTATTTCTATATAACTTAACTCTAAAATCAAGAAGTCAAAACTGCTCTTGATTAGAGCTTTTAACGATCTAATGTTGTTAAAATGTGTCGGACTTCCTGCTACAAAGAATTCCTTTATACCAGATATATTTGAACACAATAATAGATATGTCTATTCATAAATACCAATATGACACTGAAGAGATATAGAATTAGTGTTCTGTTCTGGTGCAAACATTTCTAAAAATGTGTATTTACAACTAACGCTACAAAATGTTACTTTCAGTATTTAGTTTTTATGACTAAAAACTGTACCTTAAAAGTATATAATTTCCGAAATGAATTCTCTGCTGAGTATAATTAAATCTGTAGATAGCTGTCCATTTTGAGATGTGTACATCTCTTAGTTACATTTTAGTGTTCAAGAAAATAAAACTTTTGATTAAACGAAAAAATAGAATTAGGCAGCTAATCAAGGATTATATTTTAATTAGCAAGTTAAACTGTTTCCTCAAATTTATAAAAATATTCAATAATTTTAAAATTATGCCCTAGTCATTATTTAGCAACATTATTATTCAGAGTTGAAAAAAGATTTAAACACAAAGCAGAAACACAAAGACAAGGTACCTGCTGGCATTACTTGTGGAAGTGTACGCATTATTGGAGGTGGCTGCAGAGCTGAAAACGCTGTCTAGTTCTGCCAGAGCTGCATACTTGTCTGAAGACGCACTTGACTGACTGGGAAGTGAAACCACAGAACTAACAGGAGCTTTACCTGCGGTCCCAAAGCCACTCCCCTGATCACCACCTGTGAACAAATAAATTATCCCCAAAACTTAAAGGTATACTTCCAATTTATCAACCAGATTTCCCATGCAACACATGTAAATTTACAACTGATTTGGAGCTAAGCAAATAAATAGGATTCCAGAATCATATCTAATAATGTAGAAAATATTGGACAAGATTAGTTGCAACATATACTGCTGTAGAAAAGACAGAATACTGCTTCTATAACAAAAAACTAAGACACTGTGCCAGTAACAGGTTTAAAGTGTGCATAAAGAAGAAATTCTCAAAAAGTGTTATTTAACATCTCTGCTACAGGTATACTGCATTCAAGTAAACATATAAATTCATAAAATACAGGACCCTGATGAGAACAATCAATTAATATCATTTTCCCAGGGCTGTCCATAATAAAAAATAGATAGAAATGAGAAGAAATACTTACTGCACACTTACTATGTGCCAAACACTGTTGTAAATGCCTTACATGTAATAACACTACTCCATGAGTTCAATGCTATTTACTATCCTCATTATGGAGATGAAAAAGTAGGCCCTGCAGCCTGAAAGCATACCCTTGCTCTTCACCACTGTACTATGCACTTTGAGAGGCAAAATACTGGCCTTCAAGACCAAACTAGGCATAAGAATATACTGTAAAAATCATTTTAAAAAATTAAGAAGATATTAATAGAAAGTCATTCAAAATAAATATATTATAGAAACCACCAAATAGCCTTCCAGTCAGTTCTATGTGTAAGATTCTTAATCTTGTATAGCCATAGAACAGTAAAGCAGGCTTTCTAAGACAAAATTAAATTTTTGTCAATTACTTTCTTTTAAACCCAGAAGTAAACAAATTAGTTTCTATGACTTCAGTTTTGTAGTTGATATTTCAGATCCTAGAAGTCATGAAATTTAGTGTAAATGAAATTTCTATACACCTACTAAGCATAGCATCCTTAGATTTTAATAAATACAACCAAATGTAAAGGACTGTTTAATACAGAAATTTTTATTTAAAGTTTGATTACCTTGTCCAGCACTGAAGATATTGTCTAAATTAGCAAGTGCTGCATATTTGTCTGCAGCCTGAAGACCAGCTTTATTTGTTGCAACTTTACTAACAGTTGTTGCTGTTTGATGACTCTGGGAAGTACTGAAGGTTCCAAAATCAGCACTGGAGGATTTGGGGAAGTTATCAAAATGAGCAAAATTTGCATTTACTGATCCAGCACTTCCACCTGTAACAGAATAAACAGAACACTTGAAATATCTCGATTTTTCTCAATATCCTGTGGTAGGTAATATGACAATTTCTTCTTAAATTAAGTATTCTATAAGGAATCTGCATTCTTAAGCGTTCAACTTTAACCATCTACATATGACTTTTTATAATTTGCAAATCTAGATTTCCAAAGGCCCTGGCAACATGAAGTTACACATTTCTATGTGTAATTATCTACCCTGGAGTAAAAGATACAACTCACCTAGTTTGAGACTCATTACAATATACAACATTCAACTATATACTATCACCTTTTACTAGTCCTCCTGCTAATAAGATGCAAAGTATCTGACAATACAAGTTTTTGTAGCTTCTAAAAAAAACTTGGTTGAAACAAATCCCAGGAATAGAAATTTAAAATTCTTAAGATATACTATTTTGATCCAGAGTTTCTTAACAGGTGATCTTTGAGCTCCAGACTTATTTTATTTGAAGAGCTATTATTTAATTCCACATAGTAATTTAATGCTCATACACCATGGTATCCTCAAAAAATCATGAACTATTTTATATATTTCAAAGAATAAAAATTAGAGTATACAATATCAAAATAGTTTAAATATTATAGCAATTTTTTTACTTTACAGAGCATAATTCACTTACAGGTATATATCCTACTAAGATTTTAAAGTCTGTTCTGTAATCTAGAGACTTCTTTAAAATACTACCAAAGACTAAAGCTAATATATTTCATTCTATGCTTTTGTCCTAACTTTTGATACCAGTTCTTTATGCCTACACATTAGTTTCAGCAATCAAAATAATGTGTAGTTTTATATTAAAGTGATACGAAGCACACATAGATATTTTAAAAACAGAACAGATACACCCCTATAAAAAAAAAAAAAAACACACTTTCCATCAATCTGATTTTTAAACATTCTAAAACAATATGTACAGATAAAATTTCTCAGGCATTGAAACTCTGGTTGTTTCCAATTAAAATTCAGTAATGTGCATATTTAAATGATTGTGATCTGCTATATGTAGTTGGTGAACAAAGTAAATACTAAAGCTTTCAAAGTTTATATGAAGAATTTTATTTCAAATTAAAATTGGAATTATTAAATCAACTAACTCTCTTATTGTATACTACTGTGTTCTCTTGAGTTGAGAAATAGTGAAGGAAAAGTAAAAGTGAGAATTTATGAAGATTATTAAAAGATGATTAACATTCTATAAGTGAAAAATCCACGAAATACAGCATAAAACAAATTAGTAAAAGATGCCTACTTGACTAGAGAACTTACTGTTGGTAGCCTGGAGAGGAAAAGCAGAAGTAAATTCACCAAAACTGCAGCTAGATGAAAGCATTCTAAATGCTGGATAGCCAGAAATTATGTAAATGAAAGTTAAAGGGGGGAGGGGGGAGAAGAAAATTGAAAGAAAAAGCTTTAAGACAATACACAGAATTCCAGTTGAAAGCAAAGTAATCAGCCAAAGATCTAAACATGGGTTCAATGAGTTTTGGAAAACAATATAGTTTATGGAAGAGTATTCAATGTTTAAAGACCAATTCTTGCACAGAAAATGATTTCCCAGTTTGATTAAAGCAATCCTTAAGTAACCTACTCTTAACTAATAACATTTATTTTTCAAGATTGTTGCCTAAAAATTACTTCTACTTTTAGTTCTATGGAAGCAATAAATTAGCTTCCTTTACTTAGAGCTTAAATCACAATGTGTTGTTTGAACCTAAAAAACTTTAGTACTTTAATCCTTCCTTACATAAGAAGTTTAAGATTCATGTGCAGGAAAAGGAGAATTCTGTGAATTAGACAACATGCCAAAGAGTTTAGAAAAACAAATGAACATACAACAAAATAAAGATTTCAGGTTTCCCCAGAGCTTTGCTAGATAGAAGTATTGTAAATTCAGATAATTATAGAATTTAAGTTTAGAGTAATTTTCAAAACTACATCTAGAGAGTTTTACTCTATTTTTTTAAAGTAAACATTTAGGCATAATGCTGGAGAAGCTCTACCTGTAGTTTGGGGCTGAAAAGGAGAGTGACTTGCTGTGGGGAAACCTCCAAAATTACTCGAACCACTAGACTGTCCAAATGCATCAAAGTTTGCAAAATCTGCATTTGCAGAATTCTGGGCTGTAAATGGTAAGGAACAATACATGTTAATGAATATGAAAACTATAAAAAAAATATGACAAAAGAATTTGAGAATTTTATGAAAGGTTTCTACATCTTAGAGCTCACTTCAAAGACATTTAGAGATCAGATTTTAAATCCTATCAGTGTTTACTTAGCCTAATTTCAAACAATTTATAAAAGGTTATCCAGAAATTTCCAAAAACACTTTGTACAATGATAAATTTGTATGCAATACACACTGAGTGACCTCAGGAATAGTATCATAAATGTAACCCTATTAAAGAAAACTCTGAATTAAGAGCACTAAATAAATGAATTACAATAAAGCAAATAAAAATTTAGGATATAGGATACATTCTGGAAAATTCATATTTAAAATGGCAATGAGTGATTCACTGGCTGGATGAAATCTAAAACATTGACATAAAGATTAATATCCTCTTTTTGATTCTTTCTTTTTTTTAAGTTCACAACTTTGCATACCATGGCATTTAAAAATAAGCTTGAATGTATAACAAGACATGATTGTCAAACAAATAGAAATATTCACATTCTATTAGAAGCTTGCCACTTTCAAACACATTAAAATGTAAGAAACTATGAAAAATAGTAAAAATTATAACATAAATGCACTCATACTCAGCGAAAAAGACCCACTGGTATTTCCCACTCGTCGTCAACCTAACAGCAAAATTCTAGGCTTCTCTAAATTATGCAATTATGTCCTCTAAAAAAATCTCAATTCAAGAGATTTTTTTAGAGAACAAAACAGATGCTGGGTAAGATTTTTATAAAGGATCTGATGAGAATAAGAAGTGGTTGATATGAGGAAAAAGAATGCTAAGTGACAAGAATGAAAAGAATGTCCAAAAAATAGACATCAACATAAATCCTTTGCAGGCATTTCTACTTCTAGGAAGTTTTTGTAAAGCAATAATTTTGTAAATGTGTGTGGCTGTTTGTAATAGCTAAACATGTTTTTTATGATGAAAAAATTAGAAACTCAAATAGCCAGGAATGAGGGAAATACTGCAATACATTATGGAACATCGTATGATGGCTATAATGCAGTCATTTAAAAAAATCATGTAAAATAATATTCAATTTTATACAAAAATGTTTATGACAAAGTAAATACGGTTAATAAATTCCAGATACATTTTCATCTACTTTTTAAAATATGGTATTACATACTTAAAAATCTGTATTCTGATAACTTGAAAATAGGAGATTTCAAATAGTTACCTATTTCCTTCTTTGTTTGCCTGAAGTTACCAAGCTGCTGTAATGAATATGTATTATACTTGTAAACAAAATAATAAAAGTTACTAAACAACAAAATTTTCCATTAACAGAGCTCAACATATTGTAGGAAGAAAATCAGGAAAACTTACAGCAGTTTATGTAATTACTGTTCTGTATGTATCTGAAAGGGTATGACAGTAGGGGAGGAAATGTACCTAAAATAGGCCCCTTCTACTAGGTACCTGTGCCACTTCCCTTCTTGGGTACTCGCACCTAGCACTGCTGAAATGTGGGGTGCTATCCCACGTCACTGGTCACACTTTGTTCTTGAGAACCTTTTAAAAACACATTTGTCCTAGCCCTCAAACAGTATACAGAAATACATAAATTAAAAAGCTGGTTATTGCTTAACAATATAAAATGCTGTATTTGCAAGATGTCCCAATATTCTGTCATTATTTTTACTTAAAATTCAATTTCTTTATAGGCTAAAATTTTACATTCCCAAAAGTAAATGTAATGGAAAAAATGTTAACAAATTTTAAAATTAATTTCTTGAAAAATATTTTGGAATATCTATACAGTTTAAGTAACAAATATAATACAAGTTTAAACAAAGTTACCATTTAGTATTGCTAAGAACAGTAAGTAAGTACAATTTAGTGCAAAGGGAGTCTGAGATAAAAATCAGAGAATTCCATCCTAACATAAATAACTATAAAGTCTTAGACAAGTCCCTCAATTGTTCTGGCTCTACCAGTTTTCTTATTAGCAAAATGAGAGGATTCACTAGATGGTCTCCACTTACAAATCCTGCATTATGATTCTACAATTTATGAGACAATAAAAATTCTTATAGAGTTTTGAAATACTAGCCCCCCCCCCCCAAAAAAAAATTCCTATTAAAAGGCCAAATAAGTTTATAAGGGCAAAATATATAATATACATATAGAAAATGCAAATATAAACCAAACGAATAGAGAACATGGTAGAGAAAATTCTCAAATTTAGAATGGGCTATATTCCAAAAGGTAAACTTCTAAGTTTTTTGAATAATTTAATTAAACATTTGAGAACAAATGAAACATATCTGTCCCTTGTAGAAATAGAAATTAGGTCCCGAAGGTAGTTTATCCTTTATAACCTCAAACATATATGAATATGTAGTGTTTAATATATATTCTACGCTTATATTTAGAACTTGAAAAGGGGAAAATATATATTTAATGTTTCAAACATCATTAGGAAAAAAATCAGTTCAATGTAATCCATTTAGTTAAGTCTACTTCATCCACATTTACATTTTCCCAGTGTTTTCCAACCAGAGCACCAAACACATTAATTCTTTGTGAAATTTCTATCCGTTTTTATTTGTAGACCCTGTATCTATTCAGTCTTCAGCAACTGGTTATAATGACTTTTAAAATTTCTAAGTACTGTGGAATAAAACTTTGGTAAACTTGACTTTGGTAATTAAGCTCTAATAAATTTAATGATGTAAAAATTACTACCTGGAGCCTTAAGCAATCTCCAAACAAAGAAATCCAAACTAAAAAGAATGTGACAAAACAGTAAAGATATGTTTTAAATAATCTTATTTCAAAATGTCCAAAGAAGTTGACTAAGTTTAAAATTTAAGGTAACAAGTTAATGAGCCTGAATCTTGCTGAGAGCTGTGTTTCCTTTTCAATGAGAAACAGGTACTCATGAGAAAGGATGAGATGGAATTGAACAGCCCTCATCATATTCAGCTGGCAGAATACACTTTGTTTCACCTAAGAAAAAATTTAAATTTTTTCCATCAATTTCCAACATTTCAAAAGAGAACATTTCACTTTAAATATGATTGCTGGCTTTTCTTAAAAGAAAATTAACATATTAGTAATCCTGAACCTCTATTTCCATGTGGTAATAGGAGATTAGAACATCTCCCTTTAAAAAGGGCACCATGGTTTCTTACACATTGTACTGTATTATTCATTTGTGTTTAACTGGGTAGCAAGTTAATAGAGTTTGATACCTCTGGTATAAGCCGTGACAAAATTTAATTACAGTTTACAGTTCATAGGTTTTATGATATGTTTATTTAATAAAATAACTATTAAATTCCATAAGTAAATTGTTTCTAACTGAATGCATATTTCTGTGGAAGATAACATTTTTTAAAGAAGTACTTCAGCTGATAAAGGAATGATAAATTTAGGATATCACAACTTTGTATAACGGATCCCACTATTGGGCACCAAGAGCTAATATTACCAAATTAGGCAATCAATATTATGTGCCTCTTAAACCCTAAGTAGCAGGTTTTCCCCGTCCACCACCACCCTGCTCTAAAAAAGAACCGGGCCCTAGCTGGTTTGGCTCAGTAGATAGAGCACTGGCAGGCAGACTGAAGGGTCCCAGGTTCAATTTGAGTCAAGGGCACATGCCTGGTTGTGGGCTCAATACCCAGTAGTGGGTGTGCAGGAGGCAGCCGATCAATGATTCTCTCATCATTGATGTTTCTATCTCTCTCCTCCCTTCTTCTCTGAAATCAATAAAAATATATTTTTTAAAAAATAATAAAAAATAAAAAAGAACCGGTAACAGATCAAGTATCTATCAATTTACAGAAAGTACAGAAGACAAAAACCTGATAAAGGACCCCAGAGTGGTACAATCAACACACTCAGACTGCCTAAAACTCAACAGGACAAATAACCTAATTTCCTAAACAAATAAATTACAAAAAAAAAAAAAGGGATGGAGGAAGAACCTATAGACTAAGAGACATACCTCACAACTGCAATGTGCAGACCTTACTTGAAACTTGATCTGAAAAAACTGTGTATGCGTGTGTTTGAACTGGAATGGAAATTGAATAGTAATGCATTATTATTACTAATGGCCCAGTGCACGAATTCATGCACATTGAAAGGTAATTAGAAGAAATACTTTAGTATCACTATTCGCCCTTCTCTGTGTCAACCAAATTCACAATAGACAATTACAGGTGGAAACACACGTGTGATTGGTGCCAGCGAGAGCTTTATGCGTATCGTGCATGAGAGAGTCAACTTAGCCTTTATAGATATAGAACAAACTTGCTTAATTAGACCTGCTTTCTGAGTTAGCTAAACTTTTTCCAGACCAGTGAAGCACCCCATCTTCCCTTACAGGTAACTGTCAGCAACACAGCAGTAAATATCAACATGAAGCACATTATTATTGTGGATCATGCAGGGAGAGCAAAGGGTAAAATATTTAACTGCAGCAGTGTTTGACTATATTCTGCACAGTGAGAAAACGTGAAATCATTTTCAAGGTCCACCATTTCTTACTTCTTTTCAGTCGGGTCAAGTTTATAAGCTTTCTAAATCTCCGTTTTCGGGCTAATAAAAAAATAGGATTCCACTGAGTCTCCTATCTACCTACTCCAGGACTTCTGTGCGGATCAAATGAGATGAGGCAGGGGAAAACGCTTCACAGACATTTGGTTAGTGTAAAATGTTTCCACTTGGCTATAAAGCAAGTAGTGTTCCTCCTTGTAAAGAAACTACAAGGAGGCTAGTCACTAGGGAGAGGAAGCCTGGCGTTGCTATTCAGGGTGGCCTGCGTGGATCAGGCCAAAACCCAAAGTCCAACACAGCCTGCCACTCATGCCTGCTGCTCCCACTCATCCTGGCCCTGTTACACATGCCGTAGGCTCGCACCCAGTCAGTCCCAATCAGGAGAGGCTTTAACCGCCACAGCAGCATTCGCCAGCTGTGAGCCGTGTGTCTGGCGCCCATCCCAAGGGGAGTAGGGGGGCCAGGATGCTTTCAGCTGGGATGCCCTTGCAGTCCTAGGATCTGGATGTGTCCAGCTGATGTTCGCGCCAGTTGCAGGGAGCCACCTGGCAGCCGCTTTTATATCATTTCTTCCTGGCAGAGCATCTAGGGGGGGGAAGTAGCCGCAGTGCCCGAGGCCGACTTCTAGGAGGCCAGCGGCGCTGTCAGGGTCGTGCCGGCAGTGCAGGTTGGTCGGTGCCTGGCCCTTCTCCGGAGATTTGAACTGTAGGACTACTGAGTGGCTGCCACCGGGTTGGTGGGTTGCTAGAATGGGTTGGTCAGCTGAGCAGAGCTCCTGCTGTGGGAGTGCACTGACCATCAGGGGCCAGCTCCTGTGTTGAGTGTCTGCTGCTGGTGGTCAGTGTGTGTCATAGTGACCAGTCATTCCCAGTCATTCTGCTGTTAGGGTCAATCTGCATATTACCCTTTTATTATACAGAATAGAGGCCTGGTGCACGGGCAGGGGCCGACTAGTTTGCCTTGAAGGGTGTCCTGGATCAGGGTGGGGGTCCCACTGGGGTGCCTGGGTGATGGGATGATGGCTGTTTTCAGGCTGCCCAAACCCCCTTCAGAATGGGGGTCCCCACTGGGGTGCCTGGCCAGCCTGAGTGAGGGGCTGAGGGCCATTTTCAGGCTTCCCACCCCTTCAAGGTGGAGGTCTCCACTGGGGTGCCTGGCAAGCCTGGGTGAGGGGCTGAGGGCCGTTTTTAGGCTGCCCACACCCCCTTCAGGGTGGGGGTCCCCACTGGGGTGCTTGGCCAGCCTGGGTGAGGGGCTGATGGCTGTTTTCAGACTGACCAGGCCCCCTGGCAACTGAAGCTCCCAGGCTTTCCTTTTTTTGTTTTTTGTTTTTATTCGCTCCAACTCCGTGGCCATGGTGACTGGAAGCAGGTATCTGGGGTTTATTCACCTTCTATAATTGCAACTTTGTTGCCTTGAGAGGAGGCAGCAGCTGCCAGGTAGCTTGGCTTCTTTCATTGCAGGGGCAAGCAAGCCTCCTGCTCGCTCCAACTACGTGGCCACAGCCGGCTGAAAGCAGGTATCTGGGGTTTATTTACCTTCTATAATTGAAACTTTGTTGCTTTGAGTGTAGCTCAGAGCAGGCCGCGGCAGGCTGGCTTCCTCTATCACTGGAGCAAGCAAGCCTCCTGCTCGCTCCAGCTCCGTGGCTGCCGGCCGCCATCTTGGTTGGGTTAATTTGCATATAGTTGCTCTGACTGGCTGGTGGGCGTGGCTTAAGGCATAGCAAAAGTACAGTCAATTTGCATGTATGTCTTTTATTAGTATAGGATTATTATTGTTATTATTATTATTTAGGGAGTGGTAATACTACCAGCATTATGTTTGACAAAGGAAATCTTATTTTACAGATACATATAAAATAGGTATTTAAGAATAAATTAGTATGTCTAAATTTGCTTCAAAGTAACTTGAGAAGAAATGGACTAGAATGAGAAAACCAGATTCGCCATAAGTGATGAGTACATGAAGGTTATATTATCTGATCATTTCTGAATATCTGAAATTGTCTCTATCAAAGGGTTAAAAAATATTTAATAGTCTTTCCCCAGTTTTCTATGGAAAGAGGTCATGTCAGTACCTGACATTAAGTATAGTCTCTTGTGATTAAAAAGCAACTGCTAGGGCTACATGATTTATACACCCCAACAGGTATGAATGACCAGACAGTCTCAACAGAATATGTAAACAAACAAACAAAAAGGTTATTGCACTAGCCAGTGTGGCTAAGTGGTTAGAGTGTCATCATCCCAAGCACCAAAGAGCTATGGATTTGATTCCTGGTCAAGGGCACATACCTGGTTGCAGATTCCATCCCCAGCCCTGGTTGGGCACATACAGGAGGCAACCAATAGATGTGTCTCTTTCCCCCTACCCTCTTCCCTCCCTTCCACTCACCCTAAAAGAAAAAAAAAGAAAAACAAGCAAACAGAAAATTTAAAAAAAAAAGGAAAAATATCCTCGGGTGAGGATTAACAAAACAAACAAACAAAAAAGGTTGTTTCTGGTGTTTTATACACATCTCTAATAAAAGTTCTTGGCGGAAAAACACTTACCTGCATGACTGTTGAAATGTGCAAAGTTAGCAAAATTGGCTGTAGCTGATGACTGAGAAGCTGGAGCAGCAAATATGTCTGAGCCAAGATCACTTAAAAGGTCAAACTTCTTTTCCTGCTGCTGTCCTTGAGAGCGACCTACAACAGGGGACTATAAACCACATATTAGCTATAAAGAGTTTCCAGTCAGATCTGCTAAATTTTTACCACACTTGTCCCAACTAATCAAGCTTAAAATATAGTTTAAAAATTACAGTCTTCTATTTGTGGTTTTGGTACTTTGATATTTTTTAAAAAGCACCAATTTTCACTATCTATTCCCAAATTATCTCTCAATTTTAATTACAGAGTCAAAAGCAAAGAAACACAATTATAACAGTGGTCACACCTCATGAGAAAGGATGGACTTACTGCTAAGACAGCGATAAGACTTTCAAAGAATACATCCTTTATACATAAGAAGAGTTACAAAATACTGGCTTAATCCCTCTCTCCATTTTTCACTCAAACTTTCTGTAAAAACAGAGCAACTTATCCTAATACCCTAGTATGCATTATTAAAAGAGTGGGATTTAATTCAAATAGTACCATGCCTCAGAATCATTCTTGTGTAGGGTAGACGCTGTAATGTCACACAGTAACAGATTTGTCACAGCTCAGTCAACTGTAATGAAGTGCAGAAGTACAAACTTTAGGTACCAACTTATCAAAAACTTTCAGTCTATTCAGTTTTTTAGAATAAGATACATACTGCAATGCAAAGACACCTGTGCTTTACAAATCGGGCATGGGGTGGGGGGGATTATACTGCTTGAGAAATCCTTTCCTATAAAAGTACATCACAGAGGCTATATTGTTCTGACTCTGATGGTTACCACAGATTCATGTTTTATAATGTATGTTATGTAACAGATAGCTATAGCAATATTCCTGTAGACCTTCACAAAGCTGTGGAGAATTCAAAGAAACTCATATTAGCAACAGCAAAGGAGCAAATAAATACACCTTCTAACCACTTAACCAACAATGCTTAAATGTATTATAAACCACTGGCACATAATGCTACTGGCATACAAGGTTATGCTACTGTCTTTAAAAAGTCTCAAATTCATGCTATTCAGTCCTCAAGTAGAAGCCTCTACATTCTACAAAGACTTAACAACTACTCACCTGACTAGGTGTGCCCTTATTTAGGTGCAGGGCTGCTGCTGAATCTCCTAAAAGAGATTTCAGTGGTTTGACTTCAGGTGTGCTGCTTGTGCTACTGGCAGAGGAGCCTGAAATAGATGCATGAACAGATGCCACTACTTTGGCTTGTTCTGGTGGTACATACCTAAAACACATGAAAAGTTGAACAGGTAGTTAATTAAGAAAAATATAGAAAATGTCATTCTCAAAAATGATAAGCAAAATTCTAATTTTGCATGATTGCTGATATTAATATTAATCTTATTTCAAATCCCTCTGGGGCCCTGTCTTGGTAGCTGAGAGAGAGCATCATCCCGGTGCACCAAAGTTGTGAGTTCAATCTCCAGTCAAGGTACATACAAGAATCAACCAATGAATATATAAATAAGTGGAACAAAAATTGATGTTTCTCTTTCTTGCTCACTCTCCCTTCCTACTTCCCTTCCTAAAAGTCAATAAATAAATTTTGAAAACTCTCTTGGAGTTTACTTAGTTTTTCTAAGATAAAAAAATTAACTGCTTTTTTATAAGACAGCAGACCAATCATGATGAATAGTTAATACTATAATTTAATTTTTAAAAACTCAAGTATTGTAAGATCATAAGTAACATTTGGAAACAGAACCGAAAGCAGGGAAACATTCCAGTTAACAGTCTAAAAATATAAAGGCTTATTACAAATCTCTAAGAATAAGGTCAACAGCCCAATTTTTAAATGGGCAGAAGCAACTCACAAAGGGAAACACAGAAATGAAAACACTTTTAACCTAATTCATTAGCATTTGATGTGAGTGTAAACATTACAAATTTTGCTGCTATTAAAATACGTAACTAGGTATGCTCTGTGCCCCAGAAGTACCTCTGCAGAAACTCATCCTTAGGAACTAACTGAATGAGTGTACACAGATACATGTACATGTATGTTACCACAGAACTCTTAAATCTGTTTAATGTAATACTACAAAGCTATTCTTCTGACACAGATAGATGTCCAGGTTACTTTATGGTCTTTCAGGTTTGATCCCAGTCATGTAATATAGATTCATGGAAGGAAGGGAGTAAAGAAAAAAAGAAAGGCAGTAAGAATATAATGCCCAAATATCAGCAATGCTGATCTCTAGGGTTAGGAATATGTGAGAGCTTTTTCACTCCTTGTATATCTGGATTTTCTCCTTCCTCCCCAATCCTCTTTTCAGGTAGGTGGAGAAAGCAGAAAAACAAAACGGTTAAGAGAACATATCTATTCCAGAGACAGTTCAAATCCCCGCTCCACTACTCAACAGCTGTGAAACCTAAGGCAAACTACTTCAACTCTTTGTGCCTAGGATTTCTCATCTATAAAGTGAAGATTCGGTTGCTGTGAAGCATAAACGAGTTAACATTTGTAAAGTGCTTAGAACAGTTCCCTGGTACAAGTGTTAGCTACATTAAGTGTTAGCTACTATCAAATTACACACTAATCACAAACAATAAAACTGCTTTGCATTTTCTAGTAAATGGGAGATGATGGAATATGACAATGAATAGAGGAAGTTATGCTTTCCTATAATTTGGCAAACCACTGATGATATTAACTTTGAGTACAGCCACATCTTATCAAAGGATAAAACCAAATACTAGCACTTAGTTCAAAAGACTTATCTGCCTAAAAGTAATAAGCGAGACGTATAACATAGGAAGTTTGAAAATTGATCAAAAGAACAATTTAAAATCCCTTTAGATGACAACAGTCTCATTGTTTTAAGAATAGTTGCTCAAAGTAGGGATTTTTAGGAAGTCTGCATTTGGAGAGTTCTTATGCCTTATTAAAAACCAACTGCACTGTTCTCTAGTTACATGTCACAGGTGTGCAGGAGCATGGCTTTAAAATGCACAGCCACTGGCCCTCCTGAATGGTCACTTCCCCTTCCCACCCACCAATTAAAATTCTCATTTACTGTTAATCTTGTTACTACTATCCTGTTCGTCAGGGCAGGAAAAAAGAATAACACAAATTATAATTATTTGAGGTTTACAGTTACTTGGATTATGTTTTGAAGGGGTAAATTTCATTATTGTTTACTATTATTATTATTACAATAAATTTGGGGAAATACATGGTTTTATTTCTATCAACTCTTAGTCACACAAAATTCTCTTGCTAACTGAAGGTAAATGATCTCAAATTCCAGCTAAGTCCTATTCAAACTAATATTCTGAATTGGTAAAACTGCTGAGAAAATAAAAAATTAGGCCAGGGCTATATAAGAAGAATACGTTATGGGGTGGAAGGTCTAGGAAATTAACTAAAGTAATAAAAATATAATTATATATATCACTTTAAAAGAATCATTCATGACACCATACTTTCACTGTCACCCCACCTTCTAAAATTTTCCCCAACTAATTGTTACTGGTATATTTTACCTACATTCACACCTAATGTTATCTAGTGCTGCTGAATATAGCCCAGGCTAATAATCTTGCCTTGCAAAACACAGTCTCCTCAAAAGAACAGTAAGAATACAAAGTTCGCAGAGCACTAAAATCAGAGTTACTTCTTTCTAATGTGCTCAATGAATACAGGTAGAGACACTTCACTTAAAAACCACAGCAAGTATTCCCTCAGGACCAAAACAGGCTTTTGACCAGATCATTCTCTGGGTTAACATACAGCTCCTCAGAAAACAACAAGCCATTTATCTCTGCATTATCTATTTCATTTGTTACTCTCTCATTCATCTTCTTAGCCCCCCCCACCCACGTAAGGAAATATATACTACTGAATATTGCTAAAGAAACTAAGAATTCATCATTAATGAGTCTTAATAAATTGACTTACGTTGTGCTCATATAGCTAAAAATTAAGAGCCCAAAGTAGTTAAACTCTAGCTCCACCCTGGCTCTTCTTTAAAGGGCTTACTAGCCACATGTCCAACCTATTTTAATTAATTTTAAAATTTACCCTCTGATAGAGTGAGGGGGGTATAAAGGCTCCCTTCTTAACCAGGTAGTAAAATGATTTCTTGGATGGGAAGTAGGGATATTTTGAACAAAGACTTACTGCAAGATGCAGTTAAGTGGATGGATTATGAGTGGACTACATGAGAGCTTTAGCATAGTGCTTACTATATAGAAGAATCTAAATAAATACTTGCTAAATGAATAAAGATTTTAAGAAAAGGGGCTTTATAAGACTAAAAGTATCTAAGGAAGCTAACAGGGCTACAGAAGAATTCAAAGGAAGGATCCCTAACTTTCAGAACAAGGGGAGGAGGCCTAGTAGTTACAAGGAACAGGCTGCTGAGTTAAGATAAAGTAGAAGTAAAGGTTTTTGGAAACCAAATCCAATAAAAAGCCAAAGTATAATGGGTATCTATCTACCTACCTAACTATTCCTTTATTTCCTATCTACCTAACCTGCCTATTTCCTTCCTTCCTCCCTCCCTCCCTTCTTTCCTTATGTCAGACTAATCTTACCCATAATTAATGTAATTTGGGAAACCTTTGCTCTAAATACAAACTATTCACTCACCATCTTTTCTTTTCATATTTTTCTTGTAGGAACTCTTTCACTTTTTGTGGATCCCTGAAGTCTGGAATTGCTGAAGATCTATCATCAAATAATCCTAGCCAAATCTGTTTACAGACCTTTGGAAAGAATTAAAAAAAAAAAAAGTGTTATAAATCAACATCTTCACTTAATGAAATGTAAAGGGAAAATTATGATCTCTCAAAAAACTAACCTACTTAATTGTAATAATACTGCTTTCAATGAGAAATGAAGAGGCAACAAATGAACTAAATTTATTGTTACAGTATACAGTAAAATCTTAGGAACAGCATCATAAAGAACAGCACTTCACAGGGAAACAAATAGTGAAATGGGATTGGAGAGGACCTGGGATTTTTTGGTGTGAAAACGATCAAGACTATAAGCCCTTAGCAAAGCCATGTACCCTTTATGAACCTCAGTTACCTCACTCCATAAAACAGAGTAAACTAGACTTGTAGCAATTTCACAAATCCTTGATAGGTTCAAAAATCAACCAAAAAGAACAAACAAAAATTACTAGAATCATAAACAATTTGCTAGTAAAGTATAACAACAACAGAAATATAAGGCAGATACAACTCTAGCTGTATAGTTGCTTCCTATGCTTTTTCCCCCCTCCTAATGGCTAAAAAATGAGAATCTGAGCTATTTAACTTTTTAGACAAATAAAAGAAATGAAATGATGAAGAACTCAAATAGGACACAAGAGCATAAAGAAAACAATGAAGAAAATTTGATAAAGAAGTCTTCATCAAAATTAAGTTGCTCTTCAAAAAACTAATATATGAAAAGGCACACTACCAACTCATAAAAAATATTTGCAGAACATGTAAGAACTTGAAGAAACCTGAATCCAGAAAATACAAAAATTTTCTTAAAACTCAATTATAATAAAGACAAAAAATTGTTTAAAAGAATGGGCAGAAAATTTTATAACCACTTTACCAAAATGCAGCACAACATCATTAGTCATATGGAAAATGCAAATTAACGAACATTGAGATCCCACTATACAGATACTACTAGAATGGCTAAAAATAAAAAGATTGACCATATCTTGTATTAGTGAGAATGTGGAACAGTAGGAACTCTCAAGAATGTAAAATGGTATAACCACTTTGAGAAAGTTGGCAATCTCTTAAAAGTTAAACATACACCTACCATATGGCCCTGCAATCCGTTACTAAGTCTCTATCCAAGAAAAATAAAAGCACATGTCCACACTCAGATCTGTACACAAATGTCCACAACAGCTTGTTGATAATACCTCCAAACTGTAAAAATAACCCATATGTCCATCAGCAGGTAAATAGATAAATTTTGGAATATCCAAATAGGAGACTCATCAGTAGTAAAAAGAACTATTGATACAAACAACTACATAAATAAACCTCAAGATAATTATGCTGATTGACAGAAGTCAAACATCCACCCCCAAAAGTATATACTGTATGATTCTATTCATTTAAATTTTTAGAAAATGTAAACGTATCTATAGTGCTGGAAAGCAGATCAAATGGAAACATTACAAAGGGACACAAAAAACCCCTTGGGAATGATTAAAATGTGTGCTATCTTATCATTGTAGTCATGGCTTCATATATGTCAAAACTCTTCAAATTAGACACTGGAAATAAGTACAAGTTCTTGTAATTAATTATTCCTCAATAAAGCTATAAAAAACAAGTCCACAAGTTTCCAAAATTGTATTATTTTAAAGAATAACCAATTTTAATACTGCGAAAAGAACACAGTATCTAGCTTCAAAAGCTTGACAGAAATCTGAGAAATCAGAGAAGGAAATGCAGCATCTTTCTCAGTCTTACCTGCTCACTGAGGTGGGTAAGGGGGGAACAGGAAAAAAGACTCACCCCTTTTCCTATCATATACCAACCATGTTTCAAAACATTTCTTGTGGCTCCCTCAGTACAGATACTGCTATAACCTCATTAAGGCAGAAAAGCTGACACGTCACTGCGAGGCCTGAGCTAAAACGAAATCTCATTATAAAAACATTTAAGAGGCAAAGCCAGAAAAGTGCAGACACCCAGGAATGATAATGTAACTTACTGCCAGAAATGCCATAAACCCTGTAGTGACCCAGCTTCTGCAATAAATATTTAGCTACTTAAAAAGAACCATAGAGACTATCCTTAGCCAGAAAACTGACTAATAATTCTCCTAAAATGTAATTTTAAAAGATTCTGTGACCTTACAGTTACATTCAAAACGGGAAAATGGGAAGTTTCTAAATCTTCTATTTTTTTTAAAAAAAAAAATATTTCCATTGGCTTTTAGAGAGAGAAAGAAGAAGGAAGAGAGATAGAGAGCTAGAAACATAGATGAAAGAGAAACATTATTGATCAGCACCTCCTCCACACCCCCTTTTGGGGATCAAGCCTGAAACCTAGGCATGTGCTCTGACCAGGAATCAAACCAGTGACCTCTTGGTTAATGGGTCGACACTCAACCACTGAGCCACACTAGCCAGGCTAATTTTTCTATTTTAAAAATTCCCAAACAAAAAAACAAGAGATAAGGTAGTCATTTGCCTAAAGAGTTATTAACCATAACTTACAGAATTAGTTCAGGACACTAAATACCATAAACATTTAGACTTTACATTCCAAAACCCCTGTTAACTACCACATACAAATTTTTAAACTAAAAACAATCCTATATAATAAATGCCTAATATGCTAAGTGTCCGGTTGCACGTTCAACCAATCAAAGCATAATATGCTAATGATATGCTAAGGCAACTCAACCACTCACTATGACGTGCAGTGACCACCAGGTGGCAGACGCTCCAACCAGTAGGTTAGCTTGTTGCTGGGGTCCTGCCGATTGGGACTGAGCGAGACGGGCCGGACATGTCCTGGAGCCCTTCCAGCTGGCCAACCTCCTGTGTCCCTCCCCAGCCCTGACTGTGCATAGGTAGGATCCCTTGGCCTAGCCTGCGTCCTCTTGCAATTCGGGACCCCTCAGGGGATGTCGGAGAGCTGGTTTCAGCCAATCCCGCAGGCCAGGCTGAGGGACCCCACTGGAGCACGAATTCGTGTACCGGGTCTCTAGTTAATGAATAATAAATAACAAACACATTTTAAAAAGATGGATTGAAGCAGGGAAAAGGGGGGTAAAAGGGGAGGGGAATGGAAGATATCTACAATAATATCAACAACAAATATATTTTTTAAAAAGATGGATTGAAGACAGATGATAAAGTTACTGTCTTGGCACTCATTATGGGAATACAAAGCAAAATGGAGTGCTTGATGGTAAACTTATAGATATTTGACATGAGCAACCAGTAGGATTTGCGCAAAATTCTTTAACTGCTGATAGTTCTCCTTCTCTCGGACAGGCCAAACTACTAGGGAAAATCATTCAAACTAGCTACTTGGGTCCACTACAAATTAATGCTGCATCACTAACAGAGCGTCGTCACATTCTTAGCTCTTATTTCTAGCTATATTACCCCACAAAGGCTATTTTCTAGGTTGCTCAAAATCCTACACCTTATCTGACACTCTTAGCAATGGAGTTCTTAAGTGAAGTGGCTTTCAAAATGGAATTCCTTAATTCCCTAGACTGGCAGCATCTGAGTCACTTAAAAACTTGTTGTAATGTAAATTTTCAGAAGCCAAGGAGACCTATGAAATCAGAACCTCTGGAAGTAGCAAGCCCTCCAAGTGATTGTGAAATAGGCCAAACTAATGCTTTAGAAAAATCTCAGTCAGCAGATGGGAAATTCCTTTCCATATATATATACTGTACACAACTTCTGGCATTTCTCAAATTTACTTAAGACACTAAACCTGTTATTGGGCAAGGTTCTTTTAACAGAGACAGTGTTCCGGGGACACAGTGTCTATAGTCTCTGTGACCCAGTCACATTTTAGTCCTTGAAAAGTTAGTTTCTGCTCCCTAGAATTGCTTTACAGGTTTGTAGATTTGCTGACAGGAAAGTATCAAGTTCTATTTTCTGTTTATTTTGCTTTCTTTGTTTTTTGTTTTAGCAAAATAATAAACATCATCAACTCAAAAGGAAGGGCTTGTCAAGGTTGAAGGCGAATAGAATGAATCTACTGCAACTGCAGGAAGCATTCAGGATCTGTGGTCATGAGTATTAACAATGAAACTAGTCAGAATAGTATGTTTTCCTCCAAGCTGTATAGGTACTAAGTAGGTAGAGTGTTGGCTTTAATTAAGTAAAATATGATGAGTTCAAAGGGAATGATTAGAACCGGACATGGAATCCAAGTTAGATTAAGAAACACGAGAATATGATGAATGATGGACAAGAAAGAAGTTTCACTTCAGTGGGCTGGAGGTCCTGACAGTTGTCCCAAAACTGTTTGACTCAGAAAAATGAGAGGAATGAGCTGGGAAGAGAGTAGTAGTAGAGGTGAGAGAACAGGATGCTTGAATTTGAAATCTGAGAGGTGATATAGTTACTGATCAAGTCTAAAATAGGATGAAAACTCACTGGAAATAAGAAGTCAAAGAAACCAAATTATCTATTACTAGAGGCCCGATGCATGAAAATTCATGCAAGAGTAGGCCTGCCTTCCCCCAGCTGCTGGCACTGGATTTCCTCCATCACCTGGGCTGCCGGCATCAGCTTCCCTCCAGCTCTGGCTGTGTCAGGAAGGACGTCTGGAAGACATCCAGTCTAATTAGCATATTACCCTTTTATTATTATAGATTATGATAATCATGTGGCTTATATGGAAACTGGAATTGGCAGAAGTGACTTACACTAGTGGAAAAAAAAGACATGTAAGGTGCTTAAATCTATAATCAATGAGGGGAGCTGCCTGATATGACTTGAGAAGCATGGGCCTGGAGGACTAGAAACATCACTGAGAACCCAGATACCTAAAAGCCATAATCTGAAAGGGCTTCCCACATGATGGAATTAGTTATGATGACCTCTGTGGGGTAGTGGATAATCTGTCCTAATTATAGAATAATGTAGTGGCTGTGGTAGTTATAAGCCTAGACAAGGGAGCTCTGTTTAATAATAGTACTCGCTTCACAGGAATGTTGGAAGGAGTGAGTTAACATGTTTTGCACTCAGAACAGGCATATAGGATGAACTTTAAAGTGTTACTTTGGGGCCTGATCTCTTAAGTGGTTTGCAGTGGATTATGGAGTGATGAAGAAAGCAAGACCAGAAAGTAGAAATCTCACCAGAAAGAAACACAGGCAATGTAATGGGTTCTCCGTTATTCCTGCTGCAGATAGAATCAAAGTGGTCCTGATGGACAATCTCTTTCCCCTGAGCTTCCATAGCACTTTGTTCCTCTCACATGAAACTCATTACAAACTGCCTTATATTACAATTACTGAGAATATATCTCATTTATTTCTGAATTCCCCACAATGCTTAAAACAATGGGTAGTGTCATAATTGTTCAGTAAGCGGATTACTCAAAAACAGATCTTACCGAGGAATTAAAAATAGCCACATACCAGCTGAGAGAATAAATTCATCAAATTGTCAGAATAATTTTTCCTTATTCTAGTGCTAATCCACTTTAGAATTGGAATAGTAAGAGTCAGTGACAATCTAAAATATTTTGAAGTATACTTATCAATCAGGATTGCCACTGGAAACAGATGACACACTGGGTTTGGGGTAAAGTTTAATAGAGACTGTTTGCAAAGCATCGGTAGGCTGTGAGGAAATCACAAGTGAGAGTACTGTACCCCAAGGTTAGTAAAAGCAGGGCCCAATCACCACCCACAGTGAAAGGGGCGGAGGGAGAGGTCTGCAGAACCTTAAACAAAAGGGCTACTTGATGAAGCTGTGATTTTCAATGGAAGGATGAGCCAGGCTGTGGTTGTCCCACAGGAACCAAGTTAAGAAAGTATCCTAACCTCTCCCTCCTTCCTTTCTTTGATCTGTTGACAATGTCCACCCGCCCCGCTGCCTCCCCCCGCCCCCCGCCCTCAGTCAGACCAGATCCAACTAGAAGCCAGGAGGCAAGAAAGCCCATTTGTGTACCCAGACAAACTAGCTGCCTGGAGCCAGAGCTGGTAAAGATTCCAGCTGGAAGAGCAGATGAAAAGTATTCCAACACAGCACCCAAATCATAATAAATATATGCAGTGCAAATAATTTAACAAACTCAATTAGTAACACCAAAAACAGGAAATTTTCTTACCAATTCTCAATTACTCATATATAAAAAGATAAGAAAACTGTTATATCAGGTTTGAGAAGGAAAATAGATACGGGTAGTGATAATACAGCTTTGTAATCAATCCTCTCAGGGACAGCAAAATAGAGCAGAAAATTGCTGGAATGGATATTTCATTTATTCAGGCACTTATTTTCATAAAAAGTATACAAAGAATAAAATATGTGACATGACTGCTTGCAACCTTTAGGTAGAAAGATATAAAAATATGGAAAGGACAGAAAGATGCTCTGAAATTAGAAAATCTTTTTTCATTAAGCCAATCTATACACATCCAACTAGATTTCAGACTCTTACTGTCCTTTCTCTCCTTGATGGAAAGATGGAGGATTACTGCCTCCTCCTGTGTGTACGATATAATTACACCATTTCATAATACTGCCCACAAAATACAGAAATATTGGACACTTTAAGAACTGAATAATTCATGAACAAGTAACTAATATCCACATTTTGAAGAGAGAAAGAAAAAAGGAATAGAAATAAATATTAACAAATGGGAAATACCATTAAAGGCTCTCTGGAGAGCTACCATGAATTTATACACAATTCTACAATCAACATATTATTTTGCACTAAAAGGAAGAAACAATTTTTGCCTTAAATTTTTTTCCAAAAAAAAAAAAATCCAGTCAGAAAAATATCTCAAATACTTTTATCAAACATATGTCATGATTCAAGTTAAATATACTGGAAAAACAAGTCCATTGTTAACATTTGCTATACTCATCCAGCCTATATTTGCAGGACTATCCTATTAGTTCTAGACCACTAACTGATAGATATTTCTCCGTAGACTATCTGAAGAATATATACTCATTATATGCTTGCAGAAACAAAACCACTATCCACGTGCCTTATGCAGGAGAAAGCTCTAGTCAGTCCTGCCATTTATATACATCATTTTAGGTGTGTTTTATGTGCCTAGGAAATGGCTCTGACTCCTGTCAACTCTATGAATGAGTGATGCCCACAATGTCCTATTCTCAAAAATCCCGCTCAGCTCCTGTGGACTCATGCCTCTGATTTCTTTTACAGAGTCAATCCATCTCATATTTGGTCTTCCTCTTTTCCTGCCACCTTCTACTCTTCCCGCACTATTGTCTTTTCCAAAGAATCCTGCCTTCTCATGATGTGCCAGAACTAGGACAGCTTCAGTTTTGTCATTTTTTGCCTCCAGTGATGTTTAGGCTTAATTTGCTCTAGGACCCACCTGTTTGTCATTTTCTGGCAGTCCAAGGTATCCATAGAGTGCTCCTCCAACACCATATTTCAAATGAATCTTTTTTTTTTTCTATCAGCCTTCTCCATCATCCAGCTTTTGTATCCATATATAAAAATTGGAAATCTTTTTAGGACTGTGAAGGGGATCAAAGTTTTGCCTTTTGGGATATTGATTTTAAGCTAGTTAGTACGAAACAAAGACTCAGAAAAAACCGTTGACTCTCCTTACCTGCCAAAAAGAATTTAGAAAGAAAAATCTGGGGGCATCTCCTTTGCATTACACTATAAACTCAATAGGGAAGATAGGAAGAAATTAGGCAAGGGCCTATCTTTGGACTTCCCTCTGTGTCCCACTGTTTCTGGGTGGCTCAGCAAGAATTTGTTTACCACGTTTGCTCTTTCTCCTTTACCTGTGAATTGCTTACTTTCCCTTTGAAATCCCAGACCTTTGTCCCCTTCCACTCCTTAGTCCAGAATGGCATATAAACCTTAATTGTCCACTGGGTTTCAGGTCTCATATTCTTATGCCACCCCTGCATGAACATCCATAATAAATTTTAGACATTTTCTCCTGTTAATTTGTCTCATTTGAATATCAGCCCAGTCAGAAGAACCTAAAAAGATGGGAGGAAAATTTTTTTTTGCATTCCACAACTATATGGTATATTCCATCTTAAAATGTGGTTTTATAAAAATGTACTTGTAAGAACTAGAACTTATGAGTCACTGAAAACAGGCTGTATGTGCAGATCATTAAGACACCAGAGACTTTGTGAACCAGAAACAAGAATGGGTACATGAAGGATTATCAGATTTATGAAATATCAAATCCAATTTATTTAATCCAGTGTTCGTATTTTTCAATTTAAGCACAAACTACCTTACAATGGCTTCCTCATTAGCATAAGAACCAAATTATTCATCAGAGCCAATTTGGGCCCCACAGGATTCTAATATTCTGATTAACTCTCCAAACTCCTATCAGCATCACTCTTTCCAGTAACACAGGCTCCCCAGAAAGTCTTCCCTAACCAATCCATCCAAAGAGGCAATATCCGCCACACCAAACTTCAGATACCACTTATCCCAACATATTATTTATTTTCACGCCCTTTATATATCACAGTTTCTGAATGTAAATTTCACAAGGCAGGAACCTTCTCTCTCTGAGTCACCACTATTTGTAACTCAGTGCCACCACTATTTACATCCTATGGTAGACACAAAATAAATATCTGGTGCATGAGTGAAAGCAATTTCCTAACAGTCCTGAAATATATGTATAGTACAATTATCTTTTTCTCCTTTGTTCCATCTGAAGTATACATGCTGACCTACAATATTTAACTTACCAACTTACTCATTCAGAAGTAATAAATTAACTGATCCAAATTCTCATCATATATAGGCCAGAGATTAGCAAGTTACACTTCACAGGTTAAATCTGGGCTAAGGCCTATATTTGCAGCTAAAGTTCAATTGGAACATAGCCACACCCACTTGTTCATCTATTGCCTATAGTTGCTTTTTCGGTAGTTACAACAGAGACTTTATGGTCCACAAAGCCTAGTATTTATTACTAGGGGCCCGGTGCACGAAATTCGTGCATTGGGTGTGTGTGTGGGGGGGAGTGTCCCTCAGCCCAGCCTGCCCCCTCTCACATACTGGGAGCCCTCAGGCGTTGACCCCCATCACCCTCCAATCGCAGGATCGGCCCCTTGCCCAGGCCTGACGCCTCTAACAGAGGCGTCAGGCTTGGGCAGGGGACCCTCCTTTCCCCCCATCACTGGTTCTGCCCCCATCCCAGGCCTGATGCCTCTGGCCCAGGCATCAGGCCTGGGCAGGGGACCCCCAGACCCCTCCGATTGCTGGCTCTGCCCCTTGCCCAGGCCTGATGCCTCAGCCAGAGGCGTAGACCCCCATCACCCTCTGATCACCTGATCGGCCCCTTGCCCAGGCCTGGCACCTCCGCCAGAAGTGTCAGGCTTGGACAGGGGACCCCCATCTCCCCCCGATCACTGGCTCTGGCCCCCGCCCAGGCCTGAGGCCTCTGGCCCAGGAATCATGCCTGGGCAGGGGACCCCCATCTCCCTCTGTCGCTTGCTCCACCCCCCGCCTAAGCCTGACACCTCTGACCCAGGAATAATGCCTGGGCAAGGGGACCATCATATCCCCCCAATCCCCGGCTCAGCCCCCCGCCCAGGCCTGATGCCTCGGCCAGAGGAGTTGACCCTCATCACCCTCCGATCACCAATCGGTCCCTTGACCAGGCCTGAGGCCTCCGGCAGAGGTGTCAGGCCTGGGCAGGGGACCCCCAGCTGCAGTGGCCCCGCGATCGTGGGCTTCGCTTTAGGCCCAGGCAAGGGACCCCTAGCTCCCGGGACTGCCAGCTTCAACCGTGTCCAGCTCCCATCTCTGGCTCCACCCCTACTTCCTGCTATCACTGGCCAGGGCGGCAAAGGCGCCTGATTCTCCGATCATGGCTGGGGGGCAGGGCAAAGGCGGCCCTTTGCCCTGCCCCCCAGCTCTTAGCTCCCCACTGGGTTTCCGATCACTGTCAGTGGCAGGGGGCTTCTTCCTGCTTTCCCTTTCGCCTCCCTGCATTGTGCCTACATATGCAAATTAACCGCCATCTTGTTGGTTATGTATGTATAGTAAAGGAAAAAAAGTACTAGAGTAGATTCCAGGGAAGATTAATAAGTGTTTAACACTTGTTTTCTAAATAACTGATAAGTACAAAGAAATAGAAAAAATAAGGGGAGCAAATATTTAGAACACTAGAGAGAAATTAAGCAGTGTCAACAGCGATAAAACTTACTTGCAAGTGTCTGTGGGTTGTGAAGGAGACCAGTAGCTCTAATTCAGACACCTACTGTGGAGACTTAGTAAAAGGCAGTATACACAACTCAGCACATCCCATGCCTTATTTCATTTAATGTCTCTAATGTCAGATAGAACTGTATTCCAGTTAGGCCGCAAAGAACCAAAACCCAGCCACCAGATCAGATAAAACAAGTTTAGAGAGGCATACAACAATGCTTGAAGAAAACAAGACAAAAAACTTTATGGGAACCTGGGTTGCAAACAGGAAGATATCTGGGACCCAGGTGGTCTGAATATCTATTTCCAAACCCCTCTCTCCATGTCACATACACACCCCCACCCCAAACACAGAGATTATCACTTTTGTTTCTCATACTCTGTCTAATCCTGCTCTTCCTATCTTAGTATTAATTTTTTTCCTGTTTATTCATTAGATGGTACATCAAGTGATTCATCACTTAAATCCAGTTTCTGTGAGCCTGAATTCAGTTTCTTAATTAGAGAGGATCTGATTAATCACCAGCCCCCAGGGTTAGGTGTTCATTCCTGGTCCAATCAGCTGGGCATTTTGTGGTTTTCTTGGGACAGGAAGCCTTCCTCTCTTCATCCCTCAGCAAGGTGCATTAGCTTAGTAAGAATCTTCTACCCTTAAACACACGTTTATTCATGAATGTGCTATGCAAATTATAGTTTTATAAATGAAGATTTATTTCATTTTTGAAGTCAGAATAGTTTTGAGAAAAATGCCCTACTTTCTCAAACTAAGACGTCAAATTACCCTGTATGGGTAGCAAAACAAGTATTCTGCCTTTTAATTTTGTTTTTGATGTCTTTAACAAGTTTCCACGTTTTAACTAGTTACATTTATCAATTTTTACTTTTTTATTTCTTCCACTGCTTTTAGTCTATAAAGTCCTTACCCATTTAAATGTTAAATACATAGTCAGCTATATTTTCTAAAATTTTTATAATCACTTTTTTAATTGTCTACCCCAAGTGTATGCATCCTTAAACACTAAAATTTAGTTTTGCCTGTTTTTTCTTATGAAATAGTGTGTTTTACAGAAAGCTGCAATAGTAGAAAGAAGCCACATACACTCTTTATTCAGAATCTCTACTGTTAACATTGCTAAATCATTCTCTCAAGATAGATACAATTTTTTCCATTTAACCATTTGTATACCATAAACATCTAGAGATGAAAGCTGTGGACCTTTTTAATTAAATTCAAAATATCATGGCAATTAACTGGTTAAATTAGAAACATGAACCTTCACCCATAAATGTATATCTCCTCAAAATAAGAATTCTTTTATATAACCAGAGCTAAATTATCAAATCAGGAAATCAACATTCTATGTTATTATTACCTAATCCATAGCCAATTATCACAAAAAGGTTCTTTAGAGCAAGCATGTCAAACTCAAAGGCTAACATGGGCCAAATAAATACGGTTTAAGTTTATGTGGGCCGCAAAAAAAACCAAAAGCTTCAATTTTCATAGAAACATGCTGAATACAAAGGACTGAAATAAATGAGTAATTGTTAACAGAAAATAATAGAACATTTTAATAAAAATTAATTTTTTCTTGAACATTAACTTACGAGACACTGAATAACTGCACAAATTACTAAGTGTAATGCAAATAAACCTATTTTTCTTGTTCTCCGAAAGCAAAGTATTTCCTGTTGTGCACACCAAACAAGTCAGTACAAGACTAATTACGTGGCAATCAGAAATAGTGCGCCTGGGAGAACCAAGATGGCGGCGTAAGGTACAGACCTGCGCGTGCTGCCTCCCACAACAACATTGAAAATTCCAACTATAAGACAAAACACCTATCATTCAGAACCATGGGAAAGCTGGCCCAGTGGAAGTTCTACAACTGGAAGGGAAGAAAGAAGAGCATTGAGATTGAGTAGGATATGCAGAGTTGCCAAGAACGGAGGTCCCAGACCCCTACAGGGAGAGGCGGGGCTGCCTTGCAGTGGGTCGGAAAGCGAGGCCGGCTTTCTCGCAGAGCTGTTCGCCGGAGTCGCGGAGAGACGGAGTCGCGGAGAGACGAGGAGTCAAGGAGAGACGAGGAGTCACGGAGACGCCATTGCTGTTTGCTCCGCCCTGGTGATTCCCTGAGACCCCGCCCTACTCAATTTACATCACAGCCAAGCTGTGCCAGTGGCACAAAAGGAACCACCTGCGCTTTTGCAGCTTAACCCAACAAACTGCAGATTTCAACTCCTCGCACCCATAAGGGACACACTCAAGAAGCAGAATCAGGTTCTGAGGAAGCCGGAACCAGACCCGGCTGGGACAGCAATGTGAAACCGCTGTACCAGCAAACGCATAAACAGGCCCACCAGATCCAGTCTCACATGGGATGCCGGGAGACAGCAGACAAACAGTCTGTGCACTTAGTAGAAAACGAAATCCCAGCAAGCATACCAGATATTCAGCCAGCAAGAACGCCTGGAGATTCTGTCCAGCAAGTAGCCGTTCAATGAAAGACAGAATGCCACATTGCGTACCGCTCACGAGTTTTCTCATGTTTCGCGCGCCATCTGTTATGGACCTTAGATGTCAACACACTGTCTTGTCCACTGTGGGGCGCGGTTACAGTGTTTTGGCCAGGTTCAAGCCTCGGACTAATGAAAAGACAGGGTCCTCTCACTGCCACGTGCAAGTCCCAGCTGGAGGGCAGGGCCCTCCCAGCACAATCATAGCCAACGGCTGTGGTTGTAAGCTTGAACCTATGGTCCGAACACGTAGCCCCATGTGCCTTGTGATAGAGTTTAGGTCAGCCGTGGGCAAACTACGGCCCGCGGGCCGGATCCGGCCCGTTTGAAATGAATAAAACTAAAAAAAACTAAAAAAAAAGACCGTACCCTTTTATGTAATGATGTTTACTTTGAATTTATATTAGTTCACACAAACACTCCATCCATGCTTTTGTTCCGGCCCTCCGGTCCAGTTTAAGAACCCATTGTGGCCCTCGAGTCAGAAAGTTTGCCCACCCCTGGTTTAGGTGCATGTAGTTGAGTAGGGTTGAGACTCACGAGAATGCTGTAAACAACATGATCACGCCCCTACTTTGCCTCGTGGCATCTGCTATAAAATAAAGACACGGCTTGTGGGTGCTGGCATTGTCTCCTCTTCAGGGAGCAGTGTCCCACCGAGACCCAGCTATTATTCTCTTGTCTGCCTTTCCTTAATCCTTTCACCCCCCCCCCCCCCCCCCCACACACACACACACTCAGAGACACCCTTGGCAGTGCTGGTATGGCACAGTCCATATCGAATGAAGCGATCTCATTGGTGGAAACCGTGCAGGTCAACCTATGAAAAGCTATATAATTACACGAACCCATAAAGCATTGCAGTTACATTGTATTTTGGTCATTCGAATAGTCTTTGTCTTCAAGTTCCTGGCGCTTTCAGAAATGCCCTCTCTCAGAAAAAGGAAGGAAACCAACGAAACTGATACACTCCCGGAAGTATTTAACGATAATTTATCAGATATTCCTAGTGAGATCGAAGATGCGGATAACTGTTTTGACGATTCCGGAGACGATTCTACTGATTCTACTGACAGTGAAATTATTAGACCTGTAAGGAAGCACAAGGTGGCGGTGCTTTCAAGTTATTCCGACACTGATGAAGCTACTGATAATTGTTGGTCTGAAATTGACATACCACCACGCTTACAAATGTTTGAAGGTCACGCTGGGGTCACTACATTTCCATCTCAGTGTGACTCTGTACCCTCTGTGACCAATCTCTTTTTTGGTGATGAATTGTTTGAGGTGTTGTGCAAAGGGCTGTCCAACTATCACGATCAAACCGCAATGAAATGCAAAACACCATCTAGAACACTAAAGTGGTCTCCGGTTACACAGAAGGACATCAAGAAATTCCTTGGCCTAATTATTCTGATGGGTCAAACAAGAAAAGTTAGCCTGAAAGACTATTGGTCAACAGATCCTTTGATATGTACCCCTATATTTCCACAGACAATGAGTCGCCATAGATTTGAGCAAATATGGACATTCTGGCATTTCAATGATAACGCCAAAATAGACAGTCACTCGGGGAGACTTTTCAAGATCCAACCTGTGCTGGATTATTTCCTGCATAAATTTCAAACAATATACAAACCAAAGCAACAGTTGTCTTTGGACGAGGGAATGATTCCACGGAGAGGACGTTTAAAACTTCGCACGTACAACCCAGCAAAAATAACAAAATACGGTTTACTTGTTCGGATGGTGTGCGAGAGTGACATCAGCTATATCTGCAATATGGAGATATACACTGCTGAAGGAAGGAAATTGCAAGAAACTGTTATTTCAGTCCTTGGACCCTATCTTGGCATATGGCACCATATTTATCAGGATGATTATTACAATGCTACATCTACTGCTGAATTGCTGCTACAGAACAAAACTAGAGTCTGTGGGACTATTAGGGAGAGTAGAGGTTTACCGCCAAATTTGAAAATGTAAACATCAAGAATGAAGAAAGGTGACAACATTTTCCAGAAAAGGCGATGTTCTTCTCCTAGCATGGAAAGACAAGCGGGTTGTCTGAATGGTATCAATGATCCATGACACTTCTGTCTCGACAACAGGAAAAAAAAAAATAGAAAAACGGAAGAGAATACTGTAAAACCTACCTGCATCAAGGAATACAATGCCCACATGAAAGGCGTTGACCGTGTGGATCAATTCCTTTCGTGTTGTTCCATTCTAAGGAAAACGATGAAATGGACAAAAAAAAGTAGTGCTGTACCTTATAAACTGCAGACTTTTCAATTCATTTAGAGTATACAACATCCTCAATCCACAAGCAAAAATGAAGTATAAACAGTTTCTGCTATCGGTGGCGAGAGACTGGATAACGGATGACAGTAATGAAGGCTCTCCGGAAGCAGAGACAAATCTGTCCAGCCCTTCCCCTGGGGGTGCAAGGAGAGCACCTCGTAAAGATCCACCCAAAAGGTTGTCAGGTGATATGAAGCAGCATGAACCTACGTGTGTTCCAGCGAGTGGAAAGAAAACATTTCCTACGAGAGCCTGCAGTTTGTGCCGCCATGGAAAAAGGACCGAATCTAGATACTTACGTAAATTTTGTTTGGTCCCTCTTCATAGAGGAAAATGTTTTACGCAGTACATTAAAAAAGTACTAGGAACTTTAATTGTTTAAGTAAATAAAAATGTTATAATTATGAAAAACAATACCTAAAGTGCATTATAATCTGTAGTTATGATGATTTAAATAATGTGCAGTTTGCCCAAAAGCGTCCGGTCCCTGGCGTATGTCTTAGAGATTTCTATGCGGTACGCAATGTGTTAAAAAGTTAAAAAGCTTCAAATTGACGTATCACTACAGAGGAATAATATAAATATCAGATAATACTTTACATTTTGCACTGAATGATAAAACACAACATTTGTGCAAAGCAGTTAAAGCAAAGGTTAGAAAAATTTACTCCTTTAAAATAATATTAGAAGAGAAAGTTCTCAAACCAATGACCTTAGGTTCCACCTTAACAAGCTAAGGAAAGCAAATAACCCAGAGTCACAGATTATACAGCAAAATTATTATAGACCCTATACACATTATAAAATAGGAACTATTATGAATAACTGTACATCAATAAATATGACAACTGAGATGAAACAGGCAAATTCCCTGAAAAGTACAACTCGTCGAAACTGATACAAGAAACAGATATCTGACTAATGACTCTGGGTCACTTTCATTCTCTGTCCCAGTAGCACTCAGATCCCAGTGCTCCTTTCTGTCTCCCAAGAGCCCAGTCATCATTTGAGCAGCTGGCCAAAGGTGACTGCATCATCAACTCCCAAAGAAGACTGGTACCAGCAGCTTCCAATAGGGGAGGGGGATTATGAGGACAGAAAGGGACAACCGAATTGTTCTCCATATCAAACAATAGTAGATAACTCAAATGACCATATAAATTTGGCTGGGTGGCCATAGTTTGCCACCTCTGACCCAGAATACGTAAAACAACCTTTTAAAAAGTGAAACTGAGGGGCTTGCACTAGCTGACTTCAAGACTTACTTCAACACAGTGTGATACTGGCCTAACTACCAATGAATAAACAAATGACACTGAATAAAGAGCCCAGAAACATACCAATACTTATAAGGTCATCTCATTTTTGACAAAGACTCCAGAGTAATCCATTTAAGAAAGTGTTTTGAACAAACGAAGCTGGAACAACGATATAGATTCATGAAAATATATGAACCTTGACATGATACATACAGTAAAAGTAATGAGATGATGCACAGATGTAAATGTAAAAACTAAAGTTTTCAGAGCTTCTAAAATATTAAATGAGATTATTCTCATTCGAGAGCAGAGAGATTTCTTAAGAGAATAGAGAAAGTAGTAATTATAGAACTACGAATTGATGTTATTTTACCAAAAAGACAAACTCCTGCTTATCAAAAGACACCAACATAAAAATAAATGAGAAAGCCACAGACTGAGAGAAAATATTCACTAAACTTATATCTGACAATGAAGAATGAATTATTGATATATTCACATAATAGAATAGTGATCAGTAATAAAGAGGAACAAACCGCATAACTCAAAAAAAAGTTTTATACACAAACAAATAGCACATTCTTTATAACTTTATGCCGGGAGCCGGTTCATGCTTGCTGTTTCAAGGGACCTGGCATATATGGCATACTGTTCTTAATATGTTTGCTCACCTTCTTGGCGCTGTGTTTTAACCAAGGTCACCCCTCCGAGAAAGGTTGTTTCCCCAGGTAGGGATTTTCCCCTGAAGTTAGGGAGGGAATAAAACCTCTCAACTAAGTGCCAGGCGGGT
Source organism: Myotis daubentonii (assembly GCF_963259705.1). Taxonomy (NCBI): domain Eukaryota; kingdom Metazoa; phylum Chordata; class Mammalia; order Chiroptera; family Vespertilionidae; genus Myotis; species Myotis daubentonii. The sequence continues at coordinate 28,673,217 of NC_081846.1, read as the reverse complement.
AATTAATCACTTTAACTACGAACAATCATGCTTAAGCTACATAATCTTTACTCCCTGGAATGGAGATAAGAAACGCCCTAACCTTTGTAATAGAGATTGATAGGATTGAATCAACTGGTATAAATACAGATGTAACAAGACAGCAAGAGACAGAACTTAGAACACAGAACTTAGAAGTCAGAACTCAGAAGACAGAACCTACACAGAACCTACAGACAGAAGAACTTCGCTGGAGAGAACATGGCAAAAGATCCTGGACTGAACTTGACTACAGAAATTGGCAAGAGAACCTGGTAACTGAACCTGGCTGAAGAACCCCACTACAGAAACTGGCGACCGAACCTAGCTAGAGATCTCAGACAGAACCTGGCTGGAGAACCTAGCGAGGGAACATGGCTACAGAACCTCGCTGGAGATCCGAAGCAGAACTTCTCTGGAGATCGAGACCAGAACTTGGCTGGAGATCCTGGCTAGGCTGCTGATCAACTGAACGCTGTCTCCGTGTCATTCCTTCTTCGCCGACTCCGTCTACGCCTTTGGGAGCCACTGGACCTGCTGGGGTTGGACCCCGGCAACTTTACTTATATGAATATGAATAAAAATCAAAACAATGGTTGCCTCTGGAAGGGAGAGGGATTAAATAGGAAGGGATGTCAGGGAACTTTTGGGATGATGGTCTTGTTCTATATCTCTATAGAGCTTCGGTTTACAAAACTAGATGCATTTATCAAAACTCTTCTAAAGGTACTTAAGATTTTTACATTTCACTATATGTAAATTATAGCTCAAAAAATTAACAAATAATGAATTGTAATTAATGATACACTAAAGATTTTAGGTGTAATGTGAAGTGACATTTGCAACTTATTTTGAAATGCCATAAAAATATTAAGATGACTAGCTAATGGATAGATACACAGATATTTGCTAAATACAGCACAATGTTTACTGTACCTGCATAATTTCTCTAATTTTCTGTATATTTGAATATTTCATAATAAAATGTTGGGGGGGAGGGTACGGGGGGGGGAGCATACAGATTTGGCTGTTGTGCCATGGCTTTGAGCAGTCTCTGACCAAGATCAGATTCTTATAGTTGCCATTCATGAATGGGGGTTCAGAGACACTGAAGCAGGTAGCCGAAAATCACACTCACCCCGATCTGATCTCCCCTGCCCCAGCAAGCAGAGCAGGTGCTGCATCACAGCATTCACACTACCAGGAGACCCTACTCACCTGCACCAAGACCTATGGCACCACACTGCACTAGATGGCACAAAGGAGAACAAGTTATGGTACCAGATGGATGTTTGCAGCCACCCCATCCTTGAAAAGATCCCAACATTACAGGCCAGTATGAGCTAGTCCTAGAGGAATTAGTGGGATCCACTGTCCAGCAGAATACTGAGAAAACATATCTAAATCTTCAGTAAGTTCCTGTTAGACATAGCCTCAGGCTACTCTTATACACAGCTGATCTTGCCTGCACAGGATGGCTTGAATTTCATTAAACAGAACCAACAATGTCATCAGCAATCCCTCAAAAATCTATGGGCCCAGAGCCTATTTCAAGTTTCTTCTTACCAGCTCATAAAGCACCCCAAGACCAGATGGCACCCTCTGTTGCCAAGATGAATGCCAGATACTGTCGTAGAAGCCAAACAGGCTCCCTACTCTGTAGTAAGAACCCAGCATCAATTTTCAGGAGCCTGAGTAGCAGCAGATGCTGGAGCAATGGAAAAGACATAGGTGAAGGACTAAAACTGAGATGTGTACTATGGAGCAGCTGTGTTATGAGTTTGCTGAACGCCTGGAAGCCATCTGAGTGGCAATGTTTCCCAGGGACGTAATAAGATGGCAGGGCCCCCAGGTTACAGAGTATCCAGACCCAGAGTAGCCACCAGGTCTGAGCACTGCCTCTTCCTGTCTTGATACAAATCTGACTCTCTCCTACAGATCAAGTAATACAGGCCCCAAAAAGTTGCCTGCCAGCCAGGACTTTACAGGACAGACTGTGATCTATTGAGCCTCCAACCCTTTATCAGCAGTACAGTTTTAAAACCCATATTTCCATTCATAATATGTAGGCCTTACTTGCATCGTGATTCAAAAGGCTCTTAAGGGAAGGTAAAGGGGAAATTTATGCAACAAAAAGAAATTTGAACACTGGATAAATAACTATATCACTGTTAACTTTTATGTACACAAACATGGTACTGTGGTTATTTTTTAAATCCTTTTTTTTTTCAGAGGTAAATTAGCTGATGAATTTACAGATGAAATTGTATTGACGTGGATTTGCTTCAAACGAATAAAAAAGGGATAGGATTGTATATTAATAAAGTTTGTTATATTATTCTGTCCACTTTTGTAGATATATCAACATCTCCATTAACAAGGTTTATAAAAGAACAAAAAACTCTAACAATATATTTTTAACTAGTGGCCCGGTACATGGATTTGTGCACATTGAAAGGAAATTAGAGTATTTGTGCAGTAATAACGTTATTGCAAAAAATTACATGTCAAAATAGTGTATATATAATATAGTATTATAAAATTAACACATGCGTGTGACTGGCACCAACGAGAGCTTTATATGTATCACACATGAGCGAGTCAACATTTATTTTTAAACTAGAGGCCCGGTGCACAAAAATTTATGCACTTGGGGGGGGGGCGGGGAAGGAAGGTCCCTCAGCCCGGCCTGTGCCCTCTCACAGTCTGGGACCCCTCAGGGGATGACCACTTGCCAGCGGGGAGCAGGCCTAAACTGCAGTTGGACATCCTTAGCTCTGCTGAGGAGGCAGGAGAGGCTCCCACCACCACCGCTGTACTGGCAGCCATCAGCCTGGCTTGTGGCTGAGCAGAGCTCCCCATGTGGGAGCGCACTGACCACCAGAGGGCAGCTCCTGCATTGAGCGTCTGCCCCCTGGTGGTCAGTGTGTGTCATAGTGACCAGTCATTCCCAGTCTTTCTGCTGTTAGGGTCAGTTTGCATATTACCCTTTTACTATATAGGATAGAGGCCTGATGCACGGGTGGGGGCTGGCTGGTTTGTCCTAAAGGGTGTCCCGGATCAAGGTGGGGGTCCCGCTTGGGTGCCTGGCCAGCCTGGATGAGGGGCTGATGGCTGTTTGCATCTGGTCGCACCCCCTTCAGGGTGGGGGTCCCCACTGGGGTGCCTGGCCAGTCTGGGTGAGGGGCTAAGGGCCGTTTTCAGGCTGGTGGGCGACTGAAGCTCCCAACCTCTCCTTTTTTTCTTTTTTTATTCTGGCATTTATTTACCTTCTATAGCTGTCACTGGAGCTGAGAGCTGGCTCCAACTCTGAGGCCCCGCTCCAGCTTGAGGCCTCAGCTGCTGAAAGCAGGTATCTGGGGTTTGTGTGGCTTCTATAATTGAAACACTGTTGCAGCTCCAGCTCTGAGACCTCGGCTGGCTGAAAGCAGGTATCTGGGGTTTGTTTAGCTTCTATAATTGAAACAGTTGCTTTCGGAGCTGTTGCTTTCAGGCTCAGAGCCGGGCACGGCAGGCGGGGAACCTTGGCTTCCTCCATCACCGGGGCAACCAAGCCTCATGTTCGCTTCAGCTGCCATCTTGGTTGGCAGTTAATTTGCATATCGCCCAGATTAGCCCATGGGAAGCGTATCGGAGGTATGGTTAATTACCCTATTTGTCTTTTATTAGATAGGACTGCCAGTATGTGTCATATGTACCGGCCAGTCGGTCAGACCCAGGAGGTTAGCCACTGGTCCTGAGGAGGGAACTGGCCCTCGGTCCCCCTAGGAATGGGGCCACATCCGCTGCCACTCAACCCCAGTTCCCCATCCCAGCCAGGGGCCGGGCCAGCAGGCCCCATTGGTCTGGGGGCAACTCCTGCATTGAGCATCTGACCTCTAGTGGTCAGTGCAGGTCATAACGGCTGCTTGTTCCGTTGTAGCAGTTGCTTAGGTAGGTAGGTAGGTAGATAGATAGATAGATAGATAGATAGATAGATAGATAGATAGATAGATAAGACTCAAATAAGACTTCAAAAAATATAACAATGACAAAAAAGAAATAAGAAAAGCTGAGAGATGAGAGGGAGCTAGAATGGTTGAGAGGAATGGATATCAATGCAACAAAAAGTTAAATAAATGCTCATAGTAGTCAGAAACTAACATCTGACTCCTTCTAGATACTATGGGTTGTCAGTCATCATTCAAAAAGACCCACATATTACAGCATGTACAAAGCAAAGATAATATTTCCTACATTTTTTTGTTAATTAGATATTCACTGAAAACCAACAATTAGTATAAAAGAATACACTCTGTATATTTTAAAGATTACTATGTTACTACTGATTAGATTCAGCTAGAACTAAGAGAGAACTCTAACACCATACCTTTATTTCAAAATACATATGTGTATTTCTTAAAAAATCAAAAATTAAACAAATATCCTTTTAAATAATTCAACAGTGTGCCTCAATATTTTAGTTAGATGGTCTTAAACCTCAAATACCTCACTAGGCAGATATTCTCTCAGGTAATTAAATTTTTATAGTTAATGTTTTAATGTTATTATCATCATTAATGAGCTAACTTTTCATATTTATTAATACTATCATAATAATGAACAATGTAAACAGATGAACAAAAATATATCCAGAGACATAGAAAATTCAAACAGACTGTCAAACCTCAGAGGGAAGGCAGGGGAGGGTATGAAGGGGGGTAAGAGATCAACCAAAGGACTTGTATGTATGCATATAAGCATAACCAATGGACATAGACAGTAGGGGGGTAAGGGCATGTTTTGGGGGGTGGGAGTGGCCGGGGAGAGGTCAATAGGGGAAAAAGGGAGACAATATGCAATACTTTCAACAATAAGGAATTTAAATTAAAAAAAAAAGAGTGCTCAACATGGAAAAATAATACCATCATATTGACTGAAATTCAGCAAAAATTTCTCTCTACACTAAACTCACTGAATTCAGTTCAAAGCACACTATTTTCCTATATGATGCTTTTTTTTCTGAGCTTAGTCATCGATTGAAAAGGTATCTTTGCACATAAAACTGGCATCTTACATTTACATATTATGTCAGTTTCAAAACATTTTCACATACACTATCTTCAAATCAACCCCATGAAATAGGCAGGACAGGTACTTACCATGGATTACAAAGGAAAATGAAGCTCAGGAAAAGAAGTTTGCTGCCCAACGTGAGAAGGTTCATCAATTAGTGTTGCTGAAACCAGATCACAGGTTCTGAGCCTTAGTCTGGAACCTATAGATTCTATATTGATTTTCTCAAAGGTGGTCCACAGCAGTTAGCATCAGAATCACATGGGATTCTGGCTGAAAATACAGATGCTCCTGTGCCTCAATCCACATACAGGGTCAGAATCTTCGGGGAGTAGGACCCAGGACTTTTAACCAAAAAATATTTTAACTTTGAATTTTTTTAAAAAACTCATCACTAGCCCAATAAACCTCACATGTGTATAAAGTTTGAAACTCCCTTAGATATTATACTCATATATTCTCACTGCTCTAGGTATAATGAACAAATATGAAAGATTATGCCATAGAAATATCTAATAAAGAAGAAACAATGAGAGCAATAAAACAAAAACACATGTAAAATCTTATAGTGAATGCTATTTTTTTTTTTTAAGAGTTTAAACTATGAGTGGAGGTTTTCATCCCTGTGGGCTAAAAGACTCCTGGAAGATTTGACAGGAAAGTACAAATTCTGATAGGCCTTGCAAAAAAGACTCAGTATAAATAAAACGGCATCAGCAAAACGGCAAGAAGACTGGAATACAGAGAGCAGATATGGAAAACAAAAACTGAGATCACTGTTATTAAACATTTCTTCTGGGAATGAAGAAAAAGCCAGTTATAAAAGGATTTATATTGCGAACTGAAAATATTGGAATTTCACAGATTAGAGTCTTCAACCACCACCTACAGATCAAATAGAACCACTGGCCTGTTTCTGAGCTATTCTTCATCTAAGAATGGTTTTCACATGTTTAAAGGGTTATAATTTCAAACAAGAATATGCAACGGAGACTACAGATGACCTGCAAAGGCTACAATATTTATTATCTGGCCCTTTACAGAAAACGTTTCTCCACTTCTGCTATAAGCAACAAGGTTCATGTAAATCCTGGACTATTAAGTATGAAACTTAACTCTGCCACTCAATGATGACGTTTAACATGTAAAAAAACTGCCAGTTTTTATTATTATTTAAGCTCACATAAATTCAAAGTTAAAATGCTCAAGGAGTTTAAATACATAACCCAAATCTATCTATATAAAACCCTAATATGCAAATCAAGCGAACAGCAGAACGACCAGTCGCTATGACACACACTGACCACCAGGGGACAGATGCTCAACCCAGGACCTGCCCTCAGCCCACAGGCCCTGACCGGTGAGTGGGCGGCGCCAGGCCAGCCAAGGCGGGTGTGAGCGGGGGGGCCCCCGATCGCCCCACTCATCGCCCCACAAATCAGCCCTGATTGCCGGACAGGCCTAGGAACCCTACCTGTGCATGAATTTCATGCACTGAGCCTCTAGTATTAATATAAATGACACTATTATATTTTATGAAAACTGAAAAATCCCCCTAATTAAACTACTGGTACTCTGAGCAAGGAGTAAAACTAATATTAATAATCCTGTTAACATCATCTATCTTAGATCCTGATTCAATAAGCATATGAATCTCTATTATTCAACAAGAAATATGCTGGGAATTTTCATAGGTTGCCTGAGTTCAAAACATTCCAACCTTTTTACATCAAGATGTTATTGTTACTATTTTACACTTGTAGAAACTGAGGCTCAGAGGCACTTTGTCCAATAATCTTAACCTGCCAACTCCAATCTGATCATTTACGCACAAAACCACTACACTTCAAGAAATATTTAACAAGCTCCACCCAACTTTATCTATTTCCCTATAGAGAAACAATTTAAGTTAAGATTGCTTAGTTTTCAATCAAAAGATATAATAGTTCCATGCACTGATTTAGGATTCACTCAAAGCTTATTGTTTCTGCTTTGATAATGTCCCTTAGGCTCTTTCGGATACTGGCCTTCCACTTTTCAGAATCCACTATTCTGTACTGAGAATGACCAACACTTATTATAGTTTATAGAACAGGATGCTTTAGAAAATAGCTACTAGTCTTTCACATCAATGTCAATGTCTCTCTCTCTCTTCCACTCCCTCCCTCCATTCCACTCTCTCTAAAAATCAATGGAAAAATATCCTCGGGTGAGGATTAACAACAACAATAAAACAATAGTTGGTATTTGGGGGTTATTTTTATAATATATATATTAGAGGCCGATGCACAAAAATTTGTGCACTCGGGGGGGGGGGGGAGGGGGAAGGGTGGTCCCTCAGCCCGGCCTGCGCCCATTTGCCATCCAGGACCCCTTGGGGGATGTCCACCTGTCGACTTAGGCCCACTCCCCGGGGGAACAAGCCTAAGCTTGCAGTCAGACATCCTTCTGGCAGCCAGGGAGCCCTCGGGGGATGTCCGACTAAAGGCTTAGGCCCCCAAGGGATTGGGTCTAAACCGTTAGCTGGACATTCTTAGTGCTGCCACAGAGGTGTGAGAGGCTCCTGCCACCACATCTGCGCTGGCCAGCCACGAGCCAGCACCTGGCTGAGTGGCACTCCCCATATGTAAGTGCACTGACCACCAGGGGGCAGCTCCTGCATTGAGCATCTGCCCCCTGGTGGCCAGTGCGCATCATAGCAACCGGTCATTCTGCCATTCAGTCACTGTGCATATTAGCCTTTTATTATTATTATATAGGATGTCCCTATTTCCCCCCCTTTGCCCCCTCTACCCAGCTTTTGCCCCCCACTTCTCTCTGGCCATCACCATACTGTTGTCTGTGTCCATGGGTTGTACATATCTTTTCTTTGGCTAATCCCTTCTTTAAATTCACTTCTTTAAATTTTTATTTTCAGGTAAGTAGTTATAACTGCACTATTATATATTTTCTATTGTATCATTTAGAATTAAGATATCTTTTAATTGAACCCTTGTAAATTTTAGCACTATTTAATAAATATGCTAGAAGCAATTAGGAGATTTTTATGTAATGCAGATACATTTCAATTAATATTTTATTAATTTTTTAATATTTTAATTTGAAATAATCTCATACATGTAAAAAAGAACTATAAAATACTACAGCATATTATATGTACCCTTCACCCAATTTCTTAGGTGTTAATAATTTAAACATAACCATTATACAACTAACAAAATTTGGAATATATTTTTCTTAAAATCTCTTTAATGTTACTTAATCCATTTACTTTGTTTTTGTTAATCTTCACCCAAGGATATTTTTCCACTGAATTTTAGAGAGAGTGAAGGGAAAGGGAGAGACCCACTGATTGGTTGCCTCCTGCACATGCTCTGATAGGGACTGGGGATCAAGCCAGCAACTGAGGTACATGTCCTTGACTGGAATCGAACCTGGCACCCTTCAGTCCACAGGCTAATGCTCTATCCACTGAGCAAAACAGGCTTCAGCTTCATTCATTTACTTTTAATCTGTGTCTTTATATTTAAAGTGGGTTTTGTTTTTGATTCACCCTCACAATCTGTCTTTTAATTGGTGCATTTATGCCACTGACTTTCAGAGTGCTTATTGATAGAGTTACTGCCATATCAGGTGGCTTCTGGGGTGTCTGGGGCCGGCGTGCGACCTGGGATTGGATCCATCACAGGCAGCAGGCAGGCAGCATCTGGGGCTTCTGGGGCCCGCCTGCGGCCTGGGATCGGATCCATCACGGGCGGCAGGCAGGCGGCTTCTTGGGCTTCTGGGGCCCGCCTGCGGCCTGGGATCGGATCCGATCATGGGCAGCAGGCAGGCAGCTTCTGGGGTCACACTCGGGGACCTGGATGGTGGCTCACACTCACGCTGTCCTGCCCTGCCTGCAGTATGCAAATTAGCCACCGTCTTTGTTGGCGGCTAATCTGCATATCACGCTGATTAATTAGCCAATGGGAGGCGTAGCGAAGGCACAGTCAATTACCATGTTTGTCTAGTATTAGAAAGGATATATGAAATATGCAAATTAGGCTGGGACACCATAACGGTTCATGACCAGACAGGAGGAGGTTGCACACACAAGTGAGGCCCAGAGCGGAGATGGAGATGGAAATAAGGGGCTGGCGAGCCGCCTCACCCCAGCTCAGGCCGGCCCGCCGGAGCGGACACGGACAGGGACGGGGGGGGGGGGGGGGGGGGGGGCGGGCGACCCGCAGCCTCCGCGGCCGAGCACAGGCCTGGAGAGGAGACAGTGGACCCGCCTCTCACAGAAGCAGCATGGGTCTCTCCTGGCTCCCGTGGAAGCGGCACGGCTCCAATGGGCGCCAGCGGCTCACTTCTGTCTCCTGTAGAAGCCGCAAGGCTCCCGGCGGCGTGCTGCGGTTCCCACCGGCTCCCACGGAAGCAGCGGGCAGCCCACTGTGCACGATATCGCACGATGAGCTACCAGTCTAGTATAAAGATCAAATACTGTCAATCAATGCATGATTTCCTTTCTACATGTAGTTTATATGCCTGTGGAGCATCAGCAGTAACCATTTACTCTCAGTCCTAACAAAAAATCAGGAAAGTAAATTTGCTACTGGAAAAGAAAAATTGTAGGTTTCAAAATAAAATTACTTCTACATTTTCTTTTTATTTAATTATCTATAGCACTGTTCATCAGCCCTCCTTCCATTAACTCTGGTATTCAGAAGTTAACCCAATAGTGAAATTTCTTTAACTATGGACCCATGATTTACCCATATCATGAAAGAGGACATATAGGTGAAACCACTACATACACACTCTCTTTTAAAGCAACTTCTGATACAAAAGAAAGCATTATAAGATAATATGCAGAAATATTTTAATTTTGGAATAAATCTCAAAACCATTTCAACAAATGCTAAATGCAAACTGCTTTGCTGCAAAATATTTTACTAACTTCTGGCATACTATATTCTATAACCTAAAAACATACATATCTGCTCCAGTGAACACATTGTTGGAATCTGAGGATACTTACCTAGTCAACTAATTTGCAAGCCATACCTGTAGAAACTAATGACATACTTTTAGAAATATCAATCATGTCCTTGATACATATAGTAGTAACACTACTTGCTTACCACAGCTACCAAAGCATACCAAATACAGATATACTTTATTAATGACACAAATACCATGAATTGTGTTGCCATCAGTGTTGTGATTCTCCAAACAATAAACAATTTTCAAAGTTCTGAATGAAAAGTGAAATAATCTCTAGATATTCACATGTGCTAAGCCACTGCATTGATGGGTCTCAATTACTGGCTTCCCTGTGCCCATGCCCTTTGCCAGGTAACTTGGCAGTCCCCTCCCATCCTAATTCTGGACTTGGCAGCATGCCTTTCTTTGGTAACAAGTTGTTTACAATTATACCAGTAATGCAAGCATGTAAAATAGACTTAAGTTATACATGCAGATGATTGTTAACAGGTATTTCCCATATAAAAATGTCTGGAAGAATTAAAAAAAGCATGTGTAATGTAGGTTATTTCTTTCAACACATTCTGAGCCATTCAACAACCATGAAATTTACCTGCTGAAGCGAATAACAGCCCCAGGCATGACAACTCAACATGCCCCTCAGAACACTAAAACTCCCATGTGGGGACAGAAGATCCAAGACTGCTTCCAAAGTCAATACACTTTCGATCTTTTAACTTCAGAAGTCCTCATCTTCACGTGTGAACCCATTCACATACAAGATGCATGATAGTGCCTTTTTCACCCAAAATTTTATGTGATTTAAGTATGGTTCTTTATATAGTTAAAATCTGTATACTTTTTTGTATGCATGTTGTCTTTAAGATTTAAAGGTTTAAATATGATAAACTGACGATAAAGCACGTGCAGTTGAAGTCCGTATTTTTATGAAGTTGTACCAACCATCCTGCACTTCATAATATTAGTCCTCACATTTTACACATATCTTAAGTTTTTAAGAACACAGATATTGCTAATGTTGTAAAGAATCAAATATACCTACCTGAATATTTTGGTTCTAAGATGTCCTTAGGGACACAAGAAGGTATGCCTGTATTCCTTAACAAGCATTTAAAAGGTCAGTATGTTTACTAACAGTAAGAACTATTGCAAATTTCCCTTTTCTTTGTGCAGTGTTTGCTCTGCCTTCAATATCTTTTCCTGCCAGCTTAAGTCCTAGTTTCTCTCAAAAACCAGCAAACGTGTCATGTTCTTTGTGAGTTTCCCAACACTCTCCTTGTCACCATATAACTTCTGAAATTCTTACTCATCTTAATTATATAACACCATATTGTAATATGTTACATATCTGTCTCCCTCAATTCAACTGTAGTGTCAGCTAAGCCGCCGATGCACACAGATCTGTAACTGCATCCACAGTACTGAGCTCAGTGACTGTCATGGTGAGGATTCCAAGTGGCCTATCAATTTGACTGACTCTTTAGAATTTAAGAGTCATGAACCCATTCCAGTCATCTCTCATATTTATATTTTGTTTCTACCTTTTGACATAATGGGTTATCTAAAATCAAGCAGCGCCTTTCATATTTTCTAAAATCATTTTGATATTACAGTCTTAAAAAATATTCCCTCAGAAATCCTTGACATATGTGAAACATGAATAAATCTTGAGGACTTTTTGCTAAAGTGAAATAAGCCAGTCACAGAAGGACAAATACTGTATGATTCCACTTAAGTGAGATCTAAAATAGTCAAACTCATAGAAGCAGAAAGTAGAGCAGTGTGCCAGGGGCTGGGAGGGGGAATGGGGAAGTGCTGTTCAATGGGTATAAAGTTCAATCTGTAAGACGAGTAAGTGCTAGAGATCTGCTGTAGCACTGTGTCTATAGTCAATAACACTGTTTTAAGATAGATCTCACGTTAAGTGTCATTACCACAATTTTTTTTTGAGAAATCTTAATATTTTGGCACCAATTTCCACCTAAACTTATCAACTAACAAGTTTGGATATTTTACTTATTTCCCCAATGAACTGTTTGTTACCTTTCCAGTTCTGTTACAGTCATTAGACTATTAATCTAAAAAAACAATAATATATTTTTATTTCTGATTTCATTCTAATGTCCAAAATTTTGCATACTAGGTCAACATTCTAAGAAAGTAATTTAAAATTTTCAGTGCTAGGCTAATTCTAAAATTTATACAAATAGTCCAAATTGTATTTTAATCTGTAAATATATTATTCTATACTGAAATGTCATTACAAATTTTTTGCACTTTCTTCTAGCTTTAGATTTTCCTATAATGTTCCACAATCAGTCTGGAACTTGATTATAAAGCCTGGAAACTGCAAAGCGCTCACTTCTAGAAATTCATGTACTTAAAAATATTTCATTAAATCTTGAATTTACACTTCTTCACTATTTTAGAACCAAAAACACATGTACATCACAAGTAGGCAAGCAAGTTTAAGGTATTATTATCAAGTATTTGGAAGAAAGACACACAAGGTCAAAAAGGCTTGCATATATCTTTTGAAGGTGAGAGAAGATTGAAACTAACAAAATCTTAACACTTAACTTCTCTTGTATCAAAAAAATACAACCAGAACAGTACAATGAAACTACTCTTTCCTTTATTGGAAGTGATGAATTGCCTATCTACTTATATAAAAACCCTGGGTGTAACATCACATCCTGAAGTTCGACCAACCAGAAGGAAGTCAGTCCTGCAGGGGTCGTCTTGGAAATGGCTGTGCCCTCTCCCAGCTGTTTCCCGGAGGGCGAGGTTTCAGGCAGGAGGGCAAGGTTTCAGGCAGGAACCCACCCTCGGAGTGGAGTGTGGAAGCACTGAGTCCTGGGTTGCCTTGCCAAGGGCTGCGCCCTCCCCAAGCTGTTTCCCGCGAGGCCTGAGGGAAGAACTCACCCTCAGAGCACCAGGAGCGCCCAGCAGCAGTCAGTCCTGGGTTGCTGCGTGGTATAACTCTGGGTCTGGCCCAACATGGGGCGTGGCCAGCCTTCAAACCAGACCCTGGTAGTAGGGAGGAGGCAGCCCCATTCCTCACAGAATCTGCTGTTGGATAGCTTGCTGTCAGTGGCCTGCCAGCCAGGAACCCCATTCAGCTGCACCCCGGACCCTGACAAGAGGGAGGAGGGAGCCCCTTTCCTCACGGAATCAACAGGTGGCCAGCTTGCTGTCAGGGGCCTGCCAGCTAGGAATCCTATTCACCTGCATATCTGTATAAAATTTTAATACATCCTATTAGAGGTCGCGGTGGTACTGTTTTACCCACAGCGTCTACAGGAATTGCTGCAAATTTACTTCTCGGTGGAAGCAACTTTCATTCCCAATATAAATTACCGATTCCATTAAATGGAACTTCAATTTCTGAACTTGATATAAAGAGTGAAGTTGCTTAAACCTATTAAAAAGGCCCAACTTCTCATTATTGATGAAAGCACCATGCCATCCAGTCATGCTATAAACGCCATAGACAGATTACTAAGAGAAATTATGAGTCTGAATGTTGTATTTGGTGGGAAAGTTCTCCTTCTTGGAGGGGATTTTCAACAATGTCTCAGTATTGTACTGCATGCTATGGGATCGGCCATAGTACAAACGAGTGTAAAGTACTGCAATGTTTGGGGATGTTTCAGAAAGTTGTCTCTTACAACAAATATGAGATCAGAGGATTCTGCTTATAGTGGATGGTTAGTAAAACTTGGAGATGGCAAACTTGATAGCAGTTTTCATTTAGGAATGGAAATTATTGAAATCCCCTGTGAAATGATTTGTAATGGATCTATTATTGAAGCTACCTTTGGAAATACTATATCTATAGATAATATTAACACATTGTTTGCGGGTAGTTTTTATCACGCGCTAACAGGTGGCGCGGGCCATTTTTGCTAATTTTTTGCACAAACAGCAACGTTCAGTAAAATTACAATAACTTTAGTTTACGTATTTATACGTTACCCGCATTCTACCACGTCTATAAAAAACGTATTAATACGTGTCCCGCGCTCTACTACACTGGTAGAACGTATAAATACGTAAAACGTATAAATACGTTTCCCGCATACAATGTGTTAAAAATATATCTAAACGTGCAATTCTTTGTCCAAAAATTGAGCATGTTCAAAAATTAAATGAAGAAATTTTGGATATACTCAATGGAGATTTTCACACATATTTGAGTGATGATTCCATTGATTCCACAGATGATGCTGAAAAGGAAAATTTTCCGATCGAATTTCTTAATAGTATTACTCCTTCTGGAATGCCGTGTCATAAATTAAAATTGAAAGTGGGTGCAATCACATGCTATTGAGAAATCTCAATAGTAAATGGGGTCCTTGCAATGGTACCAGATTTATTATCAAAAGATTACGACCTAACATTATCGAAGCTGAAGTATTAACAGGATCTGCAGAAGGAGAGGTTGTTCTGATTCCAAGAATTAATTTGTCCCCATCTGACACTGGCCCCCCATTTAAATTGATTCGATGACGGTTTCCGGTGATGCCAGCATTTGTGATGACTACTAATAAATCACAAGGACAAACTCTAGACAGAGTAGGCATATTCCTACCTGAACCCATGTGTTTTTGCACATGGTCAGTTATATGTTGCTTTCTCTCGAGTTTGAAGAGCATGTGACGTTAGTTAAAGTTCTAAATACTTCATCACAAGGGAAATTAGTCAAGCACTCTGAAAGTGTTTTCACTCTTAATGTGGTGTACAGGGAGATATTAGAATAAGTTTAATCACTTTACCAGTCATTGTTTGCATCACTGTTGTTTTTGTATCATGTTTTTGTTGTTTTCATATCATGTTTTTGTCATTTTTATATCATGCCTCTGTTGTTGTTATATCCTTTTGTTACTTTTATTTATTAATAAATTTACATATCATTTTCGTATACATTTTACTAATTTCCTTTCATCTCTCACACTTCTATTATAGAGAAAGGGCAAATAGCAATATTAAAATATCTCCGCTAATTAATTCCCTTTTAATGTGCACAAATTTCATGCACCAGGCTACTAGTAAAAGTATAATGGCTATTAATTAATTAGGTGACTGGCTCATCTTACTCCAGGTCATAAAATATGCCCACTTTCTTTATGATTTTTTTGTAATAGTTTTTAAAAAATATTACATCACCAACTTTTACTAATGCAAAATATGGAACTAAAAACAAAAAAGCAAACAAACAGAAGGGAATTACTGGAAGCCCAATAAAACAGAGCGGAAGGACAACACTCCTCTCCAAATATTTACACTATTGGGTTTCCCATGACACTATGCTGTGCCCTCAGAACTACCAGCCTCCTCCCTTCTGAGCACCAGTTCAATATAACATTAAACATCACATAAAATGTAGTATATAGGAAGGAGGGGAGCTCAAGTGAAAGCTGATCACACAACAGCCTAACAAAAGTTTACGATAACACCATAAAGTTTTTTTAAAAGATATCTTTTAAAGCAAAGACTAACAGTTACTCCAATACTAGACATCTTCTAAAATGCCTTTTATAGTCATCACTGATGAATTTTAAATATATGTATTTCACCTCAGGTTAAAGCAAAGTACTTAGATAGCAAACATTAATTCTAAATAAATGACTATATACTAAAATACCTAAATATAAAATACAAAAATAACTTTTTTAAGACAGTGAAATTCCCCATTCTAAACAACTTATTAAATCTTATTAAAATGGCTGCCAACAAAAAAGTTGAAATTGTAAAAACACTTACTTCATTTCCATGTTTTTGTAGGAATTCAATTTCCTGTTGTGTGAACGTTGTCATGGAGATAGATTTCACCCTGTGTGGTGGATTTAACCCTCGCCTAAGAAAGAAAATATTTTACAAATTTACTATTATATACTATAATTTTAAAATTATGTATCAACGCAAAACATTTTTAGCTAGCACATTTAAACTTGGAACAATGCTTTTATTTCATAAACTAAAGGTATCTTTAAAAATTATTTTGAACTATTAATCCCCACAACAGATATGTCAAGGTAAGTTTGGCTAGACCCACACTAAATAATATACTTAGAGATAAATTCAGTGACTACCTAGTTAGAAACACATAGTACCTATAATACATGACCTTCTAGGAAACACAAACAGTGCTTTAGAGTGTTTTGATGAAGGGAGAAGACAACATATGTGAGAGAGCCCTATGGTAAAGAATTCAAAAAGTAATTGATTATTTAATATTTTCATTTTTAAGAAAATATTAGAAGCCCTAACTGGTTTGGCTCAGTGGATAGAGCATCAGCCTGAGGACTGAAGGGTCCCAGGTTCGATTCCGGTAAAGAGCATGTACCTTGGTTGCGGGCAGATCCCCAGTGGGGGGTGTGCAGGAGGAAGCTGATCAATGTTTCTCTCTCATTGATGTTTCTAACTCTCTATCCCTCTCCCTTCCTCTCTGTAGAAAATCAATAAAATAGATTTTTTTTAAAATATGATAATGTGTTATGCATGGAGCTACACAAATATTCTAATCAAATAGCTATACCTTTAAGTTTGAGGCTAATTTAGAAAATTAAACTAACCTAAGGAAGCAAAGTTATTAACAATAAGAATAAAGCTCTCTCTCTTCATCAATTCAAGTGAGGTCTGATAATAAGGGACATTATTAATCACCTCATGAGGCAGTAAGTGTTCAAGAGAAAACAGTAGAGCACTGGAGAAGGGAACTGAAAAATAGGTAGATACATGATTAAATGATTTTTAAGGTCTTTTACAACCTTGATGTCTTTTCTGTACAGGCGGCCTTAAGACGCTATCTCTTGAGTTTCTTGATATTTTATCATGCACATAAAAAAGTGAACAGAAATGTGCTCAGAGAGATTAAGAACTATTTACATTTTGTCCAAATATCACAAAGTGGCTACTCCACCCAGAAGAATAAGGGTCATATAATTTCTGCAAAGTAACAAAGTAATTTATACAAAGTCTCATAAAATTACTTTGACAGTCATGTCCTCTGGGAAAGGGGTCATTTGGAATCCAGGTTGTAGAGCAGATTATCAATACTCTTACAAAATAGTCATCTTGCAATCATCCATGCTAACTGAAATTTAACAATGCTATAAAATTACGAACCAAAGTCTTTCAAAAATATTCTGGAAACATCTTTGAGTAATTAAAAGTGGTATGTAATGTTATTTTAAATCAAAACAATAAGGAGAATTCATAAGTAACAGAGCCCCTCAACCTTCATATCCTGTCCTTCTTTCTCTCCCTCTAACTTTCAGAAATAGATGGCACACTCTATTGCACTTTATCTGCTTCACATTTCAAAGTAGAGAATTCTGTGTTGAGTTAGGTTTGGTTTAAATTTTAAATTAACAAATTCTTTTCCTTCTAGCTCTTGGTAAGTCATAAAACAGAAATGGAGATTGCATAGCAGAAGAAACTGAACACAGAAATTTCCACCTACAAGATATCATTAATGAACAAAATCTTTAATTGATCAAAAATGAATTTTTATTTATCTAATTATTTTTAAGGTGTATTCCTGGAAGTTAGTGCCACTTCCCTTTTTCTCTAACCTTGTCTAACTGTCATGTGAATTCAGTTTTTGTAAACATTTTACTGTAATGACATTAGTCATAACTATTGAATAAGTGTTGAGCAAGTATACCACATCATTTTTATAGTGCCAATATAGAGGTACCACCCATTCTGGATCCTAAAAAACATATTTTAAGTCTCCAGGTTAGTATATGTGTATATATATAATTTAAATAATGACTCATTTAATAATAGCAGTATTGATATTTTGAAAGATGTTTGCCAGTTAATTGGTTTTAAGATGTTCCAAACTCACCTACTGGTGTAGTCCAATATGTTTTTGCAGTATACTTAAGTCATATGCAGATCCCAGGAGTTGGGAGTTTTAACAACCACCACCCAGGTATCAATGCAACCAGATGGTGTGACTCATTCCATATGCTGCTCTTAACTATGCCTCAAACAATCTTGCTAATACCCATTTGTTCATCTCAAATAACAATGTGTGCTGGATGAATAAGTAAGAAAGCTTATTTAGTTAGTGCTATTAAATTGTTTTTCCCCTGCTGGGGGAGAAGCTGGTAAAATATTGCCAATAGGCTATGGAAATTTAAGGGTTTGCTATTGTTGGCATAAAGTAATAAAGTTAATTTGGCATTTAAATCTATTCCAATAGTAGTTATTTAATATCATCCAGAACCCAAATTTAAAACACTGAAAATACACACACACACACACACACACACACACACCCCATGGTGTAAAACACAGTTGTTATTTTGTTTTTCTGAAAATCACAATTATTACACTGTAACTTCCTTTTTACACTTAGGGCAAGCATCTAGAAAATAATACTCAAGTAACAACTTAATTAAGACATTCCAGTAAAAAGTAGACAAAACTCAAGAATGTCTTTACTATCTCTCTAAACCCCTCTGAAATAACAGCAAAGGCATTAAATGCATTAACCCAGAAAGAGACAGAGGGAAAGAGAACAAGGGAGGAGCCCCAAAGCACACTATTGCTCTTGAATAACAAAATGTGGAAGATAAAATGTGAGTATACCAGCAGTAACTGACTTTACAGAGTAAAAATAAAAACTGAAGCTCCTGCAGGGTTGGGAGAAGCCAGCTAGTTGATTCCCATCACAGAACCCTTGAAAAATTACCAAATAAATCAGACAAAGGTTCGGGGGTTTGGAGGGTCATAAATAGAAAGAGGAAACAGACAAGAGTCCAACATCACTGTCTATGGTAATAAGAAATGGTAGAAGGTAATAGATGTCTATTTTTGTTCACTATAAGCCTTTCTATTTTTAAATTATATGATGTATTCTTTTGATAAAAATCAAAATTGAATTAAAAATTAAATTAAAAAAAGAATGAAAAATGAACAGTTCTTGTCAATATTAAACCTGATATATACTTACAGTGTGTTTTCTTTAACTGATAAAAAAAGGCATTCCTAGAAAACTTGAGTGATTATTTTACATTTCCCAAAAATATCAAGCTTGTTTACTATATACTAGCACTTTTGTAGAAATACATACCTACTGAACACAACTGTTCTAAGTTAGTGTTCCAAGTTAGAGCCACCAAGATTTATTGAGTAAGAGATAAAGATTTGAAGAGAGAAATGAGGAAGAATTTTCATATCTTCTCATATTATTAGTTGTACTGATTTTCCTACTTTCCCCCATCATAGAGCCTGCAAAATTTAGCAACTGAAAATGTATCAAATAGTTTTCCCACTTACAATAAATTTAAATTGTACTACATTGTCAAAATATCTCCCTGAATGTAACCACATTATAGCACTAAAAAAAGTGAAAAGGAGACCAGCAGGAGTGGCTCAGTTGGTTGAGCATCATCCCATGAACTGAGAGGTCACTGGGTTCGATTACTGGTCAGAGCACACGCATGGGTTGCAGCTAGATCTCCAGTAGAGGATGTGCAGGAGGCAGCCAATACATGTTTCTCTCTCACATTGATGTTTCTCTCTCCCTCTCTCTGCAATCAATAAAAACTTTTTTTTTAAGTGAACAGGAATTTAAGGATGTAAGTCACTGCCCACTGTGACCTCATGAGGAAATAAATTCTATATGTAAGCAGAACTCCTAAAGGATATTTGATTGTAATCTACTGCTAATCTATCTATAACAATAAAAGGGTAATATGCTAATTAGACCAGACATCTTCCGACATCATTCTGGATGTTCTTCCTGACAAAGCCGGGGCCAGAAGGAAGCCAGCCCGGGTCGGGTGCCTGTGGGCGGCAAGAGGAAGAAGGAAGCCCGGGTCCCGGGTGCCTGTGGGCAGCCCGAGGAGGGAAGCAGCCCGGGTTCCTGGTACCAGAAGGAAGCCAGTGCCGGAGGGAAGCCGGTGCCGGTAGCTGGGGGAAGGAAGGCCTACTCTTGCACGAATTTTCGTGCATCAGGTCTCTAGTAACTATATAAAAATAAATAAAATGCCTCTTTTCATCTGTTCAACTTTAATTTTAAAAAGTTAATATTCTTGCAAGATTCACCGTAAGTCAAAATGCACACAAAATTAATAGAGTTTAAGTTACTATCCAGCTACATTTATCCACCGGTAAAATTCCAAGATTAAATGTACTGTGCACATAAAATAGCTGATATTAAGAGAAACAAAGTATATATTTCTCAAATGTTATTTTTTATTTTATCTAAACACTTTCTGAAAAATAGTAACTTTGTTGTTGTTAAGCCTCACTCGAGGATATTTTTCTCTTTAACAGACAGTGGGAGAGAGGGAGGGAGGGAGAGAGAACTATCTGATGTGAGAGAGACATGAATTGGTTGCCTCCTGCATGCTCCTGACCAGGGACAGGGAGTGAACCCACAGCCCAGGCAGTGCCCTTGACTGGGAATAGAACTCGAGACCCTCCAGTTCACAGGCCAACACTCTAACCCAGCCGTGGGCAAACTACGGCCCGCGAGCCGGGGCCGGATCCGGCCCGTTTGAAATGAATAAAACTAAAAAAAAAAAAAAAAAAAGACCGTACCCTTTTATGTAATGATGTTTACTTTGAATTTATATTAGTTCACACAAACACTCCATCCATGCTTTTGTTCCAGCCCTCCGGTCCAGTTTAAGAACCCATTGTGGCCCTCGAGTCAAAAAGTTTGCCCACCCCTGCTCTAACCACTTAGAAACACCAGCCAGGGTTATGAATCAGTTTTTAAGGATAGAACAATTCTTATATTATTCACTGGTTATACTAATGCTAGTCTACACAAAACAAACAATTTGGTCTAAAATTAAGTATTTAACATTTTATTATCGGTTGTAACAGAAGTATTTCTGTTGATAGAACCTGACAGTGACAAATCAATCTGCTACATCACCCCATTCTGCCTCAATAAAGAAAAGTTTAACTATATCTAAATCTGAAGTCTATTTTCAAGTTTCACAATCTGAAATGAATTATGTACTCTGAATGAAAATCATACACAAATACAAGCCCTCTGAAAATAAAGAAAATATTAGCTCTGAGTCTAGTAATGTTAGCATTTAATTTACTTAAATAAAGATATTGTTAAATTAATAAAAGATGTGACTATCTTAAAGTTTAGAATTCCGATAGTGTACACCATTTACTGTGTATGGGAATTTTCTAGGCACATCAAGGTTTCTGAATGGCAGCTAACATGCCTTCTTTAAAATACAGGGGTGGTCAAAAGCAGGTTTAGACTTGTGAGTACATGAACCACAGTTTATTCTTGTATTATTACTAATAATTGTATTACTAGAGGCCCAGTGTATAAAATTCATGCACTTGGCGGGAGGGAATCCCTCAATCCAGTCTGTGCCCTCTTGCAGTCCAGGACCCCTCGGGTGATGTCTGACTGCTGTGGAGGCTCCTGCCACCGCCCCCTGAGTTCCCCAGTTGTGAGCCCAGCTCCTGGCTGAGCGGTGTTCCCACTATGGGAGCACACTGACCACCAGGGGGCAGCTCCTGCATTGAGCAGCTGCCCTGTGGTTTTCAGTGCCCTCACAGCAACCAGTCATTCTGCTGTTCAATTTGCATATTAGCCTTTTATTTTATAGGATTTCCCATACAAACAACTGTATCGGTCTTTTGCCCACCCCTGTTTTATATCTACTACATAAGCCCTGCCCTCACACTTAGTATATGTTCAATGAATAGCAACCTTCTATCATCTTCTTATCACAAATAAAGAAACTGAGGTTGAGGGGATGGCTCCAGGCCAATCTGCACACATTATGGCCTGGCTAATACTTGCCAAGTCATAAAGCTTGCAGAGGTGTCAAAAATCTGACTTCAAAATTCACATTCTTTCAATTATGCCATAAATAAATAATAAATATTTATTTATTATTAAACTCAAATATTACCGTTAAATTATTTTCCTGCATTATTGATTCTGAAAGAAAAAGACTCCCCAGGAGCTTACAGTCCCTTCAGTATTTCTGCAGTAGACATTTGATCCACCATCCATTCCCAAGAATACCAGATTTCTGACTTGGGAATTCTATTTGGGGATCCTCGTGGTTCCAATGAAGTCAGCATAGAACAGGTGTCCAATAAAGGCACTGGTTCAAGCTAACCAGGAGCGAACTGCAGAACGTCTGGACAAGCTGGAAGGACGATATGCAGCTTTGGGAGCTGGAGGCAGCCATCTTTGGACCAGGGAAATCTAGGCAACCTCATTAAGCCATTGGATAGTCTTACTTAAAACCAAACAATAATCCCCTTTATATTTTTTAACCAATTTGAGTCAGGTTTTGAGTTATATCTAAAAAATCAAACCTGAGAGATTTTTTATAAAGTTATTCTCATTTTGATGTCTTTCATATATTGTTCCCCACCTGGGAAATGTCCTCTCCACCTTGTTAACAATGCCTCTCATTTATTGAGCATCTATCATGAACCAGACATTGTATGAAATGTTACAGACACATTATCTCAAATATTGAAACCTAATCTACATCCAAAATCTACAGGGTAAACCATGTGATAGATGAGGAAACTCAAGTTCAAAGAGGCTGAGTGGCATTCTCCAAACCACATAGCTAGTAGTGGAGCCAGGATTCAAAACCAGGTTTATCTAGCTCATAAATACCTGATCTTTCAACTACATGAACCTACCTGCCAAATGGATCTTGGGTTTAAAGGTCTTTGCTCAGGCATCAAGTCCTCTATGAAATTTTCTCTATCATTTACGTATTTCATGGGTAGCTCATTCAAAGAAAGGAACTGTTATAATGTATTGTAACTAAATGTATATACTTAGAATGCAAACCCCTTAAGGATAGGAGGATCCACCTAACACCAATGCCTCCCACAGTGTCTGACACAGGCCAAGTGACCAATAAGTTTGTGTGGAATCACCACTAAACAGAGATATGAAGCATTATCTATTATAGATTAAACCCCACTAAAATAAGCAATTGTCATCACACTGAGGTATACTTTTACACAGAATGTTTCTGAAACGTGGAATCTAGGGAATTTGTAAGTATTTCTTGATATTATGCATTTGCTGCAATAAATTAAATGTTCCCCACTATACTTATAAAGGGCTACGAAGATGTCAAAATCCAGAACAGTAAATACATATATTTTTCAAACCAAATACTTAAAATATATCAAAGGACCTTGTGTTATAAGTAAAAGACACACTTATTATGCACATAATAAATGTCAAATACACTTAAAAAGAACTGGACTACTGACTTCATTTTTAGAACCAAAGTTGCCCAACATAAGTCACTTAACTATTTGTAAATGACAATCATGAACCAGACAATCTCAGATACCACCCCAGCTCGACCATGCTGGGGGAATTCAGTACTACCACTACTTGTCAAACTCTCCGTGCTTCCCTGACTGCCAATCTACAAGTAACCTCAGAGGAGGTCTCTCCTGTCATACTATTTTAGTGCATACTTACCCCTGACGTTTTCCTCCACTTTACCATTTCCCCCACTAGAACGTAAGCACCAAAAGAACAAGAACTTCGCTGTATTTGTAAGAACACCCCACACCTTCACTCAGAACCTACGAGGCACCAGTAAATGTTTGTCGAAGAAATAAGACTTAGAAGACTAATAATGCCTCTTTGTGCCCAACTTAAAAATAAAAGTAAATCGTACACTACTGGACATGTCCTGCATTTTCCAAATATGTTTTCTCATATGCCATGTACTTTGTCTCAGTACTAACATGACAAAGGGTGTGTGTGTGTGTGTGTGTGTGTGTGTGTGTGTGTGTAAGTTGGAGAGAGGGGAGAAACCAAATTATTCGAAAGAACAGTACAAACGAAAGAACGAGGTGTTTTGGAGCAATAAAGCTCTTAATATTTAGTAAGCACTACTTCGTCAATTGACTTGCTTAGAATCTATACATACTGAAATACTGCAGAAAAGCAACCTGTCAGTTCCCAAATCATCTGCAAACTTTCCAAAAGGAATTTCACACCAACAAAAACCTTACCAAAATAAAGCTTACGGAAGCAAAGATGAACAAGCACCTCCCGCCCCAGGAAGTCAAGCCGGTGGTCTCCGGGTCTCTGCGCCTCCCGCTCCCGGGCGCAGCCCGGCACCCGGGTCCGGGCAGGGGACCCGTGCGGACGCCGCCCCCACGTCCGGGTGACACAGCTCCCGGCGATGCCTTCTTCCCACCCAGCTCTCCCCGAACTCCTCAGGGCGCTCTCGGGACCCTGCCCTCACACCCCTCCCCGTCACGTCTGCTCCCCCTCCCTCGCCCGAAATGCAGCCTCCGAACTCTCCCCCGGGACTCAGGCCCGTGCCCTCGGGGCATCTCCATCTGGTTACTCTTGCCAAGTGCCCGCTTTCTCCCAGGGACCCGGGGCCCTGGACCCGCGGGGGGAGCCCAGGCGAGGCGTCCTCCCTGCCGCTCCCACCCGGCGGCGCCGGCAGGTGCCTCGCAGGGCCGCCCGCCCCGGGCCGAGGGGCGGGGCACTAGGGACCCGCACGCCCTCTCCGGCGCCTCTCCCCCGGCCTTCCCCCCACGGCCGCACCGGTCAGCGCCCCCGGGGGCCGGGGACCCGGAGGCGGCGGCTCCGCGGGCGCCCCGATGCTCGGCCCGGGCGCCCCGTCCTCGCCCGCAGCCCGCCCACGCCCCGACCCCGGAGGCGGCCCGAGCCCGGACCCTCGGCCGGCGAAAGCGAAAGCGCATCCCAGCCCGGAGCCGGGGCCGAGCGCATCCCAGCCGCCCGCCCGCGCCCCAACGGCCGCCCCGGCCGCGCGGAGCCCCCACCCCGGCCCGGCGGGCCTCTCCCCACCCGCCGCCGCCCCACTCACAGGCAGCCGGAGCAGGAGGTACAGACGAAGGAGCCCACCGTCATGTTCACGTAGGTGGGGCCGCGCTGGTCGCAGTCGAAGCACTTTCGGTTGTGCGGGAGGCCGGTCATGTCCCGCAGCATCTTCAGGTGCTTCTCCTCCTGCTTCCGCTTGGCGCTGGCCGCCATGGTCGCGGCGCCCGGGGAGCAGGCCGGCAGGGCCGGGAGCCGGGCGGCGCTGAGCCGGGGGCCCGCGCTCCCACGGGCCGCCCTGGCCGCGGCCGCCGCCCTCCGTCCGCGCGCGCCCCCGCACCGGGCCGGCCTCCGCCGCCGCTCGAGTCCACTGGGCTGGGCGCGGCGCGGGCGCTGCGGAGCGCGGACTGACCGCCCACACCAACCGGCCCGGCCGGGACAACCGCCGCCGTCGCCGCCGCCGCCACCTTCCCGACTTCTCCAGAAGGGAGAAGCCGAGAGCGGGGGACGGCAAGAGGAGGCCCGCCCCGAGCGGCCGGAGGCCAAGTGCGGCTGGCGCCCCTTGCTGGCCAGGAGGAGTCACTGCGGCCACTCTGAGACCGGGATTCTGGCTGGGGCCGAGGAGGGAGCATAGACAAGGGATGATGATAATAGACAGTATTTGTCTCAGCCGGTCTGGCTCAGTGGATAGAGCGTCACCCTGCAGACTGAAGGATCCCGGGTTCGATTCCGGTTAAGGGCACATGCCGGGTTGCCAGCTCCATCCCGGTGGGGGGCCTTTTAGAAGGCAGCCAATGATTCTCACCATTGCATTGAAGTTTCTACCTCTCTCCCTCTCCCTTCCTCTCTGAAATTAATACATTTATATATATTTAATACATATTTAATAATGTATATTAATACATTTATATACATTTATATATGTGTATATATATATCTCCTAGTGTTGGTCTGTGGACTGAAGGGTCCCCAGTTCAATTCTGCCTGGGTTGAGGGCTCAATCCCCAGTAGGGGGCATACAAGAGGCAGCTATCCAATGATTCTCTCTCTTCATTGATGTTTCTCTCCCTCTCCTTTTCTCTCTGAAATCAATAAAAATATATTTATTAAAAATAATAATAGACAGTATTTATTTAAGCTCTTAGATGTACATAGTGCATTACATGGGTTACCTTCCTCCCCTACTTAAAACTCTCCAAGAGCTGCTCACTGCTTTGGAGATAATTCCAGGTTCCACACTGTACTCTAAAAAGCGTTCTATCTTCTAGCCCCGCCTCCATCACTTCCTCCTGGTTAATAACTCAGCTACACTGGATTTCCATTCGCACCCTGACCACAGCAAACTCCCTTCTGGCCCAGGACCCTTGCCCTTGCTGTTCTCTCTAAATTGGGGTTTCTAAACTTGCCAATAGTATTGACATTTGAACTAGGTCATTTTTGATGTGTGGGAGGTCTATGCATTATAGGATTCTAAGCAGCAGCTCTGTCCTTTGCCTGAAGGACCTCTCCCACAGTTGTGGCAACCAAAAACCCCCAGACGTTGCCAAATGGGGAACCGTGGGAGAGGGAGATGAGTCAACCAAGCTGAGAACCACTTGGAAGGCTGCATCACACCTGCCGCCATGGCAGGCAACTACCCTCAGCCCAATCAACCAATTTAAGGTTGTAGCCCACCTTCCTGGAAAGCTGCTCTCCATAAATTTGCTGTGAGGTGTTTTCTTCATACTTCTAGCTATTTAATCCTGCTGCTTATTTGGTGTTTACTATGTGTTATCTAAGAATCTAGGCTCCAAACAGCTCACCACCCCCTGAGCCAGGGGCTATGTGTTCAATGTTTAAAGATTGCATTCAGTACAGGAACCATTTAAAGTAAGCATTCTTTACGTTTTACAAAATCTAGATATATATCCCAAGGATACATATGGGGAAACTAAAATTCCAACCCAGACAGTCAGGTTGCAGGACCCAAATCTCTTCATCATTGTGAGGATCCACAACCTGCAGGCTGTTAGAAACCCTTCCTGCCCCTCAGAACCAGAGAGGGAAGTTTCCAAGGCACTCAGCTGGTGAATGGGAAAGTAGGATTAGCATCCAGGTTTCATATTGGTTTCGTATCGCCTTGCAATAGTGATTAATATTTTTTTTCAGTGTCATTATAAACTCAAGAATTTCAAACTACAGTGGGGCCTTGACTTACAAGTTTAATTCGTTCCGTGACGGAGCTCGTAACTCAAATTACATGTATGTCAAATCATAAAGTGAACGAGTGAGACACGTGATGCTGGGCTGTGACGTTCGCTACGCCAACTAGCGGTGGGGTATCTGAAGCTGGCTCGTAACCCGAATTTTAGCCCGCAACTCAAAGCAAAAAATCAGCCGAGAGACACGGCTCATATCTAGAAAAACTCGTTAGTCGGGACACTCATAAGTCAAGGCCCCACTGTATTTGATGTGTTTCATATCCTTGGTGCTCACATGGTCTTATCACTGGCCAACAAGAACCTCTTAAACTTGATTCTTGAGTCTTTTGGGCAACACCCTTGATTTAAGATCAACTGGAATGTCACCGTAGCAGAGCCCTGGGCTATTTAGGAAATGAGAAATGTCCAATTCTGGACTGATCTACCAGCCCTACTTTGGCTAAATATAAAATACGGGCAGTCACTTATTCATCACCAACACATCCACTTACCCAACAGCCAATGGCTTACTTCTCTGTTTCTATACTTATAAAGCTCACTTGTCATTTGTATGTTTTTGGCTTGTTCATCTCTCCATGGTCTATCATCTGATAAATGCCCAAACCAGGAGGCATGACTGCAGTACCTTGTACAAGCAGTTTAATAAAAGGATGTTTTATTATTGTGTTGTTCTTATTTCAAAGAAGTGGGAGAAGGTATTTCTAAGGTGAAGTTCAAGTGAAGTCCAAGATGTGTTCTCCGAGCAGAGCTGAAAACCCATCTGACCTGAGCTTTGGTTGTTTCATACCGTATATAATATCAAAGTGGGTTTCTACTTTTGAAAATCCCAAGAAGAGTTTTGTGTCAAGCAAGACTATTTATTAACTTTAATTATCTTACCCTCACAACAAGACAGAAGGAGATATTATTATCCCATTTTATATTTGAGCTAACTGAGGCTCTAAAAGGCTGGCTTGCCCAAGGCCGTGGTGGAAATTAACCTGGGATTCAAACTCAGATCTGGCTGTAAGACTTCAGCTTCTGTTTCCAGTAACTGAATACTAACCCTGCTTATTGGATTTGCAAAGCAGAAATTACTTCCTAAGATGTTCACACTGCAGCCAGAGTGACCTTTCAAAATGCAAATGTATCCCGGCATCCCTAGTCTCCTCCCCCTGCATCTCAGTGACTTCCAGTTGCTCTTAAAAAAAAAATAAAGAAAGCTGGCTCAGTTGGTTGGGCGTCATCCAGTGCACCTAGAGGTCACCGGTTCGATTCTAGGTCAGTGCGCATGCCAGGGTTGCAGGCTTGATCCCCAGTGCATGACCTGCAGGAGGCAGCCAGTCTATGTTTCTTTCTCCCTTTCCCTTTCCTTTCCTCTCTGTCTAAAGTCAATAAAAAAGAAGGAAGGAAGGAAAGAGAAAGAAAGAAAGGAAGAAAGAAAGAAAGAAAGAAAGAAAGAAAGAAAGAAAGAAAGAAAGAAAGAAAGAAAGAAAGAAAGAAAGAAAGAAAACGAAAGGAGGGGGGAGGGAGGGAAGAAGAGAGGGAGGGAGGGAGGGAGGGAGGGAGGGAGGAAGGAAGGAAGGAAGGAAGGAAGGAAGGAAGGAAGGAAGGAAGGAAGAAGGGAGGAAGAAGGGAGGAAGAAAGAAAGAGAGGCCCAGACACCCTGCACAAGGGGCCTAATGCTTGCCTACCTGTGAGATCTCCCTGCTCCTGCCCCAGCTCCACTGTGCCCCTGGTCTCCTGGGCACCACCTCTATCTCCCCCACTCTGATCCAGCCCTTATCAGTTTGTTTTATTCTCCTTTCTTCCACCTCGGGGCCTTTACACATGCCATTGTTGCTTCCCCAAGCAGCCTTCCCTCTCCTCTTTTCCATCTCATCCCTCAGATCCAGCTCAACATCTGTTTTTCAGGATGCTTCCCCGTCCTGCCTAACCAAGTCAGACCCCATAAACATGCACTCACAGTGCCATGCACCCCTCCTCTCGGGCACTCACTGCAGTGGCTGTTGACACCGCTTTGTGGTTTTCAGTTAGGATCCCTAGCCCCCCAGCTGCACTGCAGGCTTAGCCTGGGTGGGGACCAGGCCTGTGTTTGCTCACCATTATTTCTCTAGCACTTAGCGTGGGGCCTGGTTCTTAAAGGGGCTCAACACATACTGGTTGAGTGAATAAATAAATGCAGCAATGCGGAGCCAGAGAATAAAGCTTCCCTCAGTCTTATCCAGCAGGTTCAGCATTTTGTTTATCATTGTCTCTGGTGCTTTGGTTCCCAGAATGACTATAGGTCTGTCTAAGCTACAATAGTTGTGTTAAGGAACTTGCAAATTCTGAAATCAAATCTCTGGGGGTAAGATTCTAAAACCTGGCTTGCTTAGCTGCTCCCACCAGTCTTATCACCAGGGCGACTCCAAGAAAATGTCCTGAACAAACCCTGGTGTTTGGAGAGGCCCCACAGAGCCAGCCATCCAGCTGCCAACTGATCCTGTGCCACCCCACCCTCCGCGCCCCTCTGTCTGCTCCAGAGCAAAGCAGGACAAGCAGTAACAAACAGCATCGGATGGCCAGCGGTGGCTTCCTAGCTCCGAGTACTTGAACGAGGAGAGGAGGGCGCCTCCCCATTCTCGAAGGACTCAGATTTAGACTTCAGACAATACCTCTGACCTCCCCACTGTATCCACTGACAAAATAGAAAGACGTTGCCAGACACACATGCGTGTCGCACGTCCTTCCTTGCCACCTGCAGGGCACTAGGAAGTCACACTTTTAATAAGCCCCGGATTCGCACACTTGCCTTTTTCTTGGTTTGCTTGTGTATTAAGAGGGCTAATTTGTTAAGTACATAATACATGCCACAGTTTGTGGCCCTGTTCAGACACCTTTTCATGTTTTAATATTCTGGGAACCTTGACAGGATGAAAGTGGCCAGGCACCTTCTCTGAGGTGAGGCCCCTTACTCTGCAGGCCCCCCACAACTCCACAGGCTCTGCCTGAACCCAACCCTTGGAGCGCAGAGCCTCTCAAAACCCCTCCATCCTCTCTAGACGCTCAGTTTCAAGCAAGTGCGTCTGGGTTGTTGGGGAATCTCGATTCTCCATTCTTGGGGTGTTCAGATCTTTCTTTTCCTTAGCTCCCCCCCCCCGCCCCTGCCGGGTTTTGATTAGAGGAGGGAACTGAGCTGACAGTGTGAGTGAGCCTTTCCAATGCAGGCAAAGGAGGGCTGTGGGTTTAGCCTCTTTTTTTCTTTTTTATTAACATTCTTCTCTCCTCATGGCGTGACTTTTTCCAGAGGAGCCAATGCTAATTTTTATGGCCCATTAAAGCAATGCGAAGGGAAAGCAGCGCTGGCCCCGTGAACTCCCCCAGGCCCCCGCAGGTTCCACAGAGTGAGTAATCACAGGGCCGGGCGAATGAAGCACTGTGGAATAATACTCAACTCGAGTTTTCCCCCTTTCTTCTTTTGATGGCACCTTTCTGTAGCTGTGGTTTGATTATTTTTAACATTGCTTCCTGCCTTGCTTTTTAATTTGTCAGAAGCAGCGAGATAGAAAAGGAAGGGGGAAAAAACCCTACAGAGCACAAGCAGTTGGCGTGTGCTTCCTGGAAACACTGGCATGGTTTCTGGGTACACACTCAGAGCACCAATGCTGGGGGGCTGACGGGCAGTCACCTGGCCTCCTCCTCCCCACAGGAGCCGGAGAAATGGAGGCCCTGCCAGCCTGCCCTCTCCCCCTCCGAGCTCCTGTGTCTAAGACCCGCTCTCCTTCCGCTTGGGTTCATTTCACACCGTCCTTTGGGCACTTTGTCTCACCAGCTGGATTCCGTCTGCACAGAGACCAGGGACTAACTAGGTCCTCACCTTCAGTCTGCCAGCCCATAGGAGGGTCCTGCCAGGGGGTTGACTGAGCCAGCCTCAGTCCATTCCAGAAACCCAGGGCAATTGCAACTAGGCTTCAGTCATCCAGTAATCAGAAAGGCCTTTGCTGGATTTTAGAGGGAAATCAGAAGTAGCGTTCAGCCTTCATTCATTCATTCACTCTAATATTGAGCATCTACTATCTGCCAGACACTCTGGGGGTTCGGCAATGAACAAGCTTGCATGCCTGGGATTGGGAGAACAGACAGTAACCACATTAACAGAAGTGGGCATGGTGATGCCAAGAACTCCAGTGGAAAATGAAGCAGAGAGAGGGAATACAGTGTGAAAGGAGAGGTTGCTACTGGGTGGTCAGGGTGAGCCTGGAGGGAGGGGAAGCCGGGATAATTCTGAGCCGGGCATGCGTCAGAGATCACAGGGGAAAAGGCCTGGCGTGGAGCAGCCTCCCTTCTTTAGTTTGTACCAGAATCAGGAGTCCTGGCGGCCCTGGTTGCCCGAGAACGCGGAGCATCCTCCTCAGAAGCGGGAGGAGAGAGGAAGAGTCCGCCGCTGCAGCAGCCAGAGCCTGGGCAAGAAACGCTCCATTCACGTCGTCAATGGAACGTTGTTCTCGCCCGTCCCTGGAGAGAGAGAAAGGCAACCTTTTCTTCCGGTTCAGGGGAAAGAAAGGGATCCCTTTGGGGAGAGAAACCTGCTCCAGTTATCAGGAAAAAAAAAAATTCAACAGAGCCTCCGGGCCCTACCGAAAAGGAAATGGACTCTCCCGTCCGGCCTGTGTTGAAGGGGTGGGATGGAGACACTTCAAAGGTGGGTCTCTGACTTCTAGCGACGCTGTATGAGCAACAGTGGAAACCAGCCTGCTTCCCTTGCAACTCACAGTGGAATGCCCTGCACCCCAAGCACGTGAACTGACTGTGCAAAACCTTACGTGCCAAATTCCCAGCGGCCCTGGCTTTCTCCCTCTTTCGGATGCTGTGATTTTTGTATCATGTTTTGCTGTGATGTTACATGGGTAGATGTGTGTGTAGTTTTAATGTGTTTGTAGTAGATTGTCCAGAAAAACATTTTAAATGAAGAGGTATAAATCTTTAAGGGCCAAAATTCTGTATGTTAGATTGCTCTTACAGGAAAAACCAGCTGCCGCTTTTATGGACACGCACAACATACAAGTAGGTAGTAAACTTTAAAACTGAAAAAATAAATAAAGAATTTAAATAAATAAATTTTGAAAATGAAAAAACAAACAAAAAAACACCGAGGCCTGTTTATGTTGCAAAATGCTGTATAAGCCTGTTCATTCAGTGCCACTGTGATTGACATGAAGTGACTGTTAAACTGTCTCTGATTTTTCTCTGGTTTGTTAAAATGCTAACTAGAACGTGTGTGTGTGTGTGTGTGTGTGTGTGTGTGTCTGTGAATACTTTGGATGTTTCTTAACAGTTGTGATGTTACCATTCCATTTTGTGCTCTTATTCCAATTTCATTTTTCATGGTTTGGAAGCCATTTTTGTAGTGAACAAGTGTTCATGCTGTACAGTATCTGTAGCATGCCATACTGGGTTAATAAAAGCAACATAGTGTATGCAAAAAATTTTAAAAAGTGTGGTTCTCTAAAAAGTCCTCACGTCCTTCCTTTTCTATTTCTCACCAAATGCTGGCAGATAGGTAATGGCTCATTACACCACATGGGGTGAACTGAGCACAAAGTAAATCTCTTGAGCCCCATGAACGACGTTGCTATGGCACCCAAGCCCATGAGAAGGAAAGCTATGGCCCAGAACTCCAGGGTTGACAGCCCTGCAAGGATGATGAACATTTCCTGGGACTAAGCATCAGGCGTTGCAAAGCACACCCTGTACAGTAACTTCATTAACCCTCACACCAGCCTTTGCAGTAGGTTTGATCGTTATGCCCATTTTACATTTGAAGAAACTAAGGCTCCCCAGTTGAGGACCTTGGTAAGGTCACACGGCTGGGACATAATGGGGCTGAGACTGAAGGTCAGCAGTGTGACATCAGAATCCACAATTTAATCCCTATGGTCAACTAGATGCTCTTATGAATCAAACCTGGCCCTCCCTGACAGACAGCAGGGAAAGTCCCCACGCGTGTAGACTTTCCTAGTATTGAGCTGGCCCCTGGGGGACAAACACAGAGGGACACAGCTGAGCTGGTGTAGCCAGAGGTGTCTGCTCTGCCCCCAGAGCTTCAGGCTGGAAGGACCTGTTTTTACTGGGAAGTTATTCAGATGAGGGAAAGTACCTGACAAGTTACACGCACCGTGCTCCCACAGTGAGAACGTGGTCAATATCATGTAGATCATTTTTGACATAGAGCAGTGGTTCTCAACCTTCCTAATGCCGCGACCCTTTAATACAGTTCCTCATGTTGTGGTGACCCCCAACCATAAAATTATTTTCGTTGCTACTTCATAACTGTAATTTTGCTACTGTTATGAATCGTAATGTAAATATCTGATATGCTGGATGTATTTTCATTGTTACAAATTGAACATAATTAAAGCATAGTGATTAATCACAAAAACAATATGTAATTATATATGTGTTTTCCGATGGTCTTAGGCGACCCCTGTGAAAGGGTCATTCGACCCCCAAAGGAGTCGCGATCCACAGGTTGAGAACCGCTGACATAGAGACTTGCCTCCCTGAATATGCATAGAACCACACAGCAAAGTCCACAGCTGGGGCAGCCCGGGGGAAAGTTTACAGGAAGAAGCCCATAGTCATCTTTACCACAAGAATGGACCCACTGATTCTATTATTAGTCACCTTTCCAGCCCTGAGGCTATTCATGATTCAGAAGAATTAAATGAAAAAATATACTCAACGTAGCATCTGGCATATAGGTAAGCACTTCGATCATTCTTAGAACTGCAAATATGCCGGCTAAAATTCCTTTTCCTTCACTCTGTGTGTGCTGCTTGTAAGATACCAAGTCAACCACAACTGCAGTTTAGCGGTGGTTTGCTGGAAGCCGCAGGAAGTGAACCCCTCGAGGTATCTATCTGGCTACCCATTGACCAGAGCAATGCTGCACTCTGATTGGCTGAAATCACTTGTGGTCTGAGTGGACTGCAAAGCCCTGAGTAAAGCACATGAATAACTATGGTTTGCTCAGTTCATACAAGTTTATATTTGTCCTAAGTAAATACCTGACAATGTGCAGTTCAATAGATTCTGCAGATGAAGTGCTCCAAACACATCTAGCCATAGAAGCTGCGTGTTCATTTGCTGGGTTTTATGTGGAGGGGCAGGGGGAGTGCGAGTGTCTGTGTGTGTTTAGGAAGTGGTGACAAGTTTCCTTCATCAGGCCCGTATCTCCTATATGTACCTGCATGAGGAGAGACAGCACAGCAGGGCAGTTGTGAGCATGGATTCTGAGTCAGACTGTCCAGACTACAGTCCTGATCTCCCCTAGGAGCTTGAGCAAGTAACTTAAGCTTCTGTCTCCTCACCTGTGAAATGGGGATAATAATGTCACCAACTTCATAAGTTGCTCTGAGGATTAAGTGCTTTAATGCACAAAAAGCACTAAAAAGAGTGTTTGGCACATAGTAAGTACTCTATGAGTGTTGGCTATTATTATTATTATTACTAGGGGCCCGGTGCACGAAATTCATGCATGGGGTGGGGGGAGGGGATGTCCCTCAGCCCAGCCTTCACCCTCTCCAATATGGGACACCTCAAGGGATGTCCAACTGTGGGCAGTTAGACATCCCTCTCACAATCCAGGACTACTGGCTCCCAACCGCTCACCTGACTGCCTGCCTGATTGCCCCCTAATCACTCCCCTGCCAGCCTGATCGCCCCCAACTGCCCTCCCCTGCAGGCCTGATCACCCACAACTGCCCTCCCCTCCTCCCCTGCTGGCCATCTTGTGTCCACATGGGGGTGGCCATCTTGTGTGTTGGAGTGATAGTCAATTTGCATATTACCTCTTTATTGTATAGGATTATATTCCCTGCCCTAACCATCAACCCTCTCCCCTACAATCCAGCCCAAGTAAGCAAGTGTGTGGTGTGTGTGTGTGCATATGTACTGGTTTCTGGTATAGCACCCTGTTTTCAGTTTCATTTTATTTCTTAATATCTAACATAAAACATGAATACAATCTCATAAAAACACACACAAAACTTCAGACAATACTGGTGTGGGTTGAATACTGTTCTCTCGAATTCCCATTCATCAGGGAACCTCAGGATGTGAATATATGTATCTACACTAATAAAAGAGAAAAATGGTAATTGGCGTACGATGATACCCTTTTCATTGGCTAATCAGGGCTATATGCAAATTAACTGCCAACTATGATTGGCAGTTAACTGCCAACAAGATGGCGGTTAATTTGCATATGTAGGCACAATGCAGGGAGGCGAAAGGGAAAGCAGGAAGAAGCCCCCTGCCACTGACAGTGATCGGAAACCCAGGGGGGAGCTAAGAGGACAAGCTTTGCCCTGCCCCCCAGCCATGATCGGAGAATCAGGCGCCTTTGCCGCCCTGGCCAGTGATAGCAGGAAGTAGGGCTGGAGCCAGCGATGGGAGCTGGGCACGGTCGAAGCTGGCAGTCCCGGGAGCTAGGGTTCCCTTGCCTGGGCCTAAAGCGGAGCCCACAATCGCGGGGCCGCTGCAGCTGTGGGTCCCCGCTGCCCGAGCCGGACGCCTCAGCCAGAGGGGTTAGGCCTGGGCAGGGGCGGAGCCTGCAACCGCGGGGAGCTGGGGGTCCCCTGCCCAGGCCTGACACCTCTGCCGGAGGCCTCAGGCCTGGTCAAGGGGCCGATCTGGTGATTGGTGATCGGAGGGTGATGAGGGTCAACTCCGCTGGCCGAGGCATCAGGCCTGGGCGGGGGGCTGAGCCGGGGATTGGGGGGATATGATGGTCCCCTTGCCCAGGCCTGAAGCCTGGGTCAGAGGCATCAGGCTTGGGCGGGGGGTGGAGCAAGCGATCAGAGGGAGATGGGGGTCCCCTGCCCAGGCATGATTCCTGGGCCAGAGGCCTCAGGCCTGGGCGAGGGCCAGAGCCAGTGATCAGGGGGAGATGGGGGTCCCCTGTCCAAGCCTGACACCTCTGGCAGAGGCATCAGGCCTGGGCAAGGGGCAGAGCCAGCAATCGGAGGGGTCTGGGGGCCCCCTGCCCAGGCCTGATGCCTGGGCCAGAGGCATCAGGCCTGGGCTGGGGGCAGAACCAGTGATGGGGGGAAATGAGGGTCCCCTGCCCAGGCCTGACACCTCTGTAAGACACCTCAGGCCTGGGCAAGGGGCTGATCCTGCGATTGGAGGGTGATGGGGGTCAACGCCTGAGGCCTCCCAGTATGTGAGAGGGGGCAGGCTGAGCTGAGGGACAGTACCCCCCCCACACACACCCAGTGCACGAATTTCGTGCACCGGGCCCCTAGTATATATATATACTAGGGGCCCGGTGCACAACAATTTTTTTGCACTAGCGGGGGGAGGGGGGTGTTCCTCAGCCCAACCTGTGCCCTCTCACAGTCTGGGACCCCTCGGGAGATAGCCACCTGCTGGCTTAGGCCCACTCCCTGGGTCGCAGATGGCAGGCCCGTATCCCATGCTGGGTCGCAGATGGCAGGCCTGGATGGCGGCTGGGTGGGCGGTGGATTGCTCTGCCCTGCCTCACCACCCTGGGTCGCACACGGCAGGCCCGGATGGCAGCTGGTGGTGGGGCGGGCAGCAGATCGCACTGTCCTGCCCTGCTTGCAGTATGCAAATTTAATGGCCATCTTTGTTGGGTCAATTTGCATACTCTTCTGATTGGCTGATGGGCATAGCAAAGGTACAGTCAATTAGCATCTTTGTCTTTTATTAGTGTAGATAAGCCTAATATGCAAATTGTCCCCACGGGAGTTCAACCAGGAGATCAATCATGCACTGACCACCAGGGGGAAGCGCGGAACAAAGGAAGGCCCTCGCTGGCAGCCGGAAGGCCCCCATCAGCCCTGATTGCCAGCCAGGCCTAGAGACCCTACCTACGCATAAATTTCGGGCACTGGGCCTCTAGTTTGGAAATAGAGTCTTTGAAGATGTAATTAGCTGGAGATCTTGAGGTGCAATCTTCCTGATTTAGAGTAAGCCTTAAAGAACTGTGTCATTTAAGAAGAGGAGTGGACACCCAGAGACACACAGGGAAGAAGGCCATGTGGCAGCAGAGGCAGATACTGTAGTGATGCTGCCACAAGCCAAGGAACACCTGGAGCCACCAGAAACAAGAAGAAGCAAGGAAGGACTCTGAAACATTCAGAGGGAGCGTGGTCCTGCTGACCCCTTTCTTTTGGACTTCTCTTCTCCAGAGCTGTGAGGGAATACATTCCTGCTGCTGTCAGCCACCCGGTTTGTTCCAGGAATCCGAGGAGCAAGTACAGCTAGTAAAGCTAAGCTCACCCATCCACGTCCCCTCTCCCTGTAGGAGAGTCATTTTGTTACCTTTCCAGACCTTCTTCTGTTCTTACACGCATCTCTAACATATTGCATCCAGTGGACAACAACCACATTTGGTGAATGTAGCTAAATTGTTTTCACTCCAGCCACCCAACATGCCTGACCTTGGCAGCAGGTGGCTGTGGCCCACAGCCAGGACAAGGGCAGCTGCTGCTGCTGCTTCTCCCAGGGACCACAGGGACCGGAATGATTGCCTCTGATGTAAAGCCATTGAAGACAAGGAAGTTTGCCCTGGCCGGTGTGGCTCAGTTGGTTGAGCGTCAGCCAGTTCACTAAAGGGTTGCTGGTCCCACATGTCCAGGTTGTGGGCTCCATTCCCGGTTGGGGTGCGAGGCATCCAATCAATGTTTCTCTCTTTTTCTCCCTCTTCCTTCCTCTCCCTCTAAAATCAGCTTTTAAAAAAAATTTAAAATAAATAAATAATAACATAAAATAAAAGGCAAGGAAATCCTGTAGAACAGGGTCTCCTTTTTCATAACTTGTGGGCTTTCTGAGTAATTTTAACAACCCCACTTCCTCTTTCTTATACATTTTGGGTTGTACCTTAGTCATCTTCTAAAATCTGACGCCATTAATAGCAGTGCGTCCATTTTCTGTAAGAACTGGAAGCTACCATTTGAGAATGCTTTGCCACATCTCCCAGGGGTGAGCATGATTATACCAAAAGGGGTGTTCACATACAAAGCTTCGAATGGAAAGAACATTAGAAATCACAGAGGCAGTGATTCTCAGCAGCTTGGGATTTACAGCCCCTTTTGAGAATCGGATCAAAGATGCCAACCCTCCCCTTCCCTCTTCTATGCACTAAACACATGGGGCCACCATATACTCTTAAGCTAGTCCTTATACCCAGGCTCACTCCCTCTTGTTTGACAGATGAGGGAAATCAGGTTCCAAAAAGTAGAGTAAAAAAGATCTCAGGGATCTGGTGGCAGAACCAGAGCAAGAACCCAGATTCTCTACGACCCACCATCTCCCTGAGGCTCCCTCTGCCCCAGTTTGCCAGTACGGCTGACAAAGGTGGGGAAGAGGACATTGAGAAAAGGGAAGCCCCAGATGAATGGAGCCAATACCATTGAAAGGAGACAGTCAATACTTTAGACACAGATGGTGGCCAGGACACCACAGTGGATTCCCAGGACATGGCACTCCTCCATCCTCCCCCGAGGCCAACTCAAAAGAGAAGAACTTGACTTTAAAGCCACAGGGTCTTTGGCCATGCAAGGAGAATCTATTTTAAGTAGCAATCTTTGCATTTCTGAAAGAAGTTTATATGTTTTCTTCAGGTCTCTTAAAAATAGAATAGCATCTCATCTTTCTAAGATGACTTGAATGTAGACAGGCATGGAGCCAAGAGGACCAGCTAGTCAGGAATTTTAAATATGTGGTCTCTGTACGCCATTCTTGTTTCCTTGGCTGAGGATAGACATCACTCATCTGCAATGTACTATTTCTAAACCAACACCAGGTGTGGCCTCAAAATTCTTCACAATTCAGCACTCCAGAAGTTACTCCCAGTTGGCAATGAGGTCTGCAGCCTATTTGCCATCCTACAGCTCAATGACCTGCCAACATTGTTCTAGCCTCCCATGATTAGATATTTTCCTGTGGTCTCCTTTAAACATTCTGCTGGCTTTACTTGGTCAGCAGAGGCCTAGAGACCTCCTTTTCTAGGGCGGTAATCTCTCCTAGGATTTCTTCTAACAGCTGTTCTCCTATATTTTCCATCATGGACTAGTGAAATAATTGAGAACCCTCAAGTATTCTTGCTCATAACTAACTTATGTTTGCATAGACTACGAAGATAGCTCTTTAGAAGTTTTAAGTTCAATCTTATTATTCTGATAGCTCTTGTTTGTGTCGTGGTTTTTGACACCTTCTTTTGTAGTAGGGGTCTCTCTCTCTTTCTCTCCTTTTAACTAAATCCCTAGAGTTAGATTTTTGAGAAAGAAAGAAGTAGACTGACACAAATCTACATTGCACCATGAAGTTTAAAAATAATGACAGAGTAAGATATGGTGTAGTATTTTACCTCTTGTCATTCTAAATATTAAAGAATAGGAGCTCTATCTATCTACTTAATCAAGCAGCTACATAGAGGGTAGAGCCCAGTGCTGGCCCCCTTTCTTGACTCTGTTCTTTGTTGGCATATCACCAAGAATTCCAGAACACTTCTGGAATGTTCCAACCTTCTGTTTGCCTTGGTGCCCCTTGATTTGATGATTTGTCTTCCACACTCAGCTCCATTTCTTAATATTTTAAATATTAAGTCAGGTTGTGTCATGTGGCTACTGAAAATCCCATCATGCCTGCCCTCCATTTCTGTCCTCTTCTGAAAGGCTACCTTTCTCTCTGCTCCAGCCACTCTAACCTATTGCTTGTCACATCGAGACGACACCAGGCTCCTGACTGGGGCCTGTACTCTAGCCATTGCCCCTGCACAAGCCAGGTGTTTGGCTAACTCCCTCACTTCTATCATCTCAATAGAGACTATCCCAATGATCCCTCCTGCCACCCACTCCTACACTCCCAGCTCTCCATCCCCTTTATCTTGCTCTCCTTTTTATTTTTTTCCAGAACACTTATAAACTTCCCAGGTACTATGTCCTTCTCTGATATATTATGTCTATTGTTTATTATCTACCTATCTCCCACAGGAATGTAATCTCCAGGAGGGCAAGAGTCTTCTGCTTTTTCACTAATGTATTCTAAGTATCTTAAATAGTGCTAGGCACTTAATAGATGCTCAGTTAATATTTGATGAATAAATGGTTGAATGAATAAGTCAATGAATGAATAAAGCCTTTGTTCTGGAATGACTACTGATTAGTAGCAAAAACCACCCCTAAAGGGTTTCTAAAGTAAAGAAAGGGGGGTAAACAACATTTTTTAACCATTTGCAGGCTACCTTTACGAATATGACATCATTACCAAATGCCTTTATGACCGACATTGTTTTATATCGCAGTCAGGCCATTATAAGCTTCTGGGCTTGTGAAGTTGGGCCTGGGAGCCAAGACCTGTTATCACAAGCCTGCTAAATTCTCTCTCCTGTCAAGTCATGAAATAGTTTCCAACATAAATTTCTCATTTTTTGTTAGTTATATACTACAAAAAAGAGTGCTTTACCCATATTTGGCTTTGGAGAAGACAAAAACCTTTATTTGCAAATATTCTATTCCTTTAAAAATATCCTTTTCATATAAAATATAATAAAATCCAGGAAACAAAGCCAAATTCTGATAAAATCAAGGAGAAATTGGTGTCCTTGTGGGAAAGGCCGAATAGATGATAGCATCAACTTACAAAACTTCCAGCAGGTAGTTTATACAGTAATTAAAAAAAAAACCAAAAAACCAAAAAAAGTTGCAGCCGTTCTTTGGATCTTTCTGGCAAAAACAACAAATAAAAAACAGTTGCTTAGATTACTTAATAGAACACTGGGTTTTCCTTCAATGGGTAAGAGGCAAAAAACGCGTGTACAAAGAAGTTACTTAAAAGTCATAAATATTTTGCCAAAAGAAAGATGCTTTTGTGGTAGAAGGATGGAATAATTTATGCTAACTACCTTGCAGGGGCTCTAATTTTGCATGCAGAGGTGAGCTAATGTGATCAGGAGCCAAAAAGCCTGAGTGAGACCTCCTCTCTGGACTAGTAATGAAATGAGAGGCCCGTGGGTAACACGAAGGCGGCGTAATGTATTCCCACTGACATCCACCCTCCTGATTAACTTGTGCAGAGGAAGCAAGCTTGCATCTGAATGCTAACAATATTCAGCTGTGTATAGATGTCATGATTCTATGGAAAAGAAAGTCTGACACTTGAGGCCCAATGAACCTGTGTCTGTAAGCCTCAGCATTTGAGAAAAGAGAGGAAATACCATGCAAGATAACATTTCAAAGTAAATGTGCCCTGAGCCTTTATGCTTCTTAAGGAAAATGAGCATGTTTGTGGTCGTTGGTGTTTTAAAGACTGAGGTGTTTATTGTTTCCTTCCATGTACTTTGTACTTTTCCCAATCTAGATGCTGGCGTGACCGACCATGCACAGGATGACATTCTGGGCAAGCTTAAACAATTCCAAGGCTAACCTTTCCAAAAAGGACACATAATGGCTAGGCCCTCGTGAAGGGTGACAACAAATGAAAGCTTTTCAAAGGAGTCTCTGGTGAAAGGCAAAGGGCAGCAGCATTTTGTGGGCAGAGAAGACGATAACCTTGGGGTCTTAGACAGGACAGCCTTGTAAGAAAACCCAGGCCGCACTTTTAACTCTGGCCTGATTTGCAAAATCCAGAACCCTCCTTCTTCCCGCATTCACAGCCAACAGGCACTAACTGGGCTCAATGGCAGGCCACTCTCTGTGACATCTTTGTGGCCACTGTGACAACCCTGTCGCTCTTGCCCTTTCATCCCTAAACATTGGCCATCACACAGTTTCTTTCTGGCCACGTCTCCTTCTTCTCTTTATGCCACTTCTTCTCAGGAGAAAAAGTTCCTCAGTTTTTCATTCATCTTCCCTGTTCTTATAGTGCTTCCCACCCGCTCCCCATCTGCTTCCCTGTCCCTGGCCCCAGTCTATGCCGCAGGTATAAGGTGCAGCTTAGGAATCCCACTGCTTGTGCGTCTAGGCCAGTGATGGCGAACCTTTTGAGCTCGGCACGTCAGGATTTTGAAAAACCCTAACTTAACTCTGGTGCCCTGTCACATAGAGAAATGTTTTGATATTTTCCACCATAGTAAAACAAAGTTGTATATTTCTGATATTTATTTTATATACTTAAATGCCATTTAACAAAGAAAAATCAACCCAAAAAATGAGTTCGCGTGTCAGAGGTGTCATAGGTTCGCCATCACTGGTCTAGGCCCTGCTCAGCTCCCAACTATCTGCAGTTCTTGGATTAGTCACCTCAACCCCCTGTGCCTCAGTCTTCTCATTTGCCAAATGGGGATGATAACATAACCATGTTTGGGTGAGTATTAAATGTGATCATACATGTAAAATGCGCGGGACAGTGCATGGTACAAATGAACCATTGCTACCATTATGTTCAAATGCAGAAATCTATTTACACTTTAAGCCTCAAATCATACTTTAATGTTCAAAAAAGTCAAGATTTTTCCAACCAGATCTAATGGTTCTTGTGTATTCATTTAAACCCTTGTCATATGAGGTTGGCACCTTTTCTTATTTATTGGAAAGGTACCATTTACTGAGCAACTAGATATGTCAGGCCCCGGGCTCAAGATTTCATGTGCATTGTCTTGTTTTTGAAAAGTAAGCATTTCTACTTCCAGTTCACAGATGAGGAAGCCAACACGCATAGGATAAGCTGCTTTTCCAGATTCACCAAGTAATCATGGTCAAACTCATTGGTCTCCTCGCTTCACTTCTAGATGAAATGCTCTGAGAGGAAGGTCAGCACCTCCAGTTCAGCTTTCTATCTCCTGTACCTCCATGGAGAAGGTGCTCATAAACACCACGTGCAGTTGATTTGAATGAGTGTGTGGTTTGGATATCAAAGAGTCTGGTGATCTAAGAAGAACTGGTGTTTATATCGCATTCGACAATCTTCAATGCAGTTTCACATGCATTACCTCACACTCTCACAACACTTCTCGAAGATATGTACTGTTGTAGACTCCATTTCTCAAATACAAGACTGCCAGGCAGAGAGGTTAATTGGTTTACCCCAAACTAAATTGCCAATAGTGGCAGGGCCAGGACTCCAAACTAGCTGTCCTTCCATAGGCTGTCCCTAAGTACCATTACCTTGTCCCCAATATCGTCTGAGACCCAACCAATGGCACAATATCTTGAAGACAACATAAACTTTATATAAATCTCAAATATTGCAAAAGAGGCCGTGTCCACAAATTAGCAGACAGCATAAGATGGTTTTTCTAGATTTTAGTTCTCCAGAAGAAGGGAGACAAACAGGCCCAGGGCCAGGCCACATTAAAGAAATCTAACTCTCATTCTATGGGAGGCAATATTCTGCTCAAATAGTTCCTTTAATCCCAACTGGGTGTATATAAAGTCACAAGCCAACAGCTTTTTAGGAACTCCAAATTTCGATCATCCTCATTCGTTAGATTTCACTTCTGCAATATTCTTTCTGGTCTTCCTGAAAGGTCAGGTCGGGTCTCATTTCAACCTCTCTCTGGCAGTGGCTTCCCTACAAAGGAGTTCAGCTGGATGATGTCATTGTTCCTAGGTTTCTAAATATGAAAGAACAGGTTGGTGCATTATACAACAGAGAGAAAAAGAATGACCGTGTCTTTAGTAACAGGCCCGTTTCAAGAAGCAGCCAGCGTTTACTGGGCGGCGTGCTCGCCACAGATATGTAGAAAGAACAGGAGCGAAAACTCTGACACACGGTTGCAGAGGGAATGATTGCAGCAGCCGTCCCAGGAGTTGCATGAAAACTGGCCTTTGCCTCTCTTCACCTGAGGGGCCTGGAGAGGAGCTGGACTGCGTTATCTTGCCCTCCAGGCAGAATGACTGGGGTAGAACAACTATCAGTCACGGACACGGTATCTTAAGGGTTGTTGAACATGTTATCTATTGAGCACAGTGTGCAAAGTCCTAAGCCAGGTGGTAGGATAAAGAGAATGAGGAACAGCATGCAGATCCTTCCCTCCAGGGGTTTTCTATGCAATAGAAAAGGAAACATAAATGACGCAAAATGAGGCAGAGAGTGAAGTGTCACAAAGCCGTGAGATCCGTGCTGAGGCAGGTCACAGGGAGGCATGATTTCCTCAGGAGACCTCACGGAGGAGGTGGCAGTTCAGATGGGCAAGATTTGGAGAGCACGTGGCCCTGGGAAGAAAGAACATCCCAGGCAGAGAAACAACCTGGGCTAAAGCTGGAAGGGGGAAATACAAGAGCTGGACGAAGAATAGAGACTTTAGTTTGTTTGTAGTGTAGGGTGCTTGAAGATCAGACTTTTAATGACAGTTTTTATTATTGAGGCTTAGAAAGCATTAATAAGGATGTTGTTCAATCAAGTGAAATTCTTATCAGTTAGCCAGGCACGCATTGGGCCCCGTCTTCCCTCCGGTAGCAGATGCTCTCAGACTTAAAAAGCTACATGGGCAGTGGAGCCGGTGGGCCAGGCTCCCACTAGGAAGCCGTCCATTGAATAGTTTTACCTCTTACAACTAAAGACCTGTCCTTGGTTCTGCAAGCTACGGAGAAGCTGGGAAAAACCCAGACTCCCTTCTTTACAGAGCCTGCTAAGGCGGCTGCTTGATTTTAAATGTGCAACTGAATATTAACAGTGAGCAATACTTGTACTGACAGAACC
Organism: Myotis daubentonii; assembly: GCF_963259705.1. Taxonomy (NCBI): domain Eukaryota; kingdom Metazoa; phylum Chordata; class Mammalia; order Chiroptera; family Vespertilionidae; genus Myotis; species Myotis daubentonii. The sequence continues at coordinate 28,628,523 of NC_081846.1, read as the reverse complement.
GCGCCTTGTGCCTGATTGCACAATCCAGATGTGTTGAATCAACTTTTCTTATATGTGTGAACACTAATGGAAAAAAAAAAAAAAAGGAAGGCAGGAGAGAAAAAAGAGGGAGAGAGGGGGAAAATGGCTTTTTTTTGTTGTTGTTCCCGACTCTCAATTTCTGTGTTTCATAATTCAGCAGAATCTAGGAGGCATAGTGTGATATTTTTCCCAAAAAGGAAAGGTGTTTCACTGCCAAACTCAATATATAGATTTGGCTGTGATTTTTAAGCCACCTGTTAACAAATTTTAAGATTTCTCCTTTGATAACTACATTTTAGCTCCATCTATATACCAGTGTGTACTGGAATACAATAAAAAGGCTGCTATTTTTACTTTGCCTTAAATCTCTGTTTTCTACCTTATGAAAAACATACCCCAGAATGTTGTGATTGGCCCAGGCTATTAAAAAAATCTTTCTTCAGGAAAACCTGACCCTGTTCCCATTGTTTTCTCAGCATGATTCCTGCATCAGCACATTGATTATGCTGTCATTAGCCAGAATACTGAGACGGGAGAAAGATCTCTTAGATCATCCAAGTCCATTCCTGGAGCGGGCCTAAGTCCCCTGGGAGAGACTGCGACCCACCTCCTTGGCAAGTGACCAAGGAAAGTGCAGAGGCATGTAAAAGTGTACCCTGATATGGTTTTTAATTTTTGAAAGTTTCTGACATAACTCCCTGAGACTGTTCATAAAACAGTTATGCTGCTGAATTTAGGTCATTGGTTCTCAAGTGGGGGCAATTTTGTCCCTCCCAAACCCCCTCTTCCCCCCCCCCAAACACCCTCCCTAACTGAGGGGGCTCATTGGCAATATTTGGAGACATTTTTGTTTCACCACTTGGGGGAGGGGAGGGTGCCCTGGTATCTATTGCATAGATGCTGCTAAACATTCCCATTGCAGGAGACAGGCCCCCACATCCCCAACAAAGAATTCTCCAGCCCCAAATGTCAATAGTGCTGAGGCTGAGAAGCCCTGGTTTTGGTCTTTTCCTCAGCTTTTTTTCCCCTGCTGTTTATTCACCCAACTGCACACAAAGCCAATTCCATGGCTCTGAGGAGCACATGTTATTCTGAAATAAACTATTCAGATAAAATTCCTACTAATTTTGGCTCTTAGTCTGAACATAAGCAAGTATTAATAACACAGAGAGAAACAAGAGTGCCTTTTCCAGTTATTTTAAGAGTTAAACTGTGTTAAATTTCATTAGACTCCAGATCCAGTAAATTATATTCTAGAGACATAAGGAGAAGGAACCATTGAATGCTTCAGAAAAAAAAAAAATCAAACTTGGCCCTAACCAGTTTGGCTCAGTGGATAGAGCATCGGCCTGCAGACTGAAAGGTCCCAGGTTCGATTCTGGTCAAGGGCATGTACCTTGGTTGCAGGCACATCCCCAATAGGTGTGCAGGAAGCAGCTGATCGATGTTTCTCTCTCATCAATGTTTCTAACTCTCTATCCCTCTCTCTCTTCCTCTCTGTAAAAAAATCAATAAAACATATTTTAAAAAAATCAAACTTGCCTAAATCATTAGAGCCCTATGGTTAATCAGAAGCTTATATTTTTCAAGAATTAATTTTTATAGGGACAGGGGAGCTTTAAAACCTTAGGTGGAAAGCTTTCAGTAACAAGCAAATATCTCAAGACTATTCAATAGATGCCCTCTCCTCCCACCGCCCCCCAAGTCCACCATTCATTCATTTTTAGGAACTAAATAAAGGAAAAGAGAATATAAGGTAGAATGGAGAAATAGAATAAGGGCAAGGTAAGGAAATGAAAGGTGAAATGAAAGGAAAGGAGAGAGATAAATAAATCCAAGTTGTGTTTCTGCAGGGTGGAGAGGACCTTGGCTCATATAAGCTTCCTACTTGGCTGTTGGACCCCCAACTTTCTACGGCATTTAGCCCTGGTGTCGGTCTCATCTGTAATGTAGGTTTCAGTGCTACAGAGGCGTGTGTTGGGGCAGGGGGTTACAAAGAGAAAAAAATGACAAAACAATTTAGTTATGAACTGTTACTGAAATACTAGCATCAAAAAGCTAAGCAGCCCTAGACCAGTGATGGCGAACCTATGACACGCGTGTCAGAGGTGACACGCGAACTCATTTTTTTGGTTGATTTTTCTTTGTTAAATGGCATTTAAATATATAAAATAAATATCAGAAATATACAACTTTGTTTTACTATGGTTGCAAATATCAAAAAATTTCTATATGTGACATGGCACCAGAGTTAAGTTAGGGTTTTTCAAAATGAGGTTCACCATCACTGCCCTAGACAGTGTTGCCCAACTGGTTGAGTATCATCTGTGCACGAAAAGGTGTCTGGTTTGTTTCCCAGTCAGAACACATGCCCAGGTTGCCAATTCCATTCCCAATTGGCGTGTATTTGGGGAGACAACCGATCACTGTATCTCTCTCTAAAAAATCAATAAAAACATTTAAAAAAAAAAAAAAGGTAAGCAGCCATAGCTAATTTGGCTCAGTGGATAGAGTATTGGCCTGTGGCCTGAAGGGTCCCGGGTTTGATTCAGGCCAACGACACATACCTAGGTTGCAGGCTCAATCCTTGGCCCTAGGCAGGGAGCAGGTGGGAGGCAACTAATTGATGTGTCTCTCTCACATCGATGTTTCTCTCTCTCTCTCTGTTTCTCCCCCTCCCTTCCACTCTAAAAAAATCAATGGAAAAAATATCCTTGTGTGAGGATTAACAAAAAACTATAAAAAAATAAAATTAAGTAAGCAGTATTACAAATACATCAGGCATCAGGTTAAGCTTATCACATGTCATAATATTTTTGCTTGTTTAGAGATTCTAGTTTGGGGAATCTAATTTGAGTTAATATTTTCAAAGACTAAAGAGCTGTTCCACATTCCAGGTTAGCTCAGACGTTTTGAACGTGTGAGGGAAGCAAGCCAGAACCACTTCAAATCTTTGTTAAATACGTATGTGTTTTTTTTATATCAGCAGCAGAACAATAACTGTACATTTGAAACATTAAAGACATTTTCTCTTTAGCCTACTAAGGAGTTATCCCTCCCCTGAAATGGTGCCTTGAGTATGACATTCTCCCCACTCCCTCACCCCAAACAGAATCAAGGTTAGCTTTTCTGCACTATTGCGCTAACTGGAGTTAAAATCTGTCACCGGTGCTCAGTTACCAGTCTGTTACATTTCCTAATGAACTGTGTCTGATCTTTAGACATTTCCTGGGGTATCTATGAGAATGGTGCAGCTCAGACTCACTGGTGGCTTCATGGTGATACTTAGTACGCAAAGCTTTCTGCAAAGCATACAATCTAAAATCTTCATTTTATTGTTATTAAAATCAGTGGCCCAATTCCTCCCCTCTGAGTGAGGCTGCCCAGGATAACTCAATCAGGAATTCATCCCAGCAAAGACAATAGCACTGATCATAACAGAACCGAGAATGGATAAATCAGGTCCTGACTTTCTCTATAAGTCAGGGTTACTAATAAACTCTTTTCCATTATCTTTATTTTACTTAACTTGCACAAATTACAATAGCCATATAAGTTGACGCTGAATGAAAAAAATGCCAACAGCACAGAATGGAAGTGAAAATTTCCCTTCCCAACCTCCAGCCATTGCCCAGAAATAAACACTATTAATAGTAACTCATGTGTTCTCCTAGAAATTTTCAGAGAGAACAGAAAAAAAATATTTTTTTCCCGTGTCCCAGTTTCTTTCTTTCTTTTTTTATTTTATTTTTATTTCCAGAGTTCACAGTACTTTATGTCACCACTAAATATTTGCCAGGCCAGTCCCATAAATATTTTAAACTCTCCCAAATGAATTAAACAGACAATTAGGGAAAATAATCTCTTTAGATTAGTGGCGGACATTAAATGACATTTTCTCCAGCCTTCAGTGCTTCTAGGTTTGTCTGCTTTTAATCCAAGTTCCCAAGTTCCTTTTGAATTTTGTAGCTCTTTTTCTGTAATTACCAAAAGGGCTTCATTTAGTGAAATTAAGTGGAGCCTTAAACTAACATTGATCTTGCAAATCCTTGGAGACTGCATGGAAGGAACTGGGACATTCATTAGCCGACACACAGACCTGAGTGTTGTGGTCCAATATCCTTGAATATCTGGCTGCTTCCAAATGCTTTAGCCTCGATATTCCCTTGAAATCCTAAAGCAGGAATGTATCCCTCTCCTAGGCTATCTTACTGGCTGGTTTCCTGTTCTCCCTGGACCTACCTTTAACCTTTGTGTTTCTTAAACACATACCAGAAACGCACCACTGTAAGGAGGTTCCTCTGCCCTTCTCCTTCCTGGGCTCCGTGTGGGCTCATCCTGGCTGTCTCCCGTCTAGTTTTAGGGAAACTCACCAGCTTCACCCAAGCCGTGAAGGGCCTCCCACCAGGTGACAGACCCCTACCTTCCTTCTACTCTCTGGCTCTCTAGCCGTTTGGAATCAGAGCTCCTCCTGAGTCATCTCCACAGGCCTGTGGATCCCTCCCTGTGACTTTGTTGTCAGGAACATGCCCCATCTGGCTTAGCCTGAGGCCTTTAGCATATATACAGTATTATCGTGGACATAAAACATGTGGAAGAAAGTTTCTCTTTTCTTAAATTCAAGTCAGCCCAGGATTTTAAACCCCCGGTATGACCTCATTAAGAGAAATGAAACAGAGTAACTTGCAGAAAGAGAGAGGCAGGAATAAAAGCCACAGCATGAGAGAGGGCAGAAAGAGAGAGCAAATGGACTTTATTCTTAGCCTCCATCACCCCTCCTGACCCCGTTTTGCTCAGGACAACTCTCAGGTCCTTAGGAGCAGCCAAACCCCCAGGATGGGAAGGGGACTTGGTTGGTCTGTCCTGAATCCCATGCCCTGGGCCAGCAGCTGATTCAGGGATGGGTGAGCCAGCCAAGGAGAGAGGGGTGGTTTCCTGGGGCGTCTGATGAAGTCTCCTCACAAAACAATTTCTACTCCGCAAACAGTATGTTGTCCTCAGGCAAAGAAACTGCTTGGGAAAAAAGCACACTGTACTTTTTCAATGCCCTATGGCTTCTTTGAATTTCTATAACATATTTGTTTTGGCTTGTTTTGTTGTTGTTGTTTCCCTTTATGGAATGAAGACTCAAATTGCGTGATCTCTGTTTTTCTTTCTTTCAGGTTAGAATTCTAGGACCCAGCTAAATGTATAAATACAATAGTATCAATAAGAATAGCAATTGCACTCAAGGCTCTGGGCTAAATATGGGGTGATGGTAAGAGATATAATAAAGATGAATAACATGGCGTTAGACTTATGATGCTCTGATTCTGAATCTATGTCCATAGAATTGTGGAGAAAGAGAAATTAATGTAGTTCTAACTGGCAGTATCCTTGAGTAGAGGTGACATTTGACCTGAATCTTGAAGCATTTTTTTTTTTAAGTAAAGGAACTTCACACATAACAGTACAGAAAAATATATAACAAGCACTCATATACTCACCAAACTATTTTTATAAATACTAACATGTAGTCATTTTCTCTTTGGGTCTAGTATTTAAATTAACCTTTTTATTTTGAGATAATTGAAGATTCACATGCAGATGTCAGAAGTAACTCAGAGTGATCTCTCGTTTCCCGCCCCCAACTTGTAGAAGTACAATACAATATCACAAACAGGATATTGACATTGATTTACACAGAACATCTATCACCCCAAGGTCTCGTCATGGTGCCCCATTACCAGCACACTGACACCTTTCCCACGGTGACCCTCTCCTCAACACCTGGAAACCATTAACCTGGTCTCTGTTTCTATACTTTTATCATTCCTTGAACATCGTGTCAATGGAATCATACAGTATGCAACCATTGGGATTTGTATACTTTTCTGGAGATTCATCCAAGCTGTTGTGTTAAGTATTTAGTAGATCATTTCTTTTTATTGCTGAGTAATAGTCATGGTGCGGATGCACTTCAGTTTGCTTGGCCAGTCATGCATTGAAGCGCATCTGGATTGTTCCCAGTTTGGGGCTATCGTTAGTAAACATTATTATTATTGCCAAAGATATTCACGTATAGGTCTTGGTGAGAACGTAAGTCTTTATGTCCTTGGAATAAATGTCCAGGGCTTTGATTACTGGGTGACAGGAGTTACATGTTTAATTCTTTAAGAAACTGCCAAGCATTTTTCCAGAGTCTGTACCATATTAGATTTCCACCAGTAGTGGATGAGTGGTCCAGTTTCCCTGCATGCTCGCCAGCATCTTGGGTCATCGCTATTTTTTTAGTTCATTCTGATAGGTGTTTAATGATATCTCATTGTGTTTTGATTTGCATCCCACTAAGGATTAATGGTATTGAACATCTTTTTATTTACTTATTTTTTTAAGATATTTTTTTCCATTGATTTTTAGAGAGAGTGGAAGACAGAGGGAAAGACAGAGAGAAACGTCAATGTGAGAGAAACACATCAAACGGTTGCCTCCTGCAGGAGAGGAGCCTGCAACCGAGGTACATGCCCTTGACCGGAATTGAACCTGGGCCCTTTGGGTCCATTGGCCAGGGCTCTATCCACTGAGCCAAACCGGCTAGGGCAAACATCTTTTTATCTGCTTACTTGCCATCCTCTTTTGTGAACTTCTTCTTCATGTCTTTTGCCTATTCTCTAGTTGTTTATCTGTTTTCTTGCTGAGTTTTGAGAGCTCTTTATATATTCTACTAGGGGCCCGGTGCACGAAATTCGTGCACTGGGTGTGTGTGTGGGGCGGGGGGGGGGGGGGGAGTGTCCCTCAGCCCAGCCTGCCCCCTCTCACATACTGGGAGCCCTCAGGCATTGATCCCCATCACCCTCCAATCGCAGGCTCCGCCCCTGCCCAGGCCTAACGCCTCTGGCCTAGGCGTCCGGCCCGGGCAGCAGGGACCTGCAGTGGCAGTGGGGGGGCACCGCGATCGCACGGGCTCCGCCCCTGCCCCTGCAGGACGCCTCTGGCTGAGGCATCCGGCCCGGGCAGCGGGGACCCACAGCTGCAGCAGCCCCGCGATCGTGGGCTTCGCTTTAGGCCCGGCCCAGGCAAGGGACCCCTAGCTCCTGGGACTGCCAGCTTCGACCGTGCCCAGCTCCCATCGCTGGCTCCACCCCTACTTCCTGCTATCACTGGCCAGGGCGGAAAAGGCACCTGATTCTCCGATCATGGCTGGGGGGCAGGGCAAAGGCGGCCCCAGGGCCGCCTTTGCCCTGCCCCCCCAGCTCTTAGCTCCCCCGCTGGGTTTCCGATCACTGTCAGTGGCAGGGGGCTTCTTCCTGCTTTCCCTTTCGCCTCCCTGCATTGTGCCTACATATGCAAATTAACCGCCATCTTGTTGGCAGTTAACTGCCAATCTTAGTTGGCAGTTAATTTGCATATAGCCCTGATTAGCCAATGAAAAGGGTAGCTCGTACGCCAATTACCATTTTTCTCTTTTATTAGTGTAGATAGTATACTCGTTCTTTGTCAGATATCTGGTTTGCAAGTTTTTTCTCCCATTCTGTAGTTTGTCTTTTCATCCTCTTCACAGGATCTTTTGCAGAGAAATGTTTTTTAATTTTATGGAATCCACCTTACCATTTTTTTTCCTTTTAGGGATTGTGCTTCTATTGTCAAATTTAAGAACTCAGTCTAGCTTGAGAGCCTGAAGATTTTCTCCTGTTTTCTCTTAAAAAGTTTTATAGTTTTATGTTTTACATTATTTCCATGACTTACCTGGGACAATTTTTTATAAGGCTTGAGGCTTCAGTTGGAGTTCATATTTTTGCCTGTGGATGGTGGTCCCTGTGCTCCAGCACCATTTGTTGGAAGGGGTATATTTCCTTCATTGAATTGCTTTGCACTTTTGTTAAAACATTAGTTGGGCACGATTGTGTGGGTCTATTTCTGGGTTTTTAAATTCTGTTCCATGGATCTATGCATGCATCCTCTCACCAATCCACACAGGCTTGATGACGGTAGCTATATAATCAGTCTTAAAATTGGTAGACTGCTTCCTGCTCCTACTTTATTCTTCTTGTTCAAAATTGTTTTAGCTATTTTGGCTCCTTTCCCTTTTCATACAAAATTTAGAACAATCTTGTCTATACATACAAAAAATCTTGCTGGGCTTTTGATGGGAATTGTGTTAGAGCTTTACAGGAATTTTGGAAGAAGTGACATCAGTATTATGTTCAGTATTCTCAATCCATGCACAAAGTATGTCTGTCAAAGAAATAGAAATTTGATTTTTTTCTTCAGTCAACATTGTAGTTTTCTTCATACATGTTCTATATATGTTTTATTAGATTTATACCCAAGTACTTTATTTTTTAAGCTATTGTGAATGATGTTATATTTTTAATCTCAGTGTCCACATTGCTAGCATATAGAAATATAATTGATTGTTGTATGTTTATTTTATATCCTAGGACCTTGCTAAAGACACTTATTAATTCTATGAGGTTTTTTTTATTTCTCTTGGGATTTTCTATGTAAACAATCACATAATCTTCATTGGGTCAAATTTTGAAATGTTGTATTTCCATTTTTATTCATGTTAATGCAATTTTAAATTTCCTTTGAGACTTCCGTTTTTGAATTATCTAGTAGTGCCTTGTTTAGTTTCCAAGTGTTTAGGGATTTTCATGTTATCTTTTCATATTTTTTCCTAGTTTGATTCCATTACGGTTGGAAAACACACTCTGTATGATTTCGATTCTTTTAAAAATTTTGAGGCTTGTTTTGTGGCCCAGGATATGATCTACCTTGGTATATGTTCCATTGGTACTTGGAAAGAATGTGTATTATGATATTTTAGGTAGAGTATTCTTCAAATGTCAATGAAATCCGGTTGGTTATTGGTGTTCGGTTCTATATTAGGAAGATTTTCTGTTTAGTTGTTTAATCACTTGTTGAGAGAAGAGTGTTGAAGTCTCCAGCGATAACTGTGATTTGTCTGTTCCTTCTTTTAATTCTGACACTGTTTGCTTCACATGTTTTGCAGTTTTATTGTTTGGTGTGTGCACATTTAGGATTTCTATGTATTCTTGTTGAATTGGCCTTTTTAAAATCATTATTTAATTCCCTTCTTCTCTAGTGACTTTCTTTGTTCTGAAGTCTAATTAATCTGATACTGCTACAGCCACTTCTACTTTCCTTTGACTACTGTTTGCATGATGTCTTTTTCCATTCTTTTATTTTCTTTAAAAAAATTATTTATTGATTTTTAGAGAGAGAGATAAAGAGAGGAAGGGAGAGTGGGAAATAAGAAAAGAGGGTAGGGTTCTAAGTACTACTTATTGTCAGTGCCTATATCATTATATTTAAAGTAAGTTTCTTGTAAAAGCATTTAGTTGGGTGATGTTAAGGCTTACGTCTGGTATTTTGTTGTTGTTTTATGTTAGTTTCATTTTTTTTGTGTTTGTTTCCTTCCCCCTGACCCCCTCCCCTCCGTGGGTGGCCTAAACATTTCTTATAATCACTAAGGACAACTGCATAGCAGTTTCTTATAAAGTTAAAACACGTACTAACCATCCAATCCAGCAATCCCTCTTCTACATTTCTACCTCAGTAAAATGAAAATCTATGTTCACATAAAAACTTGTATGGAAATGTTTATCGCAGCATCACTTGCAATGTCAAATGCAAAATAATGTAAATGTCTCCCAGTTTGGGATTGGATAAACAAACCAAGGTCTGTCCACAAACTGGAATACTACTAGCAATGAAAAAGGAAGTACTGATACACACAGCAACTTGAACAAATCTCAAGGGCATTATGTTGCATGAAAAAAAAAAACAGCCTTGAAAGGTTACAGATTATTCCATTTATATGACATTCTGGAGAAGGCCACAGTGGCAGCTTACACACTGGTGGATGCCAGAGAGTGGAGGGGTTTGGGGAACAGGGTGAGGTTTGACTATCAGGAGATTCCATAAGGGAATTTGCATGTGTGTGTGGTAAAACTGTTCTGTACCTTGATTGTGGTGGTTGTGACATCAGTGTATGCATTGGTCAAGATTCATAGAACTGTACACCAAAAAAAGGGTAAATTTTACTGTATGTTACTAAAAAGCAGAGAATAAAATTTACATGAATGTTGTTATACTGTACACATCCTTCTGCAACTTTATTATTCACTTAAAATTTTTTTATTTCCAGATACCCCCATGTCTTGAAAACATTTCAGTAGGTAGAAGAATTCATTTCAAGTGGTGGAACTATTAGGAACATTATGTTGAGTGAAACAAGCCAGTCTTGAAAAGAACAAATATTCAGTATTGATATGACCCTAGAGTCATCTATGCACTTGATTCTAAAATGGAAAACAACACTAAGTGGAACAGGTTCCAGATGATTTCCCTGGAGAACATTGCTTTGACATGAGGGTTGACAGAGGTTATCCATCACAAGGCATTGACTCTGAACTTCAAGGCTGTTATTTTCAAAAGGTGAATTCTTCCAGGGACATCAGCGATGTCAACATTAAGTAAAGAACATAGGGTAAAGTAGTCTCTACATTCTCTCTAATCTGTTTTTATCCAAACCTGTAAGTTATTTACATAAACTGCATTGGAAAAACAACCAGATAAGTTCCAGTCCTGTTTTTATTTTTTTTTAAATATATTTTACTGATTTTTTACAGAGAGGAAGGGAGAGAGAAAGAGAGTTAGAAACATCAATGAGAGAGAAGCATCAATCAGCTGCCTCCTGCAGACCCCCTACTGGGGATATGCCCACAACCAAGGTACATACCCTTGACCGGAATCGAACCTGGGACTTTTCAGTCCCCCAGCCGATGCTCTATCCAGTGAGCCAAACCAGTCAGGGCTCCAGTCCTGTTCTTTCAACTAAATAGATGGCAAATCATTTAACTACTCATAGTCACGTTCCTTTTCCACAGAAAGTTGCATTGTGCTACATTATTGAAAGTCTCTTTCCACCTATAAAATACTATATGATGTTAATCAAACCTCTGAAGCACTCAATTGTCCATTCAACTGCCTAACATGTCTCAGGAACTTATCTAGGTGCCCTAGATACAAATAACAATAAGAGAGAGTCCTCGGTTTAGTGGGAACATCAGCCATAGTCCACTGGATTGGTTGTTCAAGGCCTCATGTGTGCTGGGGAGGGACAACAGGAGAGCAGCTCCCAGCCAATGAGGGAGTCAGGAAGGACATGAAGGACACCTCCACCTTCCAATTCATGGTTGCTTCTCTTTCCTTTACCTCTAGTTTTGTTTGAGAAAGAAAGAAGGACATCTTTCTTCGGCTTCCACTGGTCTGTCCGTGGATGCAAATGAACAGGAAGCTACAGACTCAGTCACACACAATGCTGTATATCCTCTCTAGTCTTCATTTCTCACTTAAGAAAATGTAAACAAGGCATCTGCAACTAGAGGCCCAGCGCTTCAGTAAATGTGAAGCTGTGAAAGCTTCCCTGGTGGTCAGGAAGCATTTGGAAGCTGGTCGCTTTGGTGTTTTTTTAAGTGGTAACCGTCTAACTTTGAGAAATGCATGTAGCACATTTTCCCACACTCCTTTTAAAGAAACAACAAAATAAGTAAATATTCTAGGAGATGATTTTAGAGAATGAACACAATTCCTGCCCATGAATTACCACATGATTTGGTGCTGGGAATGTTCATTTAAAAACAGTTAACCCATAAAGGTTAAACGACAAGGGGAATTATTATGGTAAAAATCTAGAGTTCCATGAATACAATTTCACATGTATGTGGAAAAACATAAAAATATCAAATATGAAGTAAATATTATATTTGTATTAGGGATATACTTGTCAAAGATGGAACAGGGTTTCCTTATATGCTGGAGAACTTCAATTAGTCAGAGAGCTTTTATTCAAGTTTAAGAGGGAAATGGGAAATCTTCTAATTTAGCACTGCAGCATTATTGTTGAAACTCTTACAAGAAACTCTTACAAGAACATTTCCTGACTTTCTAAGCACAGAAGAATGATCACAGTTGAGTTTCCCCTTGAAGATGGAGGTATCAAAACATCTGTGATAGGGGCTGACTACCAGGATACCAGGGTTGAACACCAGGATTGAACTTCAGGTGAACCCTGGAGAATCCCTGTGGAGAGAGAAACTCCTGGTGCTAATTTTGAAATATATTTTTTTTAAGTTTTCCTTTCACCAGGCTGTAGGGAACACACCAACAGTTTAGCAAAGGACAACTTCTGCTCCATTCACTCTGGGATTTTACTATCTTCAGAGAAGAATGCTTATGATGTAGATGTGGAATAACATAGAGAATCTCCAGGAAGAGTCCACTCAAATAGTTTTAGTTCCAAAGGGGTAAAATGGTAACTTGACAATGGAAATCTGGCAGACACCAACTTTACCAAATGAGCAAAGGTGGCCTTGCAGCAATGGGGCTAATCAACAGCATGTTTCTTCGGATAGGATGCTCTGGGAAGAACTCAGCCTCACTCCCATGGGATTCCTCTCCAAAGTGCACAACCTAGTCATGAAGAAACAGCCAACAAAGACGAACGGATGAACTGTCTACAAAACAACTGGCTTGTACCCTTCAAAAATACCAATGTCATGAGAAAGAAAGACTAAGGAAACTGTTCCAGAACAGAGGAGTCTGAAGCGACAAGATGACTGAATTCAAATTTTGGGACAATTATTGGGACAACGACAAATCTTAATAAGGTTTGTAGATTGGATTAATAGAATTGTTTCAGTGTTCATTGCCTGATGTTGATCGTCGTCTTGCAGTCATGCCTTAATCGATGTTTTAGGAAATACATTTAGGGAGTAAAAGGTCATCATTTCTGCAACTTACTCTTCGATGGGCAGCAGAGAATCTTTTGCCTGATGAAAATGTCGCATATCTTGACTGTGGTGATGGCGGCTACAATGTTACATGAACACGAAAGGACATCAAACTTAAACACATGAATTTTATTGTTTGGAAGCATACCTAAATAAATAAAGCTGATTTTTAAAAAAAGTGTTTTGATATTGTTTTGCAAAATAGTTACTCAAATAGTAACTCATAGAAACCAATTTCCTGGTGTTTGTGGGTATGGTTTCATATTGATTGATTGATTGATTGATTGCCTAATCTGATGCATGCAATTCAATAGGTTGTCACTGAACTGTTACAAGCTCACTCTCTCCATTATGTCATTTTATCTCATCTATTTTAAGTAGTTTGCAAAGAGGCCTGTAAATTCCTATTCAAATCTTGCTTGCTTTTTAAAGAGCTGCAAACATTTTCTATCTATGCCAATAAAAGATATCTCTGACATAAAAAACAATCCCTATGTTTTATATTATATAAAAATGAAGAAAGAAAAAAGAAGAAAGCATGTTGGCTGCTTCAAAGGAAAGGGAAAACTAGGGCTGGGGCCGTTTTCTGATCACTAAATAATAGGATTGCAGTGGTTCTGTGTCCCACAGGAGCTTGGCTATTAACTCAATTTAGAAAGGGATTGCAAAATAGAGTGTTTCCTGTGGTGAAGCCATTCTGATGCCTTTACATTGCATTACCAAAGGCTTGAAGGGAGGTGAGCAGCTAGGGTCAGCAAATGCCATGGAAATTGGCTCCCAAACCTCAGGAGTGAAAGACGGTTAGTGTGGATTTGGACCTGACCCACATTAGCAAGGCAGAATGAGGCTGTAGGCTGCCTCCAGGGGCCAGGACTTAACAGAGAAATGAACTGGAAATGTGGCAGCTCCCCTTCGTCCTGGCTCTACCAAATGAACCGGCAGTCCTTGCACAAGCTCTTTCCCTGTGGCTCAGTTTCCTCATCTGCAATATGAAAGGTTGCACCAAGTGATCCTAACATCCAATGCCTTTGGTATGGAACACAGGTCTCTCCCCCGCCACTAATTCCTGCTATTTCTCTCCTCTTCACTTCCCCAAACTGACAATATGTCATACTCATTGTCTATAGTGCTACTTTTAATAAAAGGAAATGTTCTCATTGTGGTTTTAGCTTACTGGGAGACAGAAACCTCCCCTCCATCCCCAGTAATTCCTGGGAGTATGCATAAAACTCTTTGCCAGTATGTATGGTAACAGGGTACAGAGAGAGTTCTAGAAGACATACTTTGTTTGCTTAACTTACATTCCTAGGAGTTTCTAGGTAATTAAATATTTTTATCTAGAAGGCAGTAATCATATCTGTGTGAATGAGCCAGTAGATTCTTTTATCTTTCTCAAATTAACAGATTCTGCATTTAAAAATGACTTGCTTAACGTGGGAACATTCTTTATCATATAATCAAGAAATGCATAAGAGAACCATCCCAGACAATGTATGAGACCAGTTCAAGCTCCAGGTAAGACCTCACGCAGCTTTCCCTTATAGTGAAATGGCTGGTCAAAAGCCAGCCCAGGTTGTGAAGTTGAGAAGTGCTGATGGGTCCCCGAATCCATCCTCCCCCCAAATCTGCCTCTGTGGCTTACGGATTATTTTGAGAACCACCAGACACAGGAAACACTCTAAAAACAGGGCACAGGTTTTCCCTTCATAAAGGAAATTCCCATTTGTATATTTGTCTCCCTCTCCTGTACCAGGAAGAAGAGGATTGTCGACAATTTTACCAGTGGAGAAGGCGCCATAATAGGTATCACTAAAGAACCCTTGTTTACCATACATTTCCTTGTTGCCTTCTCGCAGCCTGTTTTCCTACTCACAAGCCCAAGACCTCTTTCCCTTTTTGTTTAGCCTACAATGGTAGATAAGCCTGAGTTCAAACCACCTCTTTGAGTTACTCATCGCTAGTGCTCCCACACCTATGCATGATGTACATGTTAATAAACTTCTATTTGTTTTTTCTTGTTAATCCGTTTTTGGCCAGGCTAAGGTAGGGTCTTACCTGGAGAACCTAAGATGAGTAGAGGAAAAGTTTTTTCCTCCCCTACAGTGTACAGTATTAGACTAAAATATTAGAATAAACATTTTTTACCTTAAGGAAGAGAAATGTGCCCAGACTAATGGAAGAAGCCACTTCTCATTCCTTTTGGGGATGTCCTGGGCACTGTTTGTCAAAGTGTCTTCCTGACAACAGCAGTCATAAAAGATATATGTGCACAAAAAAGAGATTCTAAGATCAAGTTGGTAGAGAAATGATGTATGCTCTTACCTGTGGGAGAGTCACAATCCACATGGCTCTGATATGTTCTGCATTTATGAAAATGCATTTAACAATATCATGAACTTTATTTAACTTGGAGCATTTCAAACCTCAGAAACTTTTTTCCACATAAACTCTTCTTTTCCTGCAGAACACACTTTGGGAAGCATCATAGCTCATTTTACTGACGAATAGTCCAGAATAGATATAGGTCCTAGTTGAGCCTGTTTTCTGAGCTGCTCACACCAACACCCCCCAAGCTTCCTTGGCAGGGCTGGGATCTACTCCAGGACACCAAACACAGGGCAGCAATCTCCCTGGGAACACCATGCAGGGCTGACAGAAGAAAAGGTCTAAGCTGTTTGGATTCCTGTAAGTAGGAAATAACTGTGGAGCTGAAATTATTTTAAAAAGAAAGAGAGAATGATCCACTCTTTCTTATGATCAGCAACCCTCAGATTGCTAAACCTCAAATTGAAAGTGAGAGGGATCCAAATTTTACCATCTCAAAATATACCTTTTGGGATATTGATTTTAGGCAGGTTATTAGGAAACAAAAGACACAGAAAGAACCTTTGACCCTCCTCCTTACCTGCCTAAAGGAATTCAGATAGAAAAACCTGCTTAAAGGAAGAGAATATCACCTTAGCATCATAATATAAACTCAATGTGGCAGACAGGGAGAAATCTAGCAAAGCCTGTTTGTTGGACTTCCCTCTGTTTCAGGGTGACCCAGAGGGAATTTATTTATCACATTTGCTCTTTCTCATCTACCTGTGAATTACCTGCTTTCCCTTTGAAATTTCAGGATGCTGGCCCCTTCTCCTTAGTGCAGAATGGCATACACGCCCTCAACTGCTCAATGTTTTTTGTTGTTGTTTGTTTGTTTGTTTGTTTCTCTGTGGTGTGTGTGTGTGTGTGTGTGTGTGTGTGTGTGTGTGTGTTTTAGTATATTTTATTGGTTTCAGAGAGGAAGGAAGAGGGAGAGAGAGATAGAAACATCAATGATAAGAGAGAATCTTTGATCGGCTGCCTTCTGCATGCCACACTCTGGGCTAAACTCAATTTTCTTTGCAAAACTGTTACTTCTGCTTTCCTCCACCCCTATTCACCTAAACCAGAATCTGAGCAATGTTGTGCTGATAAATATGTAACAACCAACTCTCCATAAACCCAAAAAGCTCCGTCTATGCACATGCATTGATTAAAGTGTTACTGATGGAAAGAATGTTTACTGAAAGAAAGAATGTGAGTCATACAATTTACAAATATTATAAAATATACAATAATCTTTATTGTAAATTCCATAAAGCCTATTGATTCCTACAGAATGCTTTAATTGATTTTTACTGACCTCTTGTAACTGTAAACATCTTCTGATGCAACTGATGAACGAATGTAGCTCCAAAACAAATGTTGGTTAATATTTTCATTTAAAATAGTGAATGTAAGGCAAAGGAAGTTGTATATTGTAACTTCAGTCATTTATCAATGATGTGAATGACTTTTTAGCTGAATCAGATAATAGATTTAAGTACTGGAAGAATATTTCCTGCAGTTCACAATGTAAGGCTATAGACATGAAACCCTCTAAAATTTAACACATTCTTAAATCTAGAGCATGAGTTAGCAAACTATGGCTGGTGGGAAAAAAAAAAACCAAAAATCCACACTGCTGCCTGATTCTATCAATAATTTTTATTTATTGATTTGAGAGAGAGAGACAGAGAGAGGGGGGGGGATTTGTTGTTTCATTTATTTTATGCACTCGTTGGTTGATTCTTGTATGTGCCCTGACCAAAGATCAAATCCTCAACCTTGTTGTATTGGGACGATGCTTTAACCAACTGAGCTACCCAGCCAGGGCCCTATCAATACAATTTTATTGGAACTCAACCGCATGCCCCATCTCTGCATTGCCTATGGCTTCTTCCACACTACAATGACAGAGTTGAATGGTTGTGACAAGGCCTTTACAGCTAAGAAAGGCTAAACTATTTGCTATCTGGACCTTTTACAGTAGAGGTTTGCTGACCCCTGTGCTAGAAAAATCAACAGAACAACAAGATAAGCCCTGATTTGTAGCTTTGGCCCATTTCCATGGTGTATGTATTCTCACCGTGGCAGATGTCAAGCTACTGGTGTGCCATCACTGCTCATGGAGTTAGGAAGAGATGGGCAGACACACATAATTAAATAGCATTTCCATCAAACAGATGCAGTAGGTGCAAGTGCCCTCAAGAGCTTGGGTAACAGTAAAATGTACTGAAATAATTAGGAAGTGATGACTTTTTAGAATTTATTACCCTGGTTTTTAATGTAATTTATTTTATTGTAAATGTATATAATTTAATTTTGAGTGGTCATGCAGCCTTACCATGGGATCTCCTGCTCAAAGATCACACATGCCCCTACTTCCCTCCTTCCAGCCACACCCAGTTAGTTTTCAGGTCTTATAATGTCATCCCTTAGGTCTTGTAACATCTGTCCTCCTTCCTCAGGGTTAGTGCTTTAGCTCTGGACATCATCTCTTGCCCAGACTACTTCAATTTGTTAAATCCTCTCTTAACTTTGGAATCCACCCCTCCAATCCATCCTCTGGAGTGCCAGTGGTTCTCAACCTGTGGGTCATGACCATCGGAAAACAGATATAGCATAACAGATATTTACATTAAGATTCATAACAATAGCAAAATTACAGTTATGAAGTAGCAACGAAAATAATTTTATGGTTGGGGGTCACCACAACATGAGGAACTGTATTAAAGGGTCGCAGCATTAGGAAGGTTGAGAACCACTGCTCTAGACAATGCTTCTTCAACTATGATGTACATTTGAATCATCTGGGGTTCTTATTAAAATGCAGATTTTGCTTCAGTAGGCCTGGGAGGAACCTGAGATTCTGCATTTCTAACCAGCTTCCAGGACAAGTGCTGATGCTGCTGGTCCTTGGACCACCCTTTAAGTAGCGAGGTTTGGACTCTGCTAAATACCCTTGCAAAAATGTGTGTCTGACGGGGTTGCTCCCCTACATAAAGCTACTTCCGGTTCCCTAAGTATAACAGCTGCCATGCTGTTATACTTAGGGAACGCCTCAGTGCTGGGATGATGTTGCTCCCACTGCCTGAATCCTATCTGCTCCCTCCTGCTGGGAAACGCCTTCTTCTCCCCAAAGCACAGCTGTGTGGCAGCCTCGTCTGTGACTGACAACCCTTCTGACATTCCCCTTTGGAAAGGGTCACCCTCCGCTGTCCCTGCTGCTCCCTGTCAGCACATCCATCTCAGGACACTGCTGCACTTGTGTGTTTGCATGACGTTCTCCCTCATTAAATTCTGTCAACCCCAATTCCCTCAGCCATATTCTGACCTCAGCTCAAATGTCATTTCCTCAGAGTTCCCTGATGACCCCAGGCAGCCCTGCCACCTTGTCACTCTGTTACCCCGGCTGTCTTGTTTTAGGTTTTAGTAGAAGCAGTATTACTTAATGCAATGGAGACCAGTAGTGGGTAAATTAATGAAAAATCATGCACTAAAATTGGGGAATCATAAAAAGTGATATATGAGTATGTTAAATATTGTTGTGAAAGTATAAATAAGTGCACATTCATTTGCTTTGATTTTTAACCTAGAGGTAAGACCATCAGCCTGAATATGGGTCTGTTGATTCAGGTTCAGCCACATCTTTCTTGCATAACTGTAGCCATAAACCAGCATCTACAATTCTGGTTTCGGTTCCTTTAACGTGAAGCATGAACATAAGGAAACTTGCAAAGCAAGATTAAAAAAATATTTCCTTATCTTTTACAATTAAGTCTTGCCCACGCCTAATTTAACAGCATTGCTTAAAAGCAACCTACCATCATCAAATCTTCTAAAGCATGTAATTTTGGGTTTTTTAAACAAACATTTTATTTTAGAATAATTTTAGATTTACAGATAAGTTGCAAAGATGGTACAGAAAGGTCCTGAATAAGCCTCACCCATTTCTCCCAGATGTTAACATCTGCATCTGTCAAAACTAACATCAGAACATAATTATTAACTAAAATCGGGGCTTCATTTGAATGTACTCCTTTTTCTATTGTCTCTTTCCACTCCAGGATCCAATGCCTGGTGCCACATTGCATTTGGTTCTCATGTCTCCCCAGTCTCTTCTGTTCAATGATGGTTTCTCATCTTTTCTTTTCTTTCCTTTTCTTCTTCTTTCTTTCTTCTTTCTTTCTTTCTTTCTTTCTTTCTTTCTTTCTTTCTTTCTTTCTTTCTTTCTTTCTTTCTTTCTTTTCTCTCTCTCTCTCTCTCTCTCTCTCTCTCTCTCTCTCTCTCTCTCTCTCTCTCTTTCTTGACCTTGACAGTCTTGAGATGTAGTGGCGAGGTATTTGTAGAGTGCCTCCGAATAGCTGCTGTTTTTCTCCTGATTCAACTGGAGGTATGGGCTTTTGGAAAGAACACAGAGATTAAATGCCCTGCTCAGACACATAATATCTATTTGCATCGCTGTTGATAGAAACCTTCATGCAATGTAGTTTGTATAAAAATAATGTGCACTTATGTCTTAATGGCTGACATACTATTTCATTGAATAATGTCATTGGAAATATAAATACAATTGGCAGGCACAGGATTGGGAGTGAACACAGCTGCCTCATAAACAGTGTGGGTCTCAGCTACTGGGATGAGAGCCTTTGGGAGCATGGCCATCAGCCCGACAAGGGCATTGGTCAAGGGGAAGCATTGGCTACTTCATGATACAAGTCATTGAGAAGCTAAATGAGCAAGAACTGTTTACATTAGAGAATGAGAATTTAAATCTCTCTTTCCAGTAGATGGAGGTGGGTTAAAAGATTCCAAGTGCTTATTGTCTGTTTCCCTCTTCCCCATGAAAACAAGGAGCTTGTCTGACTTATCCATCATTGCATCCCCGGCGCTTAGTGCAGTGGGAACCCATGACATGCTTGTTGAATGAATACACCAACAGAGCAAACTTTGGGTGCATGCCAGTCAGGAAATATTTTAACAGAGAGGACTTATAAGCTAAGTAAAATTTGTTGACTAGGTAACAGAAATGGCAAAGAAAAGAGAGTACTAAATTACCATGGAAGTACCAATTGTAGGAAGCAGCTATCATCACCCTTAGGGCTTGGGAACCAAGAGAAAGTTGAAACTACGAGGAAAACTGAGATGCTTGGAGAAAGAGCCTCACAGAGCTGAATGCAACCCTCCAGTAGGGTGCCAGCTGGTGGGTGCTGTTTTCTCTCAGGGAGTGCGAAGAGATCCGCTTGTAAACATGGAGCTGCTGCTGCCAGGGTGGAGAAGCCTTGCCCAGTGCCGCTCCCAGGAATAGGAGGGGGTCAGGGAGGACCAGGTCCTCTCCTTCTCCAGCCTTTCAGTCTCTGACTGGTTTCCTCCAGAGGCAGGGCCTTACAGGGAGCCAGCTACAAAGCAAAGTGTACTTTGCAGAGCCCCAGCCTCACAATCACAAAGCAGAGTGCCTTAAGGGTGGGTTTGGAGCTGAGAGAAGATAGCTGCATGACTGCCCAGGTACAAATTAGGTCACAGTAATTGTTAATTCAGCATTTCAATACCTCAGTTTCCCTTTCCCACCCACACCACTGCAGGGCCTCAGGGCCTATACTAGTATCTTGGCTCCTTTTCCTTCTGGTGTCCTGCGGTCTGTAGATGCGTCTCAGATACAGGAGGATGGTCTTTGGTGCGCAGATTCCAGCACTGCCTTGTGTCCGGGCCAGTGACTGGGGTTGTGATGATCCGGGTTAGGAGTCCCATCTTGTTCCTCTCACAGGGAGCAAGTTCTCCCGTCTGGGTTCTGCTGCGTTAGCCATGCCCAAACCCGGACATACTTGAACTCAACATGTAACATAGTTAAGACTATTCTTTAATCTTACACAAGGCCCTGTCCTCCCTAGCTCATTGACACACCTCCATATTTCTGGCTGGGTCAGGTGCTAGAGGACAAGTGAGTCCTGATTCCGGACCTACTTAGTTTCTGAGTCATAATTACAAATGGAGCAGGCTGAAGGCAAACCTTTACCAATCCTAATCCTGGAAGCCCATTCAAACCATGAATCTATAGACATTTATTTGGATAACAAAATAAAATACAGGTTGATGCATTTCTAAACAATTAGGCTAAATGTGAAACCAAACATTTCATATAAAAGCTGTTTTCCACATGTTTCTTTGAGGACACGTTTCTTCATTGAGGTTTCCTAAAAATAAATCCAGTAGAGTTTGGATTGAAGGTGCCTTCTTTTGCTGGTAAATCTGCTTGGCAAATATAGTTGTTCTTCATTGAAAAAAGAAAAAAAAGGACGTTCAAGTTGAATGAAAAACTAGGACCATCTCTCTTGAAAAAATAATGGTGTCAATATGTTGAGTACTAAGGCTTTCATTTGCTTAATAAATGTTCATCGAGTGAATGAATAAATGAGCATATGAGAAAAACAAATGGAGATTCAGGAGTTCCGTTAGAGACATTTAGTAGTCGAAAGATTTGAAGACAAAAGAACAGAGAGATGGCAAAGCTTTTAGTATCCTTCTGTTCCTTGGCAACTCCTAAGTGAAGAGTGACAGAGATTGAGTTGGGAAGCCTCACTCCAGGGTTAGAAAACAATGTCAGAAAAATCTAGGGCCATCCCTCTTGCTGGCCTAACCCAGCCTAACTCCTTGCTTGGGAACATGTGGTTCAGAGGTTGACATTTCCAACAGCCATGGTTTAGAGAACCCCAAGAATTTCAGTATCCAGAAATAAAGGGAAGAGAGAAATTGGGCATGAGACTGGGTGGGTCAGATATAGCCACAAAAATGCACATGTGCAGACCACACACGTTCACACGAGTGTTTGAAATGTGCTATGATGAGCACAAATAAATTCAGACGAGTTTTGACCTTTAACTTTGCAATGTAGCCTGACCAGGGCAAGGAGTCATAAACTGGGGGCCCGTGGCTGCACCTAGCCCATAGACCAAGAAAAAAGAAAAGTTTGGCATAGGTTTTTTAATTATTATTATTATTCATTGCCAAGATTTCGAAATCAGGAAATTTTAGATCAAATCTGGATTTCCGGTTTCTCATGAAAAAGCAGATCTGGGAACAGCTAGCCTGTTTCCTCATGGCCACACTGTGCTGGTGTGGGGAGGGGCAGCTCTCTCCACCTGACCTGCCTCGCTCTTTAACCCACCAGCCTGGGCCTGTGGAACCAGCATTTGCACACCCTGATTCTCAGAAGAGAATATTCACAGCAGTGAAGCTGACAGCGAGGGCAGGCTTGTGTGACACATTCCTGAAAGGAAAATATCACACGAGTGAGCCATTCTGTTCAGTGGGAATGGAAGCTTCCTGGAGCCTCTCAATTATAAGCGCGAATAGAGAATGTCGCAGTACTGTAATTATATCGGGTGATTTAATGATACAAGGGTCATTTTTGGTAAATAGGACCAATTGTTCCTCTCTTTGCGCTGGTTCATTTAGCCCATTCCAAATGGCAGGAGAATGCCTTCATCTTTACATCATGTGTATATCTGAGCCAAATGTCCACATGAAGATAAGCTTCTCCCCCATTTAACATTCCACCATAACTCAAATTAAGGAAAGACTGTTATAAGAAATAGTCTAAAATTTGGCTGAATTATGAAGTGTGTACTTATTTGAAATACCATTTCCTCTTGACATTTCTCTTCCGGCTGCCTTGGCATTAATGTAAGAATTATTTATGACTCGGCATCTCCCCACGACAGCTGCCCACAGGACAGATCATGAACTGAGCAAAAGAAAAGAACCACGCCCACTGCACCCTCTCAGCTGCTGCTGCAGGAGGCAGAGCGCAGGCTTCCCCGGGCCCAGCGTGGGTTCAAATCCTGGCTCTGGAGTATATCAGCCAGGTGACCTTGAAACTACTGTCCACAACAGAGGTCTGCAAACATTTTCTGTAAAGAATCAGGCCAATCCTGGACTTGAGGGCTGACATCCTGTGGGGGGGAGACAGACAGTAAAGACAAAGCCAGATGAGGGCATTGAGATTGAGAGTGAGGGGCAGCAGGAGGGGCATTTTAGGTGTGGGGCGCAGCAAGGTGAATAGGAGTAGACACCTGAAGTAAGGATCCACAAGTGTTCTCTCATTCGGTTCCCTCGCACAGAGAATTCCCACTCTACCTGGTTACCAGGGAGAATGCCTCACTCTAACTCCTCTGTCTGGGTGGGAATGGTGTTAACAGAAATGAGAGGAGGGATTTGCGGGCTCGGGCTGATATGGGCACACCCAGCTAAGGGTTCAATGTCAGGTCCTGGGCTTGGTTTCCATATTCCATAATGACTAACATGCAAACTAGATTAGGCACAAAGAAATTCATCTGCATAAAGGATATTCTGCCAAGAGAACAATAGACAAAAATAAAGCTCTCATGAAATTTCCCGAGAACTCCTGTGCCTCTCTCTGTGGGCTTGAGGTAGGAGTTGGCAGGTTTGTTTGCCTTTGCTTGCCTGTGAACGGAAAATCAGATGAGTCAAAAATGCAGCCAGAATGGAACCCCAAGGATTACTGGGGCCCCAGGGTCTCAGGAGCAGTCTCTCCACATTGTGTCTCTTCTCCTTAAAGAGTGGGATGGCTTGGCTGAGTCACTGCCCTGGAATGTTGGACTTGAATGAAATTTGAAAGACATCTTTGCATTCAGTAATTTCTCCCCTGTATGCCCTATACACCTCTTCCTGTGTGGCCAATGGGACTGATGAGGAGGAAGGAAACCTGTCACCCATGAAGAATCCAGACAATCTATAGCGTTGATCAACCGAAACAAAATCCTATCCTCCTATCTCCAGAATCCTTCTCCAGCCACACAGCCTGCAGCGAAGAGGAAGTGTATCCCTGTTATGTGGGAAACATACTTGGCTGCCCCAGGGGCACCAAGAATGTCAACCTATAATTAAAGAATTTCAATCAGATAAATGGCTGAACTATAGAGCAGTTGGGAAATTAGTGAGGGGTAGACAGACAGTAAAGACAAAGCCAGATGAGGAAGCTGAGATTAGGATTTAGGAAGCTGAGATTTTTTTTTAAAGAAACATTTGATTGATCACCAACTCACAGCTTCAACACAACAGAGAACACATACAAAAGCATCGCTCCGTTCAGTGTGCTGATGAGGGGAATTTGAAAGCTGATATGGATATTCCTGACAATCCCTTAGCAAGGAAATCTATTTCTGATAGTTCCTTAGCACAGAAGTCAGACATCTAAAGATATCAACCAAAAACAAGGTGAGGTGTCCAGGTATCTTTGAGTCTAGGTCAAAGTGAAGAATTTTAATTCAAAAGTGAAACTTCAATAAAATAAGTGAAGAAATAAGAGGAGAAATTTGTTTTTTCTTGTTTCCTCATTTCAGTCAATACTTAGGGGGGCCTACTTTGTACAGGGTACTCTTCTAGAGCATCTAGAAAAGTGAAAAGATGAATTTGACTAACTCTTGGGACTGGAGAGCTTTTCCTTGGTGGTGGTATGAGGTGGAGCAGGGCAAAGAGAAGAGCTTGTCAGACCTGCTGTGCTTGCTCTGGCTGGGCTAAGCCTATTCATTGAGATCTGGCCACTTGACCAGCTGCTGTAGTTCCATTCAACTCTAAGCCCTGAGAGCATAACAGACCCAGCATTCCCTGGACAGTCCAATGTGTCCCAAAATGACCAAGTATCACCTCTTGGACTGTGGCCATTTGGATCCCCAATTAGCTTTCCTCCGAGGCTTCAATAGCCAAAGGCCTCGTGTTAAAGCTCTCCTTTTCCTCATTTTCGAACTTTGTTGCCTTCCTCCCCATTGCAAAGGGAAATGACTAATCACCATAACCAAGAAACGATGAGCTGGATATAAAGGGACAAGGAACATGCTGTATCAGATTCCAGGACACCTAACATGTTTCCAGACTGATTACAAGCTCAGTCACATTTCTGTCAGAGCCATTTAAGAAAAACCCATCAAATTATGTTAGTTTAGCATCAGGGCTTTAACTGGGCAAACCATTTTAGTACATTTAGCATATATTCATGTATATTTAATATACTAGAGGCCCAATGGATGAAAATTCATGCATTGGAGTGGGGGTCCCTCAGCCCAGCCTGCCCCCTCTCACATTCCAGGAGCCCTCAGGGGCAGGAGACAACCTGGCAACACCCCATCACCCCTCTGTTGCTGCCACTGCCGGCAGCACAAGCCTTGGCCGGCCCTGGTTACCTGAACCTTGGGCAGCCCTGGGTAGCCCTGGGCAGCTGGGTAGCCGCTATCCGAGGCCTGCCTGTGCTTTGGACCGGCCCTGGGGGACTGGGGGGGGGGGAGCTGTGGGGGCTAGGGGTCTCTGGAGGCAGGCATGCAGAGCAGCTGGGCCTTGCTGCAAGCCTGCTGCCCAGGTGGGGCTGAGGGGACTGGGCATGACATCTTGTGGCTGTGGGCACTGCCATCTTTGAGGGCATGACAGTCAATTAGTATATTCCCTCCTTATTGGCTGTGGGCGCCGCCATCTTTGTGATGGCATTAGGGTCAATTAGCATATTCCCTCTTTATTAGATAGGATTGCTTTGAAAATTCATCTGAACAACAACAACAAAAATTCATCTGAACATAGATCCTTATATGCATAGCCCATGGACAGAGACAATAGTGTTGTGAAGGCCTGGGGTGGGGCCTGGGCTGGGTGGAGGGGGCAAAAGGGAGGGAAATGATGGACATCTGTAATGTTGTCAACAATAACAATAATATTTTTTAAAAAAGAAAATTCATCTGAATTTAGAAATCGAAAAAGATACTCTCAAAGGACATATGGTGTTTACCAGAGGGAAGTGGGTGGGGGTGCGGGTGGGGTGGGGAATAAAGTGGGACAAATATTCATTGATGGAAGATGATTTGACCTTGGGTGGTAAAAACAATGCAATATACAGATCATGTATCATAGAAATGTACCCTTGAAACCTATATGATCCTATTAGCCAATATCACCCCAATACATGTAATAAATCAATAGCTATGTTCACACCCAATAAAGGACAGATGAAGAACGCCTGCTGATTTATGCAGAGACTGTCTCTAGGAAGATGCGAGACCCTGGCACCTGTGGCTGCCCCCGTTGAGAGGAACCAGGGGCCTGGGAAACAGCATGTGGGCACCTGGAGGTTTTCCTACTGAATGCACATTTGAACTTCCGGAATTTTGTACCATGGATATGTATCACTTTCTCTAAAATAAGCAATTTAAAAATTATATTATTATTAATTTTTTTTTGTCATAAATTTACCCTCCTCCCCCTGCTCCTTTTCCTCTAAAGTAAAAAACTCTCTCAAGGCCTGAGGAAAATAATGAATTTAATTTTTCCTGACAGGAAAGACAAAGTCTGAAAAAGTACGCCTGATGGGTAGAATGAAGAATCCTGGCAGGAGACATGGTGCTGGCAGATGGAGACATGCACGCCTGACAGAATACGGACAATTCACCAGAACTGAGATGAAGCAAAGAGCTAAGTGTATTTAGAATGATGATTATCTATCTTCTTTTGTCAATGTCGTCAGCTAATCCAAGTCCTTGCATCCAGTTTTTGTCCCCATCAAATTAACGGAGGAAGGCCCCCACCCCCCATTTCTTCTGAGTTGACTGACAAAACTCAAGAGTCCCACTTTGGGTCAGGAACAGGGTACTGTCAGGACGCATTTTTCACTGCACAATGCTTCCCTGTGCCCCGGTGATGACCTGTGAATGCCACCGAGGCAGAAAATGCAAGATCGAGCGAAGTGACAGGAATTGCAAGACAGATTGGCAGCAGAACAGCCTGTCACAGCACATGGAAGACACCAGCCTGGGGACAGGTGCGTGGCTGTTGGGCCTTTTGACAAATTGTGCTGGTTTATGCACTAGGTCAGTGGTTGGCACACCGCGGCTCACGAGCCACATGCGGCTCTTTGGCCCCTTGAGTGTAGCTCTTCCACAAAATACCATGTGCGGGCGCACACGTACAGTGCGATTGAAACTTCGTGGCCCATGCGCAGAAGTTGGTTTTTGGCCTGGGCGAGTCTATTTTGAAGAAGTGGCGTTAGAAGAAGTGGGGGTACGTTTGCTGAGGTCGACCCCTCAGATTGAGGACGTTTTTAGCAAAGGCCAGCTTAGGAGTACCCTAATTAAGTTAATAACAATATACCTACCTATATAGTTTAAGTTTAAAAAATTTGGCTCTCAAAAGAAATTTCAATCGTTGTACTGTTGATATTTGGCTCTGTTGACTAATGAACTTGCCGACCACCGCACTAGGTCACAATCAAATGCTACGTTTGCAATGGGCAGCGGCAGCTCATCCCAGGCTAACCCCCTGAACCTGGCTTCCCTGTTCTCTGACTTCTCAATGAGCCACAGCAGCCCAGCCTGGGCTCTCCTGTTGCTGCTTCTATGCCCTTCCTTGTTTCACTGTCCTTAGTATGTTTTGCTGTGGCCAATAAATTCTAGCTTGCTTTTCTACACGTTGTCTTGTTACTGAAATCTTTCCTTCAGGAAGACAAGAACCACGGTCTCATAGTCTCTCTGGTAACAAGGCCAAGCCAGAGACCATCTCTATGGCAAAGACTGAATACTTCCGTCAAGTCCTTTCACCTGGTAGAAGGTGGTTGTCATCACCACTCTCCACTAAACAGTCAGATCAACCGGAAGCAGATGGCTCTCTGAAATGTGGCCTGGGCCATGCTTCAGAATAAGAATAGATAACATAGGACCTATGTCATAGGTAGTGCTGGTTGGGGTTGGCTCAGAGAGAAAAGAATGAATAGACAGAAATATGGGCCTGAGGCTATTGATTTGTGTCCTTGTTAACTCATCCTTCTCCCCATTAGAAAGTGAACTTCAGGAGCCCTTAGACCAGTGGTTCTCAACCTTCCTAATGCCACGACCCTTTAATACAGTTCCTCATGTTGTGGTGACCCCCAACCATAAAATTATTTTCGTTGCTGCTTCATAACTGTAATTTTGCTACTGTTATGAATTGTAATGTAAATATCTGATATGCAGGATGTATTTTCATTGTTACAAATTGAACATAATTAAAGCATAGTGATTAATCACAAAAACAATATGTAATTATATATGTGTTTTCTGATGGTCTTAGGCGACCCCTGTGAAAGGGTTGTTCGACCCCCAAAGGGGTCACGACCCACAGGTTGGCGACCCACAGGTTGAGAACCGCTGCCTTAAACTCATCCCTGGCACATAGCAAGTACTCAGTAAATTTTCCTCTTCTTTTTTTAAATCCTCACCTGAGGATATTTTTTCCATTGATCTTTAGTGAGAGAGTGAGGGAGGGAGGAAGGGGGAAAGAGAGAAACATTGATATGAGAGAGACTCATTGATTGGCTGCCTCCTGCGCACCCAGGACCAGGGAGGGGATCAAACCTGCGACCCAGGTACATGCCCTTGATCGGGAATCCAACCTGTGACCCGTTTTGGTCCATGGACTGATGCTCTAACCACTGAGAAAACCAGCCAGGGCCAGAATACAGTTTTTCAAGACAGCTTCTGATTCTCTGCAGTCTTTTTTTTTTATATATATATATATTTTATTGATTTTTTACAGAGAGGAAGGGAGAGGGATAGAAAGTTAGAAACATCAATGAGAGAGAAACATCAATCAGCCGCCTCCTGCACACCCCCCACTGGGGATGTGCCCGCAACCGAGGTACATGCCCTTGACTGGAATCGAACCCAGGACCCTCCAGTCCTCAAGCCGATGCTCTATCCACTGAGCCAAACCTGTCAGGGCTCTCTGCAGTCTTAAAGTCTGTCTTTTCTCAGTGCCCTGACAGACAGTACATTGTTAGTCCAGGTTGCTATATAGTTTGCTTCACAGTTTTGAACCCCTCCCCTGACCCTCCGCCAAAAAAAAATTCCTCTGCTCCCGACAGGCTCCCCTTCCACACTGGAATTACATTCGGCCCCTTCGATTAGGTTCCAGGGCCAATCTTGCCCCTTCCAACCATTTTATGAATCCCTCTCAGGTCTAGGAGTTGAGCTAGGAGTTTCTGGAGAAGGTTGAATTCCTTCTCCTGGCCCAGGCTGATGTTTGAGCATGCACTGCCCTCTTGTGTCTGCTATTTTCATATTCTTTTTTTCTGTGTTGTCCATTCACACCACACACACAAACACACACACACACACACACACACACACATGCACACACTCACACATACTCACATATGCAAGCCATGTGAGGCAATAAACATACCTACTTGTATTCGTATGTCAAACATACCTGGGTTTGTACTCTCAGTCCCATGTAAGATTGCTCGTCTTGCTCACACACCTTCTAACGGACAGAGAAGGACCCCAGCCAGGCCTCTGCCCTCCATCCCTTAAGCAGGTGCAAGGTGCCCTGAATCTGAAATTCCCATATTCACTGACCCAAGCATGGCCTCTATTCTACTGGTTTTTAAATAAAGAAACTGGAATAAAAGACACTTTCACCATCGACATTGTAAAAATCATGCAAACGCTCAGTTATGTGTTGTCCTGGGTTACATGTTACAAATAAAAAATGAAAAAGACTCACTTTGCCATGCAGAAACATACATTTTAATGACTCCACCCTTCACCCGGGCTCACCTCACCTTCAGCAAACTGCCATTAGGGCGGAGATACACACCGTGCCCTGAAGGTGAGCAGTGCACAACCTCAACACCCTTGCAAAGCAGCCCTGAGAGAACACCTTCCTCACAAGGGAGCCTGAATGCTCAGGCTGTGCCTTTAACACCCCATGTGGGTCACTACTCAGCAAATTCGAGAAGGAAGTCAGGTGCGTGTTTTCCTATCTCCTCTTTGGGGTTCCTGTTTGGTTAGGACTCTGACTCTCCCTGCCAACCTTTATGCCTTCTCCGTCCTTTGTCCTTCCAGGTGCACCCAGTTTTTAATGGGGCATAATCCCTGACCCCAGGGAAACGAAGCTCTGCTGGCAAACTTAGAGACCCCACTAGTGAGCAGCGGGTGGGGAGATGTTTGGGGTAGCCGACATTCCTGATATTCCTTTAAGCACACTTTCTATGTCTATCTTTGTCACCTCTGTAAAAAGGAGGCCTCTTTCTTTCTTTTTTCCCCCCTTATCCTGATCTCACTGACCAAAGGACACTTGGCCCAGTAGCGGGAACAAACCTGACCTTTGCCTCCAGGGGCTCAGAAAGGTGGCGGTTACCACAGAGATGCTATCTGCACTGAGTTCAATGACTCTGCTAAATTTTTTCCTGAGTCCATTATGGTAAAGGGCAGGGCTCCCAGGTTCATGTGTAAAAGACATTAGATTAGAAACATAACAACTCCGTGGTCTCCCGGCCAGCTCCTAAGGTGTAGAGGATGCCCAAGCAGGTAAGTGCATTAATGTTTCAAAGTGATTCCTGAAGACATTTTTCCTGAGGCCTGAGCGGGGCTCTTGTTGGTTGGAGAATCCAAGAGAAATCTAAATATAACAAGTCACCACTCACCTTCTTTCTTTAGCCCAACTCTCCACCCACACGGCTCTTGCCCAAGTTCCATGTTGCTAAGTCCAGTGCACCAGGTCCAGGCTCCTCACCCCCAGCTCTTAGCATGATTTGTCTTCTTAGAGTCATTTGCTCTCTCCTGAAACGTCCTCTTTCCTTGGCACAGCTTTCTGCTTTTCCTCTCCTGTGGCTCCTGTGAGGCCTCCTCCTCTTTGGTCCTTTTCTGAAACTCAGGCTGTCTTTTCAACAGCCTACTCAACGTCTCCATGGACATCGTATTTCCCATTCTACATGACTCACCCCAAAGTTACAGTCTTTCCCTCACCCAGAATACCCCCAGCCACACAGCTGCTCCTCCCACACCTGGCCTTCAGAACCTGGAACAATTCCTGACCACGCCATCCCCAACCTGTAAGTCCCCTTGTGGAAATATGCTCACTCCATTGACTTCTTTCTACCACCTTTGCCATACCTAAATCCAATCCACTCCACCTATTTGTCTGTCAGAACAGCATCCTCACTGTCTCTCCATCTCTGCCTTTATCCCTTTCCAATCTGCTGTCCACATAGCAATAAATGGTCTGCCCTGCTAAGAACAGACCCACCACTCACAGAAGAAAGTTCAGAATTCCAACAGATCCTATAATGTTGGGCAAGACATGCCCCTTTCAACCCTGCAGTCTCATTACAAGTCATTCCCTATCCTTTCTCCACAACCCACATACTCTAGCTTTATTTCGATTCTTCTAATTCCAGAACCTTCCTACCTCAGTCTCCACACCTACTCTTGCCTTTCCTGGATGGCTCCTGCTCCCCTACGTTCATGGTCAGTTCCTGTTCAGACTTCAGCCCTCGGCTCTTTTCTTCCCTCTCCCACAAACCAGGGTAGGATCCCTCTGCTCTAAGTTTCTTCTCCACAGCATCCCAACTTCACCATGGTAACCAAAATATATCTTTTGCTTTTTGTAACCACAATTGCCTTCCAAGGAGGGTGAAACCCATGAGATTGAAGGACCTGGTGGCTGCTGAGCATCTTAAAGAGTCTGTCTGTGAAAGTTTATGGGAGAACTAAAATGTTCTACCAAACACAGAGGTATGAAGTAACAACACCAACGAACTGTCCCAGACACATGAGCAAAGAGGGAGAGGGGGGGGGGGTGCTGTGGAAGCAAAGGGTATAGAGAGGGCCCACGTGGAGTGACTAGAAAAACCTTTGGAAGAACAGTTAACACTTAAAATTAAACATTGCATGCACCCAGGCCCAGCTGTCTGTATGAAAGACTTCTCCCTGATTAACTCAACTCCTATTGAACTTGAGTCCACAGAAAATTTTTCTTTAAGTAACAAGGACACATCTGGCAGGAAGAACATCTGTAGGAGCTGACAAGACCAAGCCCGGCTCCCGAGTGTTGCAGCCAGGCCAGGTTGGAGGGGACTAGCAGCTGTCCTCCTTCCTGTTCTCCTTTATCAGAAAGAGCTGAACCGGAGCCAGGTGGCAAAAGCTATAAACATTACCTTGGAAATTCCCCACAATCAATTGTTAGCTATTAATCCAGGCAATGTCCCCAAAGAGGTGCCATTAAGGCACATTTCTAGCTAATCTCTGTATTCCAGACACACCCCAAAGGGTGTAAACCCTAGGACATGACGGAGATGAACACAGTGAAGGCCTGCAGCTACCTGGCTGGACTGTGCATCCCGTTTTTATCAGTTTTTTAAATTCTCCCAAAACAATAATAGTAAATATTTTCTTAATTAAGAAAAAAGTTTTGTTCTAATCAATCGAGTAAACCACAAAATAATCTAAAGGAAGTTAAGACTGTAGAGCAGGTCACAAACTTTTCTCATAAAGGGTTAGGCAGCACACTGGTTAGGCTGTGTGGCCACTACCACAAAGGATCTACACTGTGAGTACAAGGTCTACACTGTGAGTGCAGAATCTACATGTGAGTGCAGGGTCTACACTGGGAGTTCAGGGTCTACATGTGAATATAGGGTCTACACTGTGAGTACAGGGTCTACACTGTGAGTGCAGGGTCTACATGTAAGTACAGGGTCTATATGAGTGCAGGTCTACACCAAGCATGTCAAACTCAAAAACGAGTACAGGCCAAATAAACAAGGCATGTGGCCTGCCAGCCGTGAGTTTGACATGCTTGGTCTACACTGTGAGTATAGGGTCCACACTGTGAGTACAGGGTCTATACTGTAAGTGCGGGTCTACACTGTGAGTTCAGGGTCTACATGTGACTACAGTGTGAGTACAGGTCTACACTGTAAGTGCAGGGTCTACACTATGTGTGTAGGGACTACACTAGCAGTGTAGGGTCCACAGCCATGAGGCGTTTGCTATCACTGCAATTATAGTTTAGTAGTAGAAGATCAAACATAAACAAGTAAACAATATGATCCTTTTAGGTACTAATAAGTGATGAGAGAAGTAGGTCATGTGAGCAGGAGTATGGGGTGGAGGAGTGGTTAAACGACCTCTAGAAAGAGCTGATCTTGGGAAGAAGTGGGGGTAGCGGTAGAAGAATCTGCTCTTCTGGTCAGTTTCCTTCGCTCCCATGCCTCTGGGCTCCCCCTGCACCAGGGCTAGAAGCCTGGGAACTGTATTTCCAGAACCACTCACTGAAGTGTTTTTTTCTGTCCCTGAGAAATGGTGGTATGAGAGGAGGCCACCATTCAGGTGCAGGTGGATGTGTGGGGTTTAGCAAATGCAGGGTGTGGTGTTGCAGGTGCCATAGCTCCGATTCCCCTCAGGTCAGCTGCCTGAGCAGTTGTGCCCATTAGCAGCGGTTTCCAGACTCCCTGATTATCTGATGCTGGGCTATCCCTGTGAAGCTAAGATCACCCACCTCTTTCAATCCTTTCTTGTTGTGCATTGGATTCTCTGAATTAAATCTTTCTCTCCTTTAAAAAACAACTGTTAGTGTGGCTTCTCTTTTTCTGGTCCAATTCCAACTGATACACTAGCCTATTTGCACAGTGAGTGCAAAGTTCTAAGCTAGGAACACATTTATTGGAGAGAGAGAGAGGGGCAGCTGTGCTGGAGCAGGAAAAAATGGTGAGAGAGCGGGGAGATCCGAAGCCAGAGATCACCTGTGCCCACCTCAGGGAGGGCCTCCTAAGGCACCCTAATAATTCTGGATTTTATTCTGGAAGCTCTGGTAAGGCACCAGGGTGTTTAAGGTGAGAAGGAAGCAAACAGGAAAGGGAAGAAATGGTCAAGAGCAAAGCAAAGAAACAGAACTAATGAAGTATAAATAATAATAATAATAATAGAGTTTAGAATAAACTTGCTCTGGAAAAGAAAAAAATAGCTAAGAGGTAATTGGATAACTACTAGTCAATACCTGAAAGGCTCGTTGATTTCTTGTGTTTGCCAGATGTTTTTGTTTTTTGTTTTGTTTTACCTATTCTGTGGTCAAAGGAGGATCAGGCTCAAACTAATCATTCAGGTTCATTACATGGGGTGGAAAAAAAAAAATCCCTGACCGAAGAGAGAGGTTAAGTAACTCTTGAGAATCTATAATGATAAGATAGACAACTAATGGTTTCTGGTGGATGAAACCTAAATTGGAAGACAATGTTGAGTGTCCCTAGCAATTGGATCCACATATAATGGAGAATTGGGTCTCATGTTTAGATCTACTCCATGAAAATTTGGCCTTGAATCTAATGCTGTATGGTGATTTCCCTAGGGGTGCTCATGAAGTCCAGTTCCTGGAAAAGCACAATATGCAATCTTCATGTTACGAAAACAGAAAGTCTGGAAATAATATACCTTACTATTGTCATGACTACATTATAAATTACACTAATTATGATAAGAAGTCACTAGTCATTACATATTAAAAAAGTATTTAATGACCATGTGATAGGTCTGTGGCAGGCAACAGGTAATAGGCCTCTGGGTAGGCAATGATAAAGGGAACAGGGCAGTCACAGTAGGCACTGATGGCTCAGGCAGGTCAAGGTTTCAGCTTCAAGCTAGTCACAATGATGTCACAGGAAGAGGATATGAGATGTGACCT
Organism: Myotis daubentonii; assembly: GCF_963259705.1. Classification (NCBI taxonomy): domain Eukaryota; kingdom Metazoa; phylum Chordata; class Mammalia; order Chiroptera; family Vespertilionidae; genus Myotis; species Myotis daubentonii. The sequence goes on along the minus strand of NC_081846.1, from coordinate 28,593,865 downwards.
TGTTATGCCCAGATTTCAAGATCCCCAATAGACCACCAGAGAGCCAGACGAGTCCGATGCAAAAGCAGAGAGTCTTTATTCAAACTAGTTTGGGCCCACCGTCAGCCACACTCGCCGACGCAGCGGCAAGCAGCCGAGAGAGCGTGAGAGCCCCGTGGGAAAAGGGGTTTAATAGGGGGGTTGGAGTAAGGGGAGGAGAGAGGACTGTGGGCCCTGCCGATTGGCCAGGCACAAGTCGGTGTCTTGTTACACAGGATGTGGTCATATCTATAGTGTGCACATCCCTTGATTGTCATTGGTTAGTTTAAAGAAATCCTGGGTGTGGCTAGCAGAGGCTTGGGCTTCCGGGAAGAAGCTCCTTGCCGAGCACATGGCTAAGGCTGCTGCCCAAAAATGGAGGATCCGGGGTAAGATGGAGAGCATAGCCCTCGCCCTTTCAACCTCCAATACCCTCATCTGTCATCTGCCCAGATGGACACTAGCCTATTCGCCTCAGGTCCCACCAGACTGTTGGTCTCTTACCTGGCATTGGGTTGAGTGGGACCTGATAAAGAGTTTCTGCTTTGAAGGTGGAAGCCAGGAAAGCAAACCCAAAACCCCAGATCCTAGGGCTAAATGCATCAGGAGACCCAGGTATAGGAGAAAGGGCTGAAAACAAAAAGTGGACCAAGCAAAATGGGAGGGGGTGCTGGAGAAATGCCAGAGGTGTAGACCACGCCCTTTCTGTCTTCTTGCACAAAATGGACAGAGAATGCCGCCTAAGGTCACTGCAACCTGGCTCAAAATCCCAGCTCTAAGTCCCCACTCATGGGACCTTGGGCAAAGTGCTTTATCTGATTGAGTCTCAATATCTTCAACTTTAAAATGGAAATACTGGAGGTGTTCATTATTGAGGGAAAATTGGTACAGGGGAGAGAAACTTGGAAGTGAATCTATTTAAACAAGAACTAGTTTCACAGCAAATGATTTAGTAACAGTTGGATTATAATCTTCAAAAATGAAACTAAAAATTATTCCTGCAGATGATTTTGATTTGTGGTGAATAAAGTATAGGTTATAATTGCCACTATGTGCTAACTTCTAGAGCAACCAATGGCTCAGATTTGATAACAGGGTTTGAGGCAGATTTTTCCTGATGATACTCTCCACACTGGAGGAATCCGTCAGTTTTTCTAAGGGACCCTCCTAATACTTTGATGGGCAAAGAATTCCCTTTCCATGATGTGGCATTCAGTTGTCAATATAGTCCTTTCCAGAACAGATAGGGAAAAAAACAAATACAATTGTTTTTAACTTTAATTTTATATATCTTTTTTCATTTTCATTTCAGGCAATATGGTAGACCAGAATACCCGAAAAGCCTTCCTGCTCTACAAAACATTTAGAATTCTGCCCAAGATACAATAAGTTCTCCTTTAAAAAAAATATATATATATCTATATCTATATCTATATATATATATATATATATATATATATATATATATATATATTTATATTTTTTATTGATGTCAGAGAGGAAGGAAGATGGAGAGAAAGATAGAAACATCAATGATGAGAATCATTGATTGGCTGCCTCCTGTACTTCTACTGGGAATCAAGCCCATAACCCGACATGCCCTTTACTGGAATTGAACCTGGGACCTTTCAGTCTGCAGGCCAAATGCTTTATCTATTAGCCAAACCAGTTAGCGCCAACTAGTTCTCCTTTAAGTGCAGATCTGGCTCCGGAGAATCAAGGCAATCAGTCCCAGGGGAAGAAATAGAAGAGACTGCAAGTTCCATGTGCAGCTCATTGAAAGGAGGCCTTAGAAAATCCCTCCTGAAACAAAGTGAGATGTTTAGTGTGGTGGGTAGGTGGGGAATTTGCAGAGGGTGTTTGGGTATCTTCTCAGACATGCGCACATACAGATGTCTAAATAAGTTCATGTTGTTCTGTAACTTGTTTTTTTCCCCTCTTAATTTCTCCAGATATTTCAATGTGTACTATATACATTTATCTTGTTTTTAAAAAGCTGCTTCATAGCTCATATTATGGATATAATTTAATTTGAAATTAGAAAACCACCCCACACTTCTAATATTCCTTACTTAGCTTTACTTTTATATTGGACTTACCACTTGCTCAGTAATCAATATTTATTCTTTGTATTTACATTGTTTCCTCCCATGAGTGTGAAAGCTTTGGGGGCAAGAATTTATGTTAGGTTCATTCACAGAAATGTCTCATTTGTTCAGAACAGCGTATCACACCAGAGATTCTCAGTAAATGTTTGCTGAATGAATTGAATTAATCAATGAGCTACATTTCAACCAATTCCCCAATGCCTTACAAATTTTCATAACTGTAACCAATACTGCAGATATCACCATCTGTGCTCCCACATGCACAAAACTGCAGTCTAACCTTCTATATCTAACGAAGGATGGTCACCAGATTAGAAAATATGGAAAACTACCTCTATGGCAAGACAATCTCTATGATTTCACTCATGTCTCTTGCACGTATGTAATAGATGACTATCAGAATTGCCACCCAGATATTTTCCTGGAGTTTTCCTTTCTTTTGTATTTTGTTTGTTTTTTAATCCTCACCCAAGGATATTTTTCCATTGATTTTCAGAGAATGGAAGAGAGAGGGAAAGACAGAGAGAAATATTGATGTGAGAGAAACACATTGATTGGTTACCTCCTGCACACGCCCCGACCAGGGCCCGGGCCGGGGAGGAATCTGCAACTAAGGTACATGCCCTTGACCAGAATTGAACCCAGGAGCCTCCAGTCCACAGGCCGACACTCTATCCACTGAGCCAAACCAGCTAGGGCTCCTGGAGTTTTTCAATATTGCTCTGCCACAGAGAAGACTCAAGACTCCAAAATAACCCATGTTTATTCCCAATTCTCCCTTCATCCTAATACATGTCCTTCCTTCAGATGTTTACTCTTCTTTCCTCTGGGACATGAAGTGGGAGAGAGCAAGCTCTTGTCTCCTTTTCTGATTGCTCCAAGTTGAGCCGATGGGCAGCAGAGCTGAGCCCAGGTTTGTGTGGTGACTGTGGTCTAAAATCAGGATCTCATTAAGTTAACAATGTTCATTTTCAGGGTGTGATGTTCTCAGACAATGAAATGTGGAAGGTGATACAGGATCAGGAAATGACCACACAATGGCCACCTAAGACATGAAAAAACTATTTGTGGAGAAAGACACATGAAGCTGGAGGGACCAGCATAAGCTGAAGTCTGGGGCGGGGGGGTTCTGGCCTATCAGGACTGAGCAAGATGGGTGGGACATGCCCTGGAGACTTCCCATGGCCCCTCCCCGCTGGCCAACCTTCTGAGTCCCTCCCCAGCCGCGATCATACACTGGTTGAGTCCCTCGGCCTGGCCTGTGCCTTCTCACATTCTGGGACACCTCGGGGGATGTTGGAGAGCCAGTTTCCACCCAATCCCACAGGTTAGCCCGAGAGACCCCACTGGTGCACGAATTGGTGCACCGGGCCTCTAGTAATTAATAAATGTCTACATTTAAATAAAATTTGTTTAAATAAAGCTGAAATATTCATTTACTTTTTAAAATATTTAATTAAATTTGAGCAAATATATTATGAAAGTGAAAGTGTTGATCAGCCCGGTGTTTGCTGTCCATTTCTTGCCAATGTGAAGGATCAATAGCCTATTCCATGCAAGTTATGTCTCTAGACCCACATGTAAACAGCCTGAGAAGGATATGTTTAATAATGTAAATATTGCTCAGCAGCCACATGCACTGTTGTGAATTCCACAGGCACATGTGAGCACGTGCAGAACAAGGAACTAGGACGCCAGGAGAAGCAGGAGAAGGACGCTGGCCTCTGCTTACTGGAAACGACACTTTGTTACACAAGGATATTGTGTATTCATGCTGGGCCCTGATCGTTGCTCCCCCTGGGCCGGCCTGGACCCCGATCGGCCCCCAACACCCCTATCGGGGGCGGCACCTGCTGCCAACTATCCGTGGCCCCTCCCCCGCTGCTGGCCCTGTCCGATGGACCCCCATCGGGGCGGGCCAGTTGGACCCCACCCATGCACAAATTCGTGTACTGGGCCTCTAGTCTACTATGAAAAGTAAAAGCATGAATGTTGATGGACAAATAGCTGTGTCTGCATATAAAACCCATGTCCTAATAAAACCTTTAATGGGAGTGTATTTAGGACAGGATGCCTGACAGAACATGGCTAGGCGTTTCATACCTATTCATACCACATAAATTCCTTCTGGGGTAGTAACACAGGGTACTGTGGTGCATACTTGATGCATGGATGGAACTACCTTAGGTCATGTGAATCTTTCATGGGGTGGAGCTTCAGAGATAGGGGTTGAGAAGATGGAGCAGAAAATAGCAGGAGCTACCTTCTTCTATACAGTGTAATAGGAAATGCGGTTCCTGATGTTTGGCTATAATCCTCACTGCTCCCAGGACTATGGTGTGCAGGGAGCTAGGCAGGGGAGCGATGGGCTTAGGGAGAGGATAAAACAAGATGCTTTTGCATCACCTCTTGTTTTCACCAATAGTACAAATAAGACTTGGCTGGGACTCCAGTCTTCCTCATACTAGCTCTTTCCTATCTCTTAAAGAAACAAACCTTTCTAATACTCTTGAAGTGTTCTCATTGGAACAAAACAGGTAGTTTCAACTTGTTTTTAAAATGTTACATATCATTCTAGACATGCAAGTCTAAATGTCCAGACATTCTAGATATCTAAGATATGTAAGAAATACAAACATAATTCAAATTATTTTAAAAGGACCTGTTACATGGTCATCCCAGATAATCTACAGAAAATTTTCTTCATACAGTTTAAACAAGATCACTATGATGAACTGTCTTGCTCAATATCCATTTTTATGTCCTTCTAGCTAGGATGCCTTTCTGTATGGCAGAAGCCAGAATGACTGAAAATTACATTTCCTAGAATACTCTAAATCTAAGCTCTGGATAATGCAACAATTAGATCCACCCTTGAGAAATGTGGAAGACAAAAATGAGGTGGAAGTCCTCTTTCTGCTACTTTTGTCTGTTGCTGCTAAGAAAGACTGGAGTGTTGAATTTTCTGCACTGCAGCGATGTCCCTGGGTCCAGTTACTAGTTTCATGGAAGTGAAGAAACAGTTGTGGTGTCAGCAGATATGAAAGGCAGTGCTCCAGAGTTTAGTCAATAGCTTTGAGGGTGTGTAGGGACAGGAGCCACAACAGTGGCAGTGGCTTCCTGGACTGTAGCTACAGCGGTGTGTGCTTGAACTCGACCAATTTCCATGCCTTTTTGACTACTGCAGAGGCAGCAGCAGCCTGGACCATTCAGCATTCCTGTCCTGGAAGGCATTCCCAGGGGACAGGAATAGGAAATGCCCCTGCAGCCCTCCCAACAATTTTGTATCCATAGTCCCCCAATTACTTCATCCCCTTGCTTAGCATAGCTAGGAGAGTTTTGGTTTTCTGCACCTGTCAGAAAAACCCTTCTGATCATTCCTCTCCAAAACTGAGAGGAATCCTAGTTCCCGGTCCATCTCAAGAGAATCCTTCCTTTTTCTGAGCTCCTTTTGCTGCTTCAGTGTGGTTGGGGACAAGATATTTGTATATTTCTATCCTTGATTTTAGGAACTTACAGTTTTAGCATTTTTGTTTGCAAACAAATGGAAGCCCACTTACAGTAGTATAAAGGGGATAATTTATTGTAGGAATGTAGAGGCATCTCACAGAAAACAAGGACAGGACCTGCAGTCAGTAGGTGTCTACCTGGAGTCATCTACTCCATAGAGTAGAAATAAAAAAGTAGAAAGCCTTTGAGAAACCAGGAAGCTACCTTTTCTCTGCCTCCATCTAGAACAGGGGTGGGGAAGTTTTTTCTGCCAAGGGCCATTTGGATATTTATAACATCATCTGCAGGCCATCAAGATTATTAACTTAAAAATTAACCTGCTATATTTGGTCAAACATTTAATTAACTCACCCGTAATGCCTTGGCAGGGCCAGACCAAATGATCTCGCGGGCCTTAAATGGCCCATGGGCCAGATGTTTTCCACCCCTCACACTTCCTGCACACCTGCGTCTTCACCATCTCCTCCTACTTGTTTTCTGCAGACTGGTTGTTTCTCCCGGTGCAGCTCATTAATTTATGATATGGTAGAGTCTGCAGGTTGCCTCCCCAGTACCCTCTGTCTCCTACTTTTGTAGGATGGGGCGCTACTCTCTAAGCCCATTGTACCTGAACTTACAGATGGACTCCACCCCTTCCTCCCTCCCTGCCTCCCTGCCTCCCTCCCTCTCTCCCTCTCTCCTTCCCATCCTCCCTTCCATCTTTCTTTCCTTCCTTCATCATTCCCAACAGCATTTGCTGAATCTGTGCTATGGACTGGGATGGGAGGAAGGCATGGTAAATATTAGAGCTGCCTAAAGTTCATTTTGCTTCTGGATAAAAGTTGGTTTATATTTCATCACCCATTTGAACTGAAACATAATTGAGTGACTCATTTGGCCAATAAAGCATGAACAAAAATGCTCAGACTGAGTATGTGGCTCATCATGGCTTTTCACTCTGCCTCTACAATTGTGGAAGCCAGAATGGAGATGAGGGCTGCCTCTGTGAGTATGGGACTCTCAGCAACTACCATGAGCAGAGCCCCCTTGTCAATTAATGATGAACAATTAGCATAAGTGAGAACTTTTGTATTTAAAGCCTATTGCACTGACATACCTTTGCTTGAGAAGCTCACAAACTAGTAGAAAGACAATTGGGAAGCTTGGTCTAAAAATATTCTGTAAATGACCAAGTAAGTACTTAGGGTTTAAAGAAAATAAAACATCATCATCTCTCCTCCAGCTTCTCTCCTATTTCTATGTTTGATTCTGGTGTCCATACTTGAACACTTCCAGTCTAGTAGCATTGACCAAACCTCCCACAAGTCCTAAGTGGGTTACCTCTAAATGAGTTAGTCTGCAAGACTGGAATGATATGACATGAAGAAATTTACAATTTTGTGTATTCCCTAAAATTTTGACTAATCAAGAACATTTGCAGCAGAGGAAATACTTTCCCCCCAATCTCCTATTTGTTTTCTTGTTAAACAATTTCAAAGTAAAGAACTTCACTACTTGGTAATGTCAACACAACAGGAAAAAATAGTTTATGTTAACTGGGTATTCTTGCTTTCGCTTCTATAAGGTACACTGGTAAAATATGTTAGAGGAGCACTTTTTAACCCCTTCTTCCTTGTTCTTAGTTACCATCTGCCTATTTTCATGCATACATTTATCTAACAGAAACCACAGACCTTTTCCCCGCCTTCCTTTCCCAATCTCATCATAATATAAACTTATCTTTACTTCCTGTCCTCACAATAAGGTCTGCCCTCTTGGACTCTAAACCAACTCCTGAAATTAAATTTCATAAGTGCTAAACTTTAACTAGATTAGGAGGCTCAGGATAAAGGCAAGACAGTGCCACACAAACAGCCACTTGAATAGCATTTCTAACTGGACCAGGGGGTGACCATGACCTGCTGTGAAGGATGGACATCCTGCAATGGATTCAGCCTGTTGGTTCTACTTCTGTCGGGAGTAGCTCTCAACGCAATACCTCTCACTGTCAACAGACTTGAGGAAGGTGAATTTTTTAAAAACCCCATCTCTTGCTTTGAGTGGTGGTTCCCGGGAATTATAGGAGCAGGTCTGATGGTGAGTAACTTTTATTTGACTTGATGTGGAGAAAAGTGCTTTACCGAAGTCCTACAGGCCATCTTTCAGATTTACAGTGAGCTGAGCTGTGTCTTGACTTAAGATACAGTGAGGAGTGGTGGTATGGTATTCATTTATATTGGTTATCAATGAGGAATGACAATTTAAATAAATTAAATATGTGGTACAGGCTAGGGAGCTTGATCAAAAAAAGATTAAATTTGATAAAGGTTGGTTGGGCTGCCCTGGCCAGTTTTTCTCAGAAGTTAGAGCATCAGCCCAAGGACTGAAAGGTCACGGGTTTGATTCCTCAGTTGCAGGTTTGATCCCTAGCCCTGGTCGGGGTTCATGTGGGAGGCAACCAACCAATGTGTCTCTCTCATGTCGATGCTTCTCTTTCTCTCTCTCCCTTCCACTCTCTAAAAATCAATGGAAAAATATTGAGGGTTAAGAAATGAAGTTGGTTGGGTTATTACCTAGCACATTTCTTTGCACTAGGGCTGCTCTTCCAAGTTTTATAGTGTTAGGGAACTTTCGAATGAATTCCCTCAACTTTCCTTTGCTGAAACCATGCTCAAGGTATTCACAGGGAATACAGCAGGTGTGGGAAGTGCTCAGTAGGAATGAGAAGAAACATTCTGGATGATAATTGTGCGGCATGAATATGGCATTGCCTGTACCAAAGGGAGTTGGCCTAAGAGATTTGGGACCTGAAATTCTGGCTCTCTGACCTCAATGACTTCTTGACTCAGATCTTACATATACCAGGACATCATGGTGCTTGTTGAATGTTAAGTTTGATAATTATTGATCGGTCTATCTTTGTTGATGTCTGCAGCAGAGCAGTATAATACATAACTCTCCAATGTATCACCCAATAGATTTATAGACCCTCTCCTGGGAATTCTGATGCAGTGGCCTGGGTAGGACTCACCTGTGGCGAGGAATAAATACTGTTTTTGGACCTGGCAGAGAATCTCAGCTCTAATTATGTCTCCAGTATATTTCTGTTTGCAAGCCACTTAACCTATGATTTTGTTTCCATGCTCATAAAATGGGGATGTGGATACTGAAGTTTGGAAATTCAGCATTCAAGATGCTGCTTTTGTTTGTTCTACCACTTAGGTGCTACCTAAAGGGTGTGGTTAATGTCAGAAAAATGAGCCTTTGTTTAGATGTGTGTTCATGTGTGTGTGTGACAGTTCAATTACCTATATTATCAAAGTGTTGTACAGATGCTGAAACATGGAGATTTTTAAAGAATTTCCAGACACTGTTTTCTACCTGCATCCCTAATTCTTAATGATGATCAGTGACTGCTGCTGGTCTTATCCCCAGACTAATGTGAAAACACTCTTGAGTGGTTATACATTAATCTTTAGAGAAATATTTGTTCTTCGGCTCACACAGTGGACTTGAGACTACTCTGGCTTCAAAAAGCCACTCTAGTAAAGCATCCCTCAAAAGTTGATGGTTTCTGTACCTTTAATATCATGAGCAATATATTCACCCTGCTTGGTAGAAAGAGGTACTTACAGGAAAAGCTTTGGGGGAAATTGTGGACTTTTTCTTCAAATTGCCACGAACATTCTCTTTCAGGCTGAGAGAAAGCACAGAGCCCAACACAGTGATGAGACTGCAAATCTTGTGTCTGCTCTGCCCTTCCAGAGGCTTCTGTCTACTTGAATGGTGTGAGCTTCCTTTGCATCGGCTTAGACAGAAGCCAGGCACAGCTGGCCAAGACTTACCAACAGTGGCAATTCCCATGAAGCTCCTAAAGGTTCCCATGTTAAAATAATCCATTTAGAATGACTCGTGTAGCTTTAGATACAAATGGACTTTACCACAATACAAACAAATTTCTTGCCAGCATGAAAGGAGCCTGATGAAGAAGGCAGGGGAGCAGGGGGTGAAGAAGGACAAAGGCATAGAGAAAGGCAGCGACCACTGCTAAGTGCTAACTACTGGGTTCATGCTTTACAATGTTATCTCATCTACTCTCTATAATAATCTGGCTGAGTGATTATTATCAACTGTATTTTAACAGACAAGCAAACAGAAGGTTAGGAGGGTTAACAAGATCACACAGTAGTTGTGAGACCCAGTTCCAGACTTATCTGACTTTCAAGTTCTGTTTTCCACCAGGATTAGCACCATAATCCACCTGTTTCAAGCTAACCAAGGGGGAAGGTGAAATTCATAACTTAATCCATAAACTTAAGTCACCAGGAAACTGAAGCACAGAAAGGTTCTATAAACCTGTGAAAGTTCCAGAGAATCTGCACTTCCTTGTTCCGTGACTAAATTTACATTATTTCCCTCCATAAATACTAACGAAGAGTATTACACAAATCTATCTCTATTATTCAGTGTGGTAGAATGCCATCAAAGCATTAAACAACTCTTTGAAAAGTTCAATAGGCATTTTACAGTGAACCTCAAACTCTAGACTAGGTTCACAAGCAAACAGGTGAGTGACAGAAGGGCTCAGAATACAGGTGTATTTTCCTGGTCCTCAGCTATCTATACTCTGTAGGGTTTTAATGGTCCACAGCTCTTCTGTCCTTCATTATAACAGATACATCTATATTTATGTATAGTGTGGAAGAATACCTTTTCTTTTTTTAAAAAAAATATATTTTATTGATTTTTTACAGAGAGGAAGGGAGAGAGATAGAGAGTTAGAAACATTGATGAGAGAGAAACATCGATCAGTTGCCTCCTGCACACCTCCTACTGGGGATGTGCCTGCAACCAAGGTACATGCTCTTGGCCGGAATCGAACCTGGGACCTTTCAGTCCACAGGCTGACACTTTATCCACTGAGCCAAACCAGTTAGGGCAAGAATACCTTTTCAAAGGGAATTGTGTCCTTTCCAACATCTGTCAAAATACTGAACTCTCAATATACTCGTAAATACACAGAAAAGTGAGTAAAAAGAACTGTGTGATAAACACTTTTGTTGTAGATTTTGAAATCTTTCCAAAATTGCTTTAACATTTTAAATTGGTATTGCTTCAAAACCAGATTTCATGGGAAGTAGTAAATAACAACTATGGAATTAATTACTGATTACTTTATAAAATACATTCATTGTGTTTTTATGACTTACTCAAAACAGGTGAATCTTTTTATCTTTTGAAATCATGACCAAGAGTGTTATGCAATTATCTTCAACTATTTTATGTTAAGTGAAAAAAAAAATCAATAAATATCATCTTTCATAGCACTAAAAAGAGACTTAAAATGTTCCCAGGAAACCCAGGGGTGGGCAAAAGTAGGGTTATAGTTGTAATACAAATACATTAATATATAATCCTATCTAATAATAGACAAACATGGTAATTGACCGTACCTTTGCTATGCCTTCCATTGGCTAATCAGAGCGACATGCAAATTAACCACCAACAAAGATGGCGGCTAATTTGCATACTGCAGGCAGGGCGGGACAGCGCCATCCCCCCTGCCCTGCTGCCATCGGGGCCTGCTATCTGCGACCCGGGGCGGCGGGCGTCCGTGTGTGACCTGACCCAGGGCAGCTGGGCGGTGTAGCAGCAATCCGCCGGCCTGTCCAGGCATCCCGTGTGCGACCCGACTCGGGGCAGCCGGGCAGGGCAGCAGCGATCCGCCGGCCCGTCTGGGTGTCCCGTGTGCGACCCGACCCGGGGCAGCCAGGTGGGGCAGCAGCGATCCGCTGGCCTGTCCAGGAGTCCCGTGTGCGACCTGACTCGGGGCAGCTGGGTGGGGCAGCAGTGATCGGCCCAACCCCCGGATCGGCCCTGCCATGTGCGCGACCTGGGGAGGCGGGGCAGGCACCGAGGGATCGGGCCTGCCATCTGCCACCCGGGGAGTGGGCCTAAGCCAGCAGGTGGTTATCTCCTGAGGGGTCTCAGACTGTGAGAGGGCATAAGTGGGGCTGAGGGACACCTCCCCCAGTCCCCCTCCCCCACCAGTGTACAAATTTTTGTGCACCAGGCCTCTAGTCCTATATAATAAAAGGGTAATATGCAAATCGACCGAATGGAGGAACTACCGGTTGCTATGATGCACACTGACCACCAGGGGGCAGACACTCAGTGCAGGAGTTGCCCCCTGGTGGTCACTGCACTCTCAGTCAGTGCACTCTCACATGGGGAGTACTGTTCAGCCACAAACTGGGCTGACAGCTGGTGAGTGCGGTGGCCTGCCTCTGCGGCAGCGCTAAGGATGTCCAACAGGGAGCAGGCCTAAGCCGCAGTAGGACATCTTCTAAGGGCTCCCATACTGCGAAAGGGCGCAGGCCTGGCTGAGGGCCCCCCCGACCCTCCAAGTGCATGAATGTCATGCATCAGGCCTCTAGTTAATGAATAATAATACAAAAATAAACTGTGTTTCGGGTGCTCACAACTATATACTTGCTTTTAACTATATACTTGCTTAATCCCTGTATTAAGGCCATTTGATATAAGATTAACTGTAAACCTGCTCTTAATCACGCTTATTCATTGAGTACACTTATTATACAATGGTAATTCATCAATTATTAAATCTTAGAAAAAAATGTTGAATGTTAAACAAGGTAGGTGTTTGTGTAACAAGCATTTGCAAAATATAGTGGTTTTTTTGTGTGTTTTTAAATATATTTTATTGATTTTTGCAGAGAGGAAGGGAGAGGGACAGAGAGTTAGAAACATCGATGAGAGAGAAACATTGATCAGCTGCCTCCTGCACATTCCCTACTGGGTATGTGCCGGCAACCAAGGTACATGCCCTTGACCGGAATCGAACCTGGGACCCTTCAGTCCGCAGGCCGACACTCTATCCACTGAGCCAAACCGGTTAGGGCAAAATATCGTTTTTATACTTGTGATGAGCTGTGGCTTTGGGTTGCTCTCAGGGTCAGGTACTTAGAGGATCCCTAGGGTTTGAATTGTGTTACCAAGTTTCAATGGTTCATAGCTCTTCTGTACTGCATTTGTAAGTCGTACACTCATTTCTAAAACTGCATAAAAGGATGGGTTTCTGTAAGGAAGAATGAACAATACTACTTCTTTATAAAAGCAAATGACTGTCAGGGCTGTTAGTTTCACAAAAACTCTCATGCATTCAAATGTGCTTAGGAATTAAAAAAAGAGTATTCTCATAAATACTAATTTTGACAGATTATCTGGAAGATTTATGACTCAGTCACACATACACCTATACACTTTCTCATATTTCAATATCCATTCCTTAGAGAGCATTTCAATTTCTACAGCTCTGAATGGTCAAAAGAGTTGAAAAACAGTGAGTTGTGATGTAACAAACATGTGTTGACATGCCATGAAGTCAACTGGGAGGGGACTTCATGGCAAGTTATTGTTACTTTAAAAAACCCTTTGCAAGGGAAGAGAACTATAAAAATAAATATTCAGCATCTCTGAAATAAATCCTAAAAAGTCAGCAGAGTTTAATTTACATCAATAAGTAAAATGAAATGATTCATCCACTTAAGCTGTAATTTAATGTTGATCTAACTTTCTTCTAAGAGATTAATTTTCTAAATCAGCAATTGATAATTTTTTTTCTGTAAAACAACAACAACAACAGATCGTGAATATTTTAGGCTTTGAGAGCCAGGCAGTCCCTCTCACAGCTATTCAACTGCACTGCTGGTGTGAGAGTAGTTGTAGACAATATAAGTGAATGGGCAAGGCTGAGTTCTAATAAAACTTTATGACAAAGAAGTGGTGGGCCATAGTCTGCCAGTTCCTGTAAATGAATTGTTTCTTAAGCTCAGAAGGCAGTATAGCTTATGAGTACGACAAAAGAGATTTAGTCCATTAACACTGACAACCTGTTTTGGGGCTACATTTTCCCTCCCTTTCCTTCTGGGCTCTTAGCTACACCCCAGAATGGCTGGGCTGCCCCTACATACATGTGACCTTTGAATTATAAAGGTGCTGGAATTCAAGGTAATATGTAAGCCAAGTTTAATAACAATATAAAGTGTTCTCCACAAGAGCCACGGGGTCAGCACATGGTCAGAGGGGGTGAAGTTGGTTAGGAAAGCTGCCTTGTCAGGCATTAAATGTTAGACCTGCTCTGGAAAAGCAAAGGTAGATGTGATCTTGGGAAAAAGAATTTGGGGAAGGAACAGAGGACAATGAGATGAGCCGGGGGGCGGGGGGAGAGGGGGTGGTAGATGAGAATGAACCAACTCTGTGAAGGAACAGAGAACTATAAGAATTATCCAGTGTGGATAGCGGTAAAGAGTCTGGGCTTTGGAAACCAAATGCCTCACTTCAAATCCAAACTCTTCCACTTTCTTAGAGAAGTTACTCAAACTTTCTATGCCTCAGTTTTCTCATTGTAAGATGAGGATAAAAAGAGGCTGGTTGAGGCCGGAATGAACTGAAACACGTACCGAACCTATGACAGTGCCTGGCATGTTGTCAGAATTCAATAAAATGTTAGAAAATAAGGGCAGGAGGAAAGACAGAACTAACTACTCAAAGGCAGCTGTGCTGAGGTGGCAAAAAAACCCACCTTATGGCTCAAATTTCTCAAGTGGAAGGGAAGTAATTTACAGCCCACTCTTCAATGACACAAAGCTTCTTCCAGTAAGAATTTCTAGTCACAGCTGCTGACTAGACAGGACTGAAAATTTAAACCAAGTCCTCAGAATGTGAGGTCGCTTCTTACAGTGTTCCTCGCCAGAATATATTTCCCTTGATACAGAATGCAGTATGTACACGATTGCTGAACATCAATGTAAAGGAAGGCCATTACATATCATGTGTAAAGGAGTAGAAAGCAGAATGTGGAACCAAAAATATTTCCCAAATCCTAAGCTGGGAACCAGAGAGATGGCAGTGACCCAGGAGTGAGAGGAAAGTTAGGGAAGAGAAAGGAATGGTGATGGACTTCTTAGTTCCCAGCTGTCAGGCAAACAAAACCAGCAATTTCCTTTCTGGATGCTTGCCAGATTCAGACAGCTTTTGGGAAATTAGATAGTGGCTGCAGATTATAATAACTAAAAGAAAAAAAAATGAATTTTAGATGACATAACCAATTCTTTCAGATATACTCCTTCCAAAATAATGACTAAATAACTCACTCAATTTAAAATCCAAGTCTCTCTAGCCCAGCTGGTGTGGCTTAGTGGTTGTACTTTGACCCATGAACCAGGAGGTCAAGGTTGGATTCCCAGTTAGGGAACATGGTGAGGTTGCAGGCTCCATCCCCAGTAAAGGGTGTGCAGGAGGTAGCTGATCAATGATTCTCTCTCATCATTGATGTTTCTATTTCTCCTCTCATTTCCTCTCTCTGAAATCAATAAGAAAACTTATTAAAAAAAAATAAAATCCAGGTCTCTCTAAAGATGACCCAGTAAAGTGATGTAGATGGGAGAATTTGAAACTGCTCTACTGAAATCCCACCATCCCTTCCAGCTCTTTAATCTTTAGGGTTGAAATGGGATCACAAGATCAAGGACGTTGCCACACTTCCTTCTTGTTCTCTTGAGTCTTGATTTCCCACAACTGCTGGTAAATAGGAGGCAGAGATGACTGCTTTCTCATCTGATGAGAAGTAGTAAGACTCATCTTCCCTGTTGATGTAATTTCCAGGCTATTCCAGCAACAACAATGTCTTTGGCAGCGAGGAAAAGAGCATGCTGCAACAACAGAGGCGGGGTGAGTACTGAGCGGCGAGGGGGTGTGTGTGGGGGGAAAGTGCACCAACTGTATGGACAGCTGAGCAAAGCCACTTGTGGCTTCGGTAGCTACCAAATCACTGTGTGGTTCCAGTGGCAGGACCACAGTCTTAGGAACGTCCTATCAGGATGCTTGTATGATGATACAGAAAGTGTGAGGGTTTTTTTTTCCTCCATAAAAGTGTAACTTTGGAGCCAGCCTCACCTCTCCCCAATCTTCAGTTTCACTATCTAAAGGTTTTCAAAGGAAGGAGATTTAGAAATCACACCCAGAGCTGCAACCAATTTCAGAATAACAAGACTTGTTATTTTTGTGCTGTGTATAAAATACTTAAGGAAAATGTAACCTCAGTTCTCTCATGCATATGAAAGATTAGGTTCGGAATGCTCATTGCTTGATGTGATTAAATTAAAGAAGACACTAGTTATTTTTTTTCTAACATTAAGTACATACCTATTATGATTATTTTTTTCTAACATTAAGTACATACCTATTATGAATAAGATTTTAACTAAGTTAAAAGGAAAATAATGAATACTTATTAACTTCTGTCACTATGCTCAGAACAGATTCAAATAAGTTATCTTATTTCTTTCAAAACCCTTTAGTTTTGAAATATGATCCGCTTTATTGACCGAGAAACTGATGCTCAGAGAAAGCAAATAACTTGCCAGTGTAGCACAGCCAGTAAGTGAACTTTTATCTCAATCCATCAGACTCTCAAAGTCACAATGTCTACACTACTGATGCCATGAACATTGTTAATAACACTGTGTGCGGGCTCATAATTCTCTAAGGAAGGCGTAGACGAATAAATGAGCACTCACAGTGAGTTCCTGGCTGAGCTTGGGGTTTGAAAGCGATGGTTCTCAGCCTGATGGGGATGTTAGAATCACCAGGGAGGATCTTAAAAATATCTCTCCACCTCTACCCCCTTCCCCTGAGATGCAGCATCAGTATTTTTCAAAAACACTCTAGGTGACTATAATGTGTCCCCAGGGGTGAGAAACACTGTTTAAAGAGATACATATTTAGATTAATATTACACATTTGTATTTTTAAAAATTACCCTTTTCTGTCATTTGATGTCTAGGGTTATAACTACTTTGCTAATTATTTATTGTCTCTCTTTGTTCCTGATACATTGCAGGTAGTCAGTCAATCTTAGTTTTTAGTTTCCCTTCCTTGTGCTTTTCTTTTTAAACTATTATCCCTTGGAGTTTGATTTTGCATTACCTCTATGTTGTATTCCAAACATTTGTGTGTTTTTTAAAAATATGTTTTTATTGATTTCAGAGAGGAAGGAAGAGGGAGAGACAGAAACATCAATGATGAGAGAGAATCATTGATTGGCTGCCTCCTGAACACCCCCCACTGGGGATCGAGCCTACAACCCAGGCATGTGCCCCCAACTGGAATCGAACCTGAGATCCCCCAGTCCGCAAGCCGACATTCCATCCACTGAGCCAAACCAGCCAGTGCCAAACATTCTTGAGAAAGATATCCTGAAATATTTCTGAATCCTCAAACTTAAAGACATCAGAATACTTATATATTTTTCTCTCAGATCATATTTCCATTAAGAATATCTCCCTGCCCCCTGCACATATCCTGTCATGACAAATTTGTCATCTTTTCAATGACTATTTTTCTGTCTCCTTTAGGGACAGAGAGTTGAGAATAATCAAACCACCTTTTCACACAGGTGTTGGGCTTGACTCACTGGCCAAGGGTGGGGGGCAGCGTGTAATAACAGTGGTGCTGGCCATTAAATCACCAGTTTATACTGATTAAAGTTTTTAGGCACTTTTCTCACCAGCCATGTGAGGACTGGTGTTTAAGTCATATCTTGTATCTTTCAAGTATATACCAAAGCATCATAAAAGTGGCAAAAACTAGATCTTGGGAGGGAGGGAAGAGGTGGTCCCCAAGACTTGTCTTCTATCTTAACTGTTCCCACTATTTCCCCTACTTGAACTGTTCCCTGCTCCTTCCCTTTATCCATTTATTGATTTTACTTCTGAATACTTAGGTTTTCCTGAGTCATTTAAATGAACTTCAAGTCTAGGGGAAATACAGATGTTGGAATCACTTTCTAAAGCCAGGCCTCTCTGCAGTGATGAGAAGTCAGAAATCATAGATGACCAAAATATAAACACAGTGACGCTTCTTGATGAGCAAATTGAACAGTAGTGTGGGAGAAGCAGGATTTGAATCACACTCAAACCCATCATTCTGTGCTTTTGGCTGGAAGGAATGTAGTTAGTGATTAGACCTAAGCACTCACGTTTACCAGCCATGAGGTCCTGACACATTGCCAACCTCCCTGGACTGCATTTTCTCAACCATAAGATGGGAATAATAGCATCCATCTCGTGGGGTTACTGAAAGGATAGCAAAGCCCAAGCTCCCTTGACACACACTGTATACATAGTCACTTACTCTGCCTACCCTTTAAGGGCAGGTCTAAAGAATGCAACAGGTGACCCCTCTAGGAGCTGCGATATTACCCCATCAAAGGAAAAGAAATCCTTCCCTTATTTCTGCAGATTTACAAGTCATAATTAACAGTGATTAACACAACACAGAACTTCTTTTTGGAAACCAACTTTCATTTGGGCCATAACACTTCCTATTCCCAAATCTCATGCTTGCTTTCCTGTGCTGATTCACAAAATGAAAGATGCTTACAGTCTTTCCCTCTGACTCAGTGGTGGTGCTGCACCAAAATCAGTTGCATGCACCCTCTGCCCCACACGCCCCTGCTCCCAGGGGGACATTTACAATGTCTGGCAACATTTCTGGTTGCTACACCTGGGTGAGTGTGTGTTAGCGGCACCTAGTGGGTAGAGACAGGAATGCTGCCCATTGTACTGTGCACAGGAAAGGCCCCAACAGCAAAATGCCCACAGGCCAGTTGTGCTGGGATCCAGAAGCCCTGTTGTAACTCTACCCTGTATCAATTACTGCAAAATGCTGACCTCAGGCCACTTTCAAGATCAGGGCTAAGTCCAGACTAAAGATTTAGGAGTCAAGAGAGCGGACATCAAAGTGTGGGTGCTGATGATCTAGTCAAGGTTCTTTCTATGAAGTAGGAAGTACACAGAATATGACTGAGGAACCAGATCTCAGTGCTCAGTTAAAATGGACAAGGTTCAGAATTTTCAGAAAACACGGCAAGACCAACACTCCTTTAGTGATTCAACAAAATGGCACACTTTGCCCTCTGCCTTCTTCTATAATTCACACCCAATAAAACTGTGATCTTAACATCTAGGGCTACAAGGTGGCCAGAGAAGGGCAACCGTAGATCTGATGCTGAAACTTGAAATAGACCAGGAACATGTAATGACATGTGCACATGAACTACCTTATTTTTCAGATGTTTCTTTCATCATTTCTGAATATAATCACAATAGTTGGTGCTGTGTACTGCGTGCTGGTATCCGTGCAGGCTCTCTTGAAAGGTCCTCTCATCTGTAATTCTCCAGGCAACAGTACCTGTGAATTTTCAATAGACAAATTAAGGTGAGTGACCTTTCCCTGATTGTCTTACACCGAAGCTACTTAGATTAGAATAATGTGGTGCTCACACAGCGACTTTTTTTTTTTTTTTTTAAATGAAACTACTGGGACAGATTCTTATGGATTTAGCACATTAATTTCAACTGGAAAAAGCTCATAAAAAGTGGAGGAATTCAGAATGTTTCGGGTGTGGTCTTGTTGAAAAGGATAATTGACTCAGATGGCTTATCCTTGCCTTAAAAATTCCTGGAAATACACAGCAGAAGCTTAACTTTCACCTTTGGAGAACGGTGATGAGGAAGCCCTGGGGAAGCACTGACTCTCCACACTCTGAACTAATGAACTGTGTAAGCCCGAAGCACAGACTACTTCTATACTTTAAAAATTGAATAGAAACCAAATAAATAAAATCTAGAGCCTTACTTATAAGCCCTAAAAGAAACCTAGCAGCAGATGGATTATGGGCTCACACTATAAATAGATGTGTGGATAGGAATGAATTAAAAGTTTAAGTCACTTAGTAACAAATAATAATGAAGAGTTACAAGTAAATGGTTCCCTTCAGTCTTGTAAGATGGTTTTGTGCCTGCATCTAAGCACAATGTCAAAAATTAGAACAAAAAAACAATCTAATTCATTACTTCTCTCTATATTAGAGAATAACCAGACTTCCAGTTACATAAAAAATTTCCCCCTCCTTTTCCTTTATCTTACCTTTAAAAAGATAAATCTCTCAAAACTTTCATACAACAGTTGTTAAGAATCACAATCCAGACATTCCCTTTACTAAAGGATCTGAAATCTAAAATTAGAGAGACTTCAACCACAGAGGCTGCACACGTTCTTTCAGTCTGTAGCAGATGACAGCTCACCATGTATCAGGCTAAGCTCTGGAGGTAACAGAACTCAAGGTATTCCCACTCTAGTTGGGGTGATAGACAGTTAGTTACAGAAAGTAAACAGTTACACATGAGGGATCCTAGGCTTGCTGCAAACTGCAAGGTGCACTCTCATATTCCATTTGTTTTTCCAGGTAGACTTGCAGTTGCTGGTACCCAAAATGCAAACTCACTATTAGCCTACTATATAGTGAACCAAAGAAAAATGACCTCAGGATGGATGTGTTAGGGCAAAATGTTTTTCATAATCCATACCTTGTTACAATGGGCACAAATCACTTTAATCAGTCATATTATTTTTCTTTTTTATTGGATTTACTAGGGTGACATTGGCTGATAAAATTATATAGGTTTCAGGTATAATCATAGTATTAACGTGTCTCTCTGAGTAAAAACGGTAACTCTGGTTTAAGAGCAGATGCCACTGTGGTTTTGCAGTAAGAATCGAGCTCCTTCAAAGGGGGAGCTCCTTTATTTTCACATCTTCAGCAAGTAGAACGTCTGCATAAATAGTCTGAACCACATGCAATTGTTGCTGTTCAACCACTTTTGACATAGAAAACATTTTTTGGTTTTTTGTTAATCCTCACCCGAGGACATTTTTTCCATTGATTTTTAGGGAGGGTGGAAGGGAGAGACATCCATGTGAGAGACACATATTGACTAGTTGCCTCCTGCACACACCCGGACCAGGGCTGGGAATGAATCTGCAACCGAGGTATACGCCCTTGACTGGGAATCAAACCCAAGATCCTTCAGTCGAGGGCCAACACTCTACCATTGTGCCACACTGGCCAGGGCTACATAGAAACAGTTTGTTGAAAGATGGGATAGATAATGAACAAAAAGCTTTAACCTAGTACAGTATATAGACACATACCCAGAAAGCCTGATCTTAGCTAAAATTTCTAGGCAAATTTCAAAAGTACTTTGTTTTACTATACCTTCCTGGGCACAATGTTGCATTCTTTTGATGGCCACAGAAATTCTTAAACATCTTACCTTTTATTTTTCTGGAAGGATTTCTCCCCAATCCTTCAATCTACAGTGGTACTTCAATGGATCTTGCGTAGCTCCTAACAGTTTAAATTCTTCCACCACGAATGACACCATGGCCAGTGACTTGAAAAAATACAACTTGCAAGAAAAGAGGCACAAGACTATCCACTTCTCAGTATTTGTAGGCCTACTGCTTGTGGGGGGCCTTGAGCTCCTGTGTGCACTCAGTCAGATTATCATCGGTTTCCTGGGCTGTCTGTGTGGAGTCTCCAAGCGAAGAAGTCGAATTGTGTAACAAAATGGAAATATAAGCAGTTTGAATCATCTGAGAATTACATTTAAAAGATACCCTTTTATAAGTTAGAAGTTCATTAACAGAACATTAGCTAGAAAGTTGTATTAATCCTTCTAGTCCAAGAGGTTGTTTTTAAGGTGATTTAAAAAAAAAAAATCAGCCTTTTACATATAATGTTGGTAAATGCAAACCACTTTCATAAGAAAATGTAAATATCACCAGTAGTTGACTTTGGGGTGCAGTGAAGCTTTCAATGTGTTTTGAATCCTTTTGTGCTGTTTGAATTTTTTAACTCTACATTCTTGGGTGAGGAGAGGAAAAGAGGGAGGGGAAAGAAGATGGGTGATGGAGGGAGAACGAGAGGGAACAAGTTATCTTGGAAGTCAAAGTAGGGGACCTTTTCCTTGTATTTCTTTATACTTTAAGAAAAAATAACTATCTAACCTGAATGTAATCAAGTTTTTTATACCGAATTCCTCACTTACTGGAAATCCAGGGAGAGAGAGACTCCAATTCTAAAGGTAGGACAGTAAATAGACAATAGCCTTCTGTTTTCAACAAGAAAATGTACAGGGAAAAAACAAGTGGAATGTATTGAGGAAACTATTCTATATTGAGAACAAAGAGATGTTATTCAACTAAATGTATTATACAGACGTTATAGGGAAAATAGGGCAAAGTTGTACAGGGTTGGTTTGGGTAATATTAAGGACTTACTGTGAATATTTACGGCTGATAATGGCTTTATGGTAATATAAAAAAATGTCCTTATTTTTTAGAAATGCATGTTTTTGTGTTTGGGGGAAAATGTCATGTTTTTAAAATACGTCAACCAAAAATAAAGCAATTGAAAAATGTTCATTGTTATATATAGGAACAGGAATATAGTGAGTCATTATACTTTTCTATTTTCCTATGTTTGCATTTTTCACAATAATTAAAGAACTATAAATACCTAGAAAAAATCAGTCTTTCAAAAGCTGGTTTCTATATATCATAATCTTTAAAAGACAACATAATAAAACAGTGTATTTACCATATTAAAATGATATAAAACACTAAAAATCTACAATTTTCTGAATGTGATCATTCCTGCATTTTTTCCCAATTATTTATGTTCACTGAGCTTCAGGTTGTAGAAATAACTTACAATACTTACATTATAGCTGCTCTTCAAAATTAGTAACATACAGCACTTTCTTTCTGAATCCATTTGCTGTGTAAAGACCTTCTCCTCATGCTCTTATAAATCCCAATTTACCCTTAAAGTTTAACTTACATTATTTCTACTTGAGAAAGCTTTCCCAGAGTGCATGATTCCAATAAATCAAGTTAGCACTTACTCAAATTACTATTATCATACCTGTCAGAATGTAACATAAATGTTTTTGCTTGTATGTCCATCATTATAAGACAACCAGGACCAACTAATGCTTCTCATCCATTAATTCATCAGCTCCTTCCTGCTTCAGGTTAGCAAGACCTCTCTTCTATTCAGGCCCCCAATATCCCCCTGCCCAAGTCTAATCTCTAGCTAAGTCCTCTTCATCCTTTAGCACAAATATTCCTTTTTCTGAGAAGCCTTCCCTAACCACCTAATGACAAGCAGGTGTCCCCTTACCCTCCCTTAGTTCTCTTTCATTGATAGTACTCACCACAATGGTGATGGCATTTTTATTTGTACTTGCTTCTTAAATTTCACTTTCCCCCATAAGACCATAAGCTCCATGGGTACAGGGATATGTTTCTTTTACCCGCTCCTGGTATACTCAGTACCAAGTACAGTGCCTGACACAAAGTAAGGCCACCACTAGAAATATTCTGTGGAATCAATGAATGAATTCTATCTTGGCTACTAGGAATATTCTATTGAATGAACTGATGACTTCTATCTTTAGTACTTAGCTTTCAGCAAAGATTCAATACTTACTAAATGAATGCCAAACTGCTAATAGCCATAGAATTAAAACACAAGTGACTAACAGGACAGTTTACACTATGTAGCTGAACAACATGAGGGGCAGCAACAGTGCACACAATCTTTGCATCACCCTAGATCAGTGGTCGGCAAACTCATTAGTCAACAGAGCCAAATATCAATAGTACAACGATTGAAATTTCTTTTGAGAGCCAAATTTTTTAAACTTAAACTAGGTAGGTACATTGTTATTAACTTAACTAGGGGCCCGGTGCACGAAATTCGTGCACTGGGTGTGTGGGGGGGAGTGTCCCTCAGCCCAGCCTGCCCCCTCTCACATACTGGGAGCCCTCAGGTGTTGACCCCCATCACCCTCCAATCGCAGGATCGGCCCCTTGCCCAGGCCTGACGCCTCTGACAGAGGCATCAGGCCTGGGCAGGGGACCCTCATTTCCCCCCATCACTGGTTCTGCCCCCAGCCCAAGCCTGATGCCTCTGGCCCAGGCATCAGGCCTGGGCAGGGGACCCCCAGACCCCTCCGATTGCTGGCTCTGCCCCTTGCCCAGGCCTGATGCCTCAGCCAGAGGCGTAGACCCCCATCTCCCCCCGATCACTGGCTCTGGCCCCCGCCCAGGCCTGAGGCCTCTGGCCCAGGAATCATGCCTGGGCAGGGGACCCCCATCTCCCTCTGATCGCTTGCTCCACCCCCGCCCAAGCCTGATGCCATTGACCCAGGCTTCAGGCCTGGGCAAGGGGACCATCATATCCCCCCAATCCCCGGCTCAGCCCCCCGCCCAGACCTGATGCCTCGGCCAGAGGAGTTGACCCTCATCACCCTCTGATCACCAATCACCGGATCGGCCCCTTGACCAGGCCTGAGGCCTCTGGCAGAGGTGTCAGGCCTGGGCAGGGGACTCCCAGCTCCCCGCGGTTGCAGGCTCCGCCCCTGCCCAGGCCTAACGCCTCTGGCCTAGGTGTCCGGCCCGGGCAGAGGGGACCCGCAGTGGCAGCGGGGGGCGCCGCGATCGCGCGGGCTCCGCCCCTGCCCCTGCAGGACGCCTCTGGCTGAGGCGTTCGGCCCGGGCAGCGGGGACCCGCAGCTGCAGCGGCCCCACGATCGCGGGCTCCGCTTTAGGCCCAGGCAAGGGACCCCTAGCTCCCGGGACTGCCAGCTTCGACCGCGTCCAGCTCCCATCGCTGGCTCCACCCCTACTTCCTGCTATCACTGGCCAGGGCGGCAAAGGCGCCTGATTCTCCGATCATGGCTGGGGGGCAGGGCAAAGGCGGCCCCAGGGCCGCCTTTGCCCTGCCCCCCAGCTCTTAGCTCCCCCCTGGGTTTCCAATCACTGTCAGTGGCAGGGGGCTTCTTCCTGCTTTCCCTTTCGCCTCCCTGCATTGTACCTACATATGCAAATTAACCGCCATCTTGTTGGCAGTTAACTGCCAATCATAGTTGGCAGTTAATTTGCATATAGCCCTGATTAGCCAATGAAAAGGGTATCGTAGTATGCCAATTACCATTTTTCTCTTTTATTAGTGTAGATTAGGGTACTCCTAAGGCTTAGGAAGAGCCACACTCAAGGGGCCAAAGAGCCGCATGTGGCTCGAGAGCTGCAGTTTTCCAACCACGGCCCTAGATGACCCAGTTCTCCAGTCATGAAGAGACAGACTAAGCCTCCCATTCCAGAGGGCACGAGAAAGGATGGCTCGAAGGAGCACAATCAGCTCAAGTAGCTGGTAAGTCATTTCCTTGCTATTTTACTAGTTTGCTGACATGAATTAAGTCCCTAAAAGCCTATGGTGTTATGCCCAGATTTCAAGATCCCCCAAGACAGACCACCAGGGAGCCGAGTCCGATGCAAAAGCAGAGTCCTTTTATTCAAGCCCGGGCTTGGTCCCCCTCCGCCTCCATTACTGGATGTGAGAGAGAGCCCCGAGTCCCAAGGGAACAAATAATTTATAGGGCTTGGGGTAAGGGGTGGGTGCACACTCTGACCACTGATTTGGCCGATTCTGGTTGGTTGAGTGAGGGCCGGGGGCTAATGACGCAAGGGCAGGGTGCAGCTAGGGTCTGGTTACACAAAGACAGGGGGGTGGCTAGCATACTCTTGGCCTTGGGCTAGTTTCCCCCGCTTTCCCATTGGCTGAGATAAGGGCAGGCTGAGTAACTGATACATTCTGTGGCTTTTTCAGGGAGAGGAGTTAGAGACACAGCTATCAGTTCCGTTCTGTCCCTTCATGGACCACCTTTGTTTAGGTATCTTTTGGGGACATGCCAGCTTTGCTCTGGCACCTAAACTTACAAATGCGTATTTGTACACCCCCTCCCCCATGTACTTAGTCATTTACAAAGCTGTTTTTTATTTATCACTTCCACCTCCATGTTCAATCTTGTTTTGGAATCTTTACACTTTAATTTTTACTATTATCCACCACGTGAAACACTCCACCCTCTCCCTATCCTTCAGCTGTATCTCAAATTGCTCTTCTTCAATAAAGTTGTTTTTATCATCTTCTAATTCCTTAATAAACATACTCCCGGCCTCCTCCATTGATTTGTCAATTCCTTAAGAGCAGCACATAGGGTCTTGCTCCTGCCAAGCCCTTAGCTGCATGACTTGCGCCTGAGACAGAGACTTGGGTTCATGTAGAATAAGAGTATGTGACAGAGCTCACAGCATAGTATGGTGAAACAAAATCTTCCGATCAACAAATATTGCTTTGGTTGACAGTTTATTAAATACACTACAATTGTACCTTATTCTGTAGTTTTTTAAATCATTCACACATGAACTTAGTAAAAATGTCCCTTATAGAAAACCACCTGAAAAACTAAAATAAAAACAAACATATTTTACACACATATTAGGTAAACTGCTGAAAATATTAGGACTTATTTTAATAAAGGTGAAATATGAGGTGGCTTGATTTTATTAATTCTAACACCAGACCATGACTTTCAGATGTGTTAATGCTGAATGTGGATGCGAGCATGTCTATTAACAAAACTGTTTAACAATGTTTGGGAAACAAATCAAAGTAAAGGATTTTTCTTTTACAGATACTTTTCTAAATCTATTCTCTACCTACCCCCATTCAGAGAATTACTTATGCAAATGATGTGGCAAAAAATTAATTCCTTTTAAAAAACAAATCAGAGCCTATTTACACAACATGCAGAGAGAATTTTAAGTAGGCGTTATTGCAGGACTAGTTACAAGGGAATACAGCTAAGTGGCAGAATATACCTTTACCTCTGCAAACATGAGTCTTTCCCCTTCCCTTCTGGAAGAAGTACATTTTCAGGACGTGGACTATAAAATGGCATATTCAACGCAAACACAGAAACAAGGAAGTTTGCAAATTCTTTATATTTCCAGCTGTTGAGACAGTATTTTTTGAGAGCTGAGGTTACTCTAGCGGCGAAACCAGAGCCAGCTATTAAGCAGCCAGAATGCTACCGTAATTGAATACATGACCATTTCTCTTTTAGCACGTTCTTTGTTCTCCTCTTCTAGAAGTTGCAGACGTCGATTTAATTTGATTATCTAAGTGAAAAACAAAATAGAAGCGTTAATGCAAGGAGTGATCAAATTCTTATAAAGTAGTATAATTTGTCAAAATAATTATTATAAACATGGGAAGTTTCATTTGGAGCAAAATAAAAAAAAAACTACATAGAAAAGTTACATATGACAGCTAAGATTCACTTAAATACTCTTCTCTCTTTCCCTTCTCCAAATTTCTGAGTTAGAAAGGGTCTATTTTCCTTTCCTCTTTAAAAAAAAAAAAAAAAAAATCCTCACCCAAGGATGTTTACTGATTTTAGAGAGAGGCGGGGGGGGGGGGGGGGGGGGAGGGGAGAGAAAGAGGGGGGAGAAAGAGTAACACCAATGGGAGAAATATCAATAGGTTGTCTCCCACATATGACCCCATAGAACCTGCAACCCAGGTAGGGTGGGGATGGCCATTCCGATCATCTGAGAAAGTACCTCTCTTTTATCAGTGCTAAGCAACCACTTTTCTGTTAGGGCCAATTCAGTAAATAATAAGAGTGTTTTACCTTTCCCACTACTCAAAATGAGTAGTTTATTTGGTTCCATGGGATACTATGTTCTTATACTACCAATCTTATTTTACTGCCAATGGAAAAGTGGCATTGCTTTAAATCATTAAGATATTTCTATCTGAGCATTTTTTAGTAGCTTTTTGTTTTTTAACATTTTTATTGATTTCAGAGAGGAAGGGAGAGGGAGAGAGAGATAGAAACATCAGTGATGAGAGAGAATCATTGGTTGGCTGCTTCTTGCACGTCCCTTACTGGGGATTGAGTCCGCAACCAGGGGAATGAGGCCTTGACCAGAATCAAAACCGGAACCCTTTTGTCTTCAGGCCAACACTCTTATCCACTGAGCTAAATGGGTTAGGGCCCAAGGCAGCTTTTTAATACCCCCCACCCCGACAGTGGGTTGGTTACATTCTGTATCCTAAAGCTAGTGACCCTGAGCTGCTCATCACTACACTAAATGGACTCCAGACTATTGGGTTCCCAAACGGGCAATGGAGCAAAGAGAGCTGCAGAAGTAGCAGCTTCCCTTGCTGCCAGGTCATACAAATATAAATTCTGTAGAATCTTCTGGTGATTCCACTTATGTTAATTATCTTAGAAACTCATAGTTTCCCAACTGGCTTTCTACTCCTTTTAAAGCCTCAAAGCACGTGTGCCAGTTATTTATCTATAACTAAAGGCCCAGTGCACAAAAATTTGTGCACTCGGTGGGGAGGGGGGCTCCCTCAGCCCGGCCTGTGCCCTCTCGCAGTCTGGGACCCCTCGGGAGATAACGACCTGCTGGCTTAGGCCTGCTCCCGGGTGGCAGAGGGCAGGCCCAATCCCTAGGTGCAGCCCCTGGTCGGGCTCAGAGCAGTGCTGATTGGGGAGTTGGGGCGCCGCCCCCTGTCATGCACAGAGCAGGGCGGATCGGGAGGTTGCGATGCCATCCTCAGTCATGCTCAGGGTAGTGCTGATTGGGGGGTTGGGGCACCGCCCCCTGTCACACTCAAGGCAGGGTCGATGGGGAGGTTGCGGCGCCACCCCCTGTCACGCACAGAGCAGGGTTGATCAGGGGGTTGGGGAGCTCCCCCCTGTCACGCACAGAGCAGGGCCGATCAGGGGGTTGAGGAGCTCCCCCCTGTCACTCACAGAGTAGGGCTGATAGGGGATTTGGGGCACCGCCCCCTGTCACGCACAGAGCAGGGCGGATCAGGGGGTTGGGGCGCCGCACCCTGTCACACTCAGGGCAGGGCTGATGGGGAGGTTATGGCTCTACCCCGTCACACACAGAGCAGGGCCCGTGGGGGGAGGGGGGGGGTTGGGGCGCCGCACACTGTCACACACAGAGCAGGGCTGATCAGGGGGTTGGGGCGCCGCACCCTGTCACACACAGAGCCGCAGGGCAATCAGGGGGTTGGGGAGCTCCCCCCTATCAGGCACAGAGCAGGGCTGATCAGGGAGTTGGGTGCCTTCCCCTGTCACGAACAGATCAGGGTGGATAGGGAGGTTGTGGCCCCGCCCCCTGTCACACACAGAGCCGCAGGGCGATCAGGGGGTTTGGGCACTGTCCCCTGTCACGCTGATCCTGGTGCTGGGAGGCCTAGCGGCTCCGCTGATCCTGGTGCTGGGAGGCATATTACCCTTTTACTATATAGGATAGAGGCCTGGTGCACGGTTGGGGGCTGGCTGGTTTGCCCTGAAGGGTGTCCTGGATCAGGGTGGGGGTCCCCACTGGGGTGCCTGGCCAGTCTGTGTGAGGGGCTGAGGGCTGTTTTCAGGCTGACGGGTGACTGAAGTTCCCAACTGCTCCTTTTATTCTTTTTTTTTTTTTTTATTCTGGGTGAGCTTTAGCTCTGAGGCTTGGCTCCAGCTCTTAGGCCTCAGCTGCTGAAAGCAGGTAGCTGGTTTGTTTGGGTTCTGTAATCAAAACACTGCTTCAACTCCACCTCTGAGATCCTGGCTGGCTGAAAGCAGGTTTCTGGGTTTTTTTTTAGCTTCTATATTTGTAACAATGTTTCAAACTGCAAGCTCAGAGGCCGGCAGCGGCAGGCGGGGAATGTTCGAGTCCTCCGTCACTGAAGCAAGCAAGCCTCATATTCGTTTCAAGCTGCCTGGCTTCCGGCCGCCATCTTGGCTGGCAGTCAATTTTCATATCGCCCTGATTAGCCAATGGGAAGGGTAGTGGAGGTACGGCTAATTACCATGTTTCTCTTTTATTAGATAGGATAATAAAAGTGTAATATGCTAATTAGACCAGACATCCTTCTGGACAGGAAGCTGGGGCTGCGAGGGAAGCCCAGGTCCCAGGTGCCTGCTGGCGGCCAGAGGGAAGGCCGGGTCTCGGGTGCCAGGGGGAAGCTGGTGCCAGTAGCCGGGGGAATCAAGGTCTACTCTTGCACAAATTTCATGCATCAGGCCTCTAGTTTATAATAAAAGGCTAATATGCAAATAAACTGAACAGCAGAAAGACCGGTTACTATGATGTGCACTGACCACCAGGGGGCAGATGCTCAACGCAAGAACTGCCCCCTAGTGGTCAGTGGGCTCCCACTAGGGGAGCGCCACTCAGCCAAAAGCAGGGCTCACCGCTGGTGAGTGCAGCAGCGGTGGCGGGAGCCTCTCCTGCCTCCATGACAGTGCTAAGGACCCCTTGGGGTGAACATCCTCCGAGGGATCCCGGACTGTGAGAGGTCACAGGCCAGGCTGAAGGTCCCCCCATGTCCCCCAGTGCACAAATGTCGTGCACCGGGCCTCTATTTTATAACAACTGCATCTTAGTCTGTCCTATACTAATTCACCCTCTAAATTAAGGCTTAAATGAACACTGTGAAAACATAAACTCAAATTACACTTTCAGAAAACAAGGTTGTTGGTATAATTGTGAAATCAATGATAAAGGTCAAAGAAATCACTTTCTTCAATAGGTGAAGTATAAATAAATATATAAAATATGTAAGAACTTATGATATAGCTTCCATTTATGTTTCAACAAAATGAGACTCAAAATGAAAAAGTATTTGCTTCATATTAACTTTGTATTATATTAAATCTTTAAAATGATACTCTGATTAATTCTTATGCTAAAATATTTAGTTTCTTGATCTTTACTTAGAAATATTTCACTTTGATTTCTTTCCCCTCTATGCCTATTTGGCATAGACACAATTAGAATACTGAATATGCTTTCCCCACATATGTGTATGTCTGAGTGACTCTAGAGCAGTGATGGCGAACCTTTTGAGCTCGGCGTGTCAGCATTTTGAAAAACCCTAACTTAACTCTGGTGCCGTGTCACATATAGACATTTTTTGATATTTGCAACCATAGTAAAACAAAGATTTATATTTTTGATGTTTATTTTATATATTTAAATGCCATTTAACAAAGAAAAATCAACCAAAAAAATGAGTTCGCGTGTCACCTCTGACACGTGCGTCATAGGTTCGCCATCACTGCTCTAGAGGGTGGGATTACATATTAAAAATATACATATTTTTCTCTCTCATCGCTGATGTTTCTATCTCTCTCTCCCTCTCCCTTCTTCTGTGAAATCAATAAAAGTATTAAAAAATATACATATGCAACTGTAGTTCTAAGACTTACCACAGAAAATGAGAAATAGGCATATAAAGACCCTCCGCACACTGAGAGCAGTTTCCAAAATGCAGTTCTCAAACACAAAAACACAGGCCCAAAGTGATTGTTCCACATTCCAAAAGCCAAGCAAGCCTTTATGGCTTTCCTGGTTCGCTAAAATGTCAAGATTCTTTGTTATTCATCAGAACTACATCAATCCATTCGGACAATACTGTTTTATGCTGATCAAAACATGTGAATGGTGGTTTAATACATCTTTAATCAAAATGGGAAAATCAATTATGGTTTAATAAGTAGTTTGACTGATAAAATATTTCCATTCATGACTTCCATAGGAGAGAATATGATGAAATGTTGGAACTGTCACTTTAAACAGTATATGAATATCACTTAGGATTATATCTTATTTGATACATTAAATACCTGTCGTCTTAATGAAACTGCATCTACAACATTCATGTCATCTGCAGTTGCTTCAACTGTTGCATCTATATTTGAAATGCCATACCTATCAGATAAGAAATAAAAATACAATTAAATATTAGAATAGAACTAAGAGTACCTGACAAGTCATGTAATGTGCTATATAGTGTTCAAAGAATTGTTCAAAAGATTGGAATAACAATATAAATTCCTAAAGTATTTTACAATCTGCGTTGTTACTACTAAAGGAAACAACTTAAGATAACAACTACCTTAAATATTGGCAAGTGTCCTGAAACTTGGAGAATAAGAAGAATCCTGACTAAAGATACAAAAAAGGAGACACTTTTCAACTCAGAGGAACTGGCATTGTTAAATAGGACCCGTGGGTGAAAAGACTTGAGGGCTGCCACTCTAGAATATAACAATATACAATACTTAGACAACCTTATGTCCACGTGTGGCTGCAAGGAGCCCCTGCTGAGACTCACTGGCGGGGACACTAACTCTAGCTAGCAAAATAAGACTGACCATATTTATTTCTCTTCCTCCTCTCATTGCCTCTTTTCTTGCCATTTCTACCCTTTACTTCTTATTTCTAATTACTCTATACTGTAAAACCACCTGAATACATCTTGTCACTACACTGAGATCCAGAACTAGCTCAATAATCAATAATTAAGAGGTTGTGTAGAAAATAATACTGGAAAGCCACTAAGACAAACTCCAGAAAAAGCACATGAAAAAGTACTTCTTGTTCAAATGCAGTTACTTCTAAAAGGACATTGATTTTTAAATGAATGACAATAAACTTCTGAGAAACAAATACACACAAATACTCTTCCTCTTTGCCTGGATTTCCACTTTTTAAATATATCTTTAATGAACAGTTTTATTGAGATACAATTTACACACCTCACATGTTTATATCCTATTTTAATCCTGTATGGTTATTTCAGTAAAATGGCATATTAACTGTTCTGAATGAGCAGAATATAAATAAACTGAATTTAAAAGTTAATTCCTATGCAATCTACAAAGTTGGCACATATATATTTTCTAATATGCCAAGTAGGTCTCCATTATAAAAAGCACCTTACCACACAAAGGGGTATAAGGAGAACTATAATTCTCATGCAGACATGTTAAAAACAAGTCTACTCAGAAAACTCTTTTGTTTCAAATACAATTTAAAACCATCCAAAAAGACCAGACAGAATGCAGTTTCAATAACATGGTAGTAGTAACTCTAGATAATATAGAACAATCTCTAAATGCGCCTTTGATGGCTAAACTAACTTGCTTTCTCATTAACTGCCCCTTTCCTCATGGGGACAGAATGAATGTCTTGGAATACTGAGAGTAACTGCAGCAGTTAGAGAAATAAGCTGTAAAGTTAGTAGATGCTACAACTATGGGATTACAAACATCTGCACTAATTATTCCTTTGAACATTATGACAGAATTAAGTGATTAGTAGAAAAAATAAGGGCTGGAGACACCTCTTCTCTACACTTTATCCTCAAAACAAAACTGTTCTATTTCTGTGAGGTCACGCATGAGATCAATAATTGGGGAAAAATTCAAACAATAGAAGCAATTGCTTCAAAGGTCAGGGGACCTGGACCGAACACAGAACGAAGTACAATTGAAAAGGATTACTCACAATTTAAATCCTGAATTAATTAAGGGTTTCAATATCTGTAAAGAAAATCTTCATTTGCAAAAAAATCTAAGGATATGGCAAAAAATTTATATAATTTAACTTAAAACAGAAAAAAAATCACCATGTGTTTTTGTTTGTTTTTTTAACTAAAACCTATATCAGAAGTAAAAACTCTAAGTCAGATCACTGGCTGAAAATAGAGAGACAAACTTAGGAGTAAATTGGAAAACTTAACAATGGATGTGGTTAGTGCCGTCAGAAGAAACAGGTCAGCAGAGTGGGAGGGCCCTAAGGCACTTCCAATTCCTCTAACCTGAACTGCCTACAGTGAGAAACTGCTGGTTGCCTCTTCTCCTGCCTAAACATGAATGTGCCAGCTTCCTTTCATCACAGAAATAATGCTGCCAGTTTTAAATCTAATGCTACAGATAATGTATTTGTGCTTAAACAAACAAAATGAACTCTGAAAAAATTACAGTAATGGTATCTGTGAACACTAACCAAATTTCCCTCCTTAGAAGATGGGAAATGGGGATTTTAGCATGTGAGAACCTTAAGTATTTATATTGCTATTCTATCTGTCCTGTGCTTAACAGAAGAAATTATTACTCAGATTAAGCATGTGTGAAAGGGGCAAAAATAAGAGAAAAGCTGAAATCAACAGATGACAAAAATTCTTAAAACAAATTCCCTTTATGTTTAATTTACTCAAACTGTCGATGCTGATTTTCCCCAATTTAAAATGATGCCTTATCGACAGCTTTC
Organism: Myotis daubentonii; assembly: GCF_963259705.1. Taxonomy (NCBI): domain Eukaryota; kingdom Metazoa; phylum Chordata; class Mammalia; order Chiroptera; family Vespertilionidae; genus Myotis; species Myotis daubentonii. The sequence continues at coordinate 28,560,338 of NC_081846.1, read as the reverse complement.
TCTATACATGGAAGATGATATTATAGACAATTAAGTAAAAGGAAAACGCTAGACAGAAGCTCAGAAAACAATGAAAAGGATGCATATAAGACAAGATTTAAGGTGACATTTTCCATTTTAGCATGATCTCCTATACGTTAATGAAACTGGATTTAAATAAAACATCGAGGATACATGATACTGTAGTACAATTAAGTGTTTTCCTCATTCTGGTGGCCAAATGTCACGGGTGACTATTCACTGTTCTCAGAGAAAAGCAGGATGTACTCATAGAGAAAACTGTAGAGGCTCAAGCTACAATATAAAGGCATGGCTACTACATGCATTACAGCCTGCAAAATACAAATTCAGCCAGCTATTCACCCTGGTAGTTACAAAGTCTCAAAAGTTACCTGACGTTGTCATGATGAGGATTAGAAGTGGCGGCAGCAGACCCACCACGCAACACGGGTCTAAGGCAGGTTTTTGGAGAAGGCACAAGACAGAATCAGGAAACAGAGAAGTAATAAAATAAAAGCAAAAACAAGACAAATAAATGTCAAATAGGATTATATTGTATGTTTCAATACAATATAATATATTTCAAATACTTTAAACATCTTTGTCTCCCAAGTCCTCCATTTTAAGATTTTCATAAATTTAATATTTTCAATGGGTTAAAAATAAAGGACATCTATGGTTATGTAACAAAATAGCACCAATATATAAAATAATTTTTGGGTGCTTGTATTTTAATTTATGAAATTCAAGACAGAGGACAACTCTGTTTAAAAAGTGTAATTGCTCTCTTCCAGTTGGAAAAAAGTCACATCACAACTTTAGAAGCATGTCAAGAACTGGTTAGTAGCACCTGCATGATCATGGTTGCTCATCGACAGCAAGAGCCCATCTCAAAATCTAAAAATTTCACATTACTCACAAATCCCACAATTGCTTCCTTCCCGCCTCTTTAATTTTGATTAGTGCCTGATATCTTAACGTAGCTGTGTCTCATTCAAACCCTGAGCTCTCCAGAGCAAAGCTGCAAGCCTCAGTTCTGGAGCTGAGACCAGAGCCGTGCTGTGAGGGACATACTACAGCACATTCCAGAAGCCACAATACTGAGTCTGATTGCGAGACAACCAGGAGCGACATACAGGGCCGTTGGAAATGAAGACTAAGGTGCACTGGAAAACTTTGTGGGGAGTGTCACTTAGCTCAGTACATACCTTGTTTCCAGAGGACAATGAGTTTCTTACTTAGGTAAGCAGAAACCTTTCCAAGAAATCTTACTTTTTAAAATCAGAAAACAAAAGTTCCACAAGGTCACTGGTCAATTCCCCAAAAAGTAATCAGCAATATTTACTGAACACAGAGAGAAGGTTTGGGTATAGGATCCACATAAGGATTTTAGGAATCCTTACATTCTATTTTGAATGTCTCATTCTCTAAGTACTGATCAGGTTTAGCCTGAATTTAAATACCAAGGCAATTCTTAATTATAGTAAACATTTAATAGCAAATGCACTAGTTTTTGTTTGTTTTGGTAAGTTGACATATTTGTGGAATTTTGGCTATACTATAAATCATTATTTTGTCAGTTCAATATATTAAAGAAAGTTTTAATGGTTAGCTTATACGCTTCCTGGAGGCACTACTGTTGCTTTAATAACTTTCTGGAGCCTAGAGGATAAGAGATCCAGAGACTTCTGGGGGAAGACCTGCTAGAATTCTAATTTGTTCATTAAAGAACAGTGAGAAATCACATACGGCTTGAGACAGGTTTTAAACCCATCCCATCCTACTAATATATTTACTCTGTGGCATTAGGAAAACTGTTACTAGTTAACTACAATCTTACATTATACTAACATGAGAATGTTTAAATAAAGCCAATGCTGTGTGCTAGTTTGAAAGAAATTTACACTAACATGCTCAAATGGATCTGTCATATTCAGTATGTTCCACCACAGAGATTTCCCTTTTATAATGCAGAGCCAGAAGATAGTACAGTTACCTTTCACAACGTATTTCATTTTGTCTTCTTACACTGGCAATTGACACATATAATATAAGAGTAAATTAGACAGGCATTTGGCATAGTACTACTTTCTTCCATAAGTATAATTTAATACATTACAAATCTTTTTAAAGTTTGATAATATGTTCAACAGTATGTTTTGTGATGTGACAAAGGGAATGAGAATCAAGGCTCTCCAAATTCCAGCATTAACTTGGATATTGACCATCTTGAGTAAAAAATAATCTAACTTAACAGAATATGTGTTTGTTTAAAAAAATGGAAACTGCTACAGTAAATAAACAATTTAATTGGTGGGCCAGGAATTATACACATATTTTAAAAAGACAAATTATAAATGACAAACACTATTTCAACTACATCTTTGCATTCTAGGTTTTCCAACTAATATATTTATATGGACACTTACAAAAAATATAAAATTATGTACATGGTGGTTTCTTATATACTCAAAGCTTGTAGAATATGCAAAAGAAAACTGTATAAAAATAATCAAGCCCCTTCTAAAAATAAAACTGAAACATGCTAAGCATGACTAATATGTCAGTGTTTAAATAATGTTCTTACATACCAAGTCTCTTTTTAAAAATGTTAATATTTTGCATTGGAGAATGAGATATGGCGCTCTAGCAGATGTCAGAAGAGTTGGGCATTTCCTAACTAGCCAAGGGCTAAGTCATAATAGCATTTAAAATCCAAAGAACACACCTTGTGCTTATCTGAGGTGCTTTGATAAGTTAACTTTGCTAATGTCTACACACGTTTTACCTTTGTCTTCATGTTGAGCTTGGTTTTAGATCATATAAGTTCTCATAAGATGAGAAAATGAGTATGTAATACATAAGTAAACCTTTCAACAGTGTCCCTTTTTATGTTAAGCAACTGTGAATCTGCATTATTTTATGACAGTAGGCAGACTATCTTCTTCCTTCTCCCTTCCTCCCTTTCTTCTCCCTCACCGACTGTCAAGTATTTCTAGCTTAATTTAACTCTACCTAATGTGATGTCATAAAACCAAAGATAAGATATTACATTAGCGTAACAGCCAAGAGTAGTAAAACAGAAAGGAAAAAATGATGCACAGCAAGAAACATAAAAGCACTTGAAACTTTATAAGCAGTATCATTTTAAAATCATGCAAGTAGACCATTATCCAAATTTCACATTCCTAGCATTTATATCTGAAAAGTCATACGAGACAGTTCTGATTTGGCACTTAACAATTCTGATTAAATCTTGTTCAGTATTTAGATTGCAAGAGACTGAAATACAACGATAAAAAACAAAACAAAGCCCTTTCAATGATGAAAGCATCCAATAAAACTAATAAGAATCTAACCTGCCAGGCTCCAAGATAACAACAATGGTGTGTACCCAGGAGCAAAAAATTAATACAACTACTTTATGTATTTAAAAAAATCTAATTTAACTGAATAAAAAAACATAATTCCTTCCCAGAAAAAGGATTTTAAAGTTATCAATTCATTACAATGAAAAAATAGATAAAACTTAGGGCTCAAAATAGTTTTTCATAATATAAAAATACAAAGTAAATTTTACATTACTAAGATTTCTGATTTTGTACTTGTGAGCTGGAATCAAAATGTTTTTCCATTATTAAGAAAAAAAAATCCAACTTTTTTATAAGTTCCATATAACTGCATTGAACTGTGTGTATGTACTGGGGCTTTGTCATCTAGCTATTATTTAATATATATAGGATTTATAAGTATCTTTCTCATTCATATATTTTCACTGTAATAGCATCTGATATGTTATAGTTTGACCTAATAATCTAGTCTTTTCTAAGGACCAACTGTAATTAAAAAGTTAAAGAGGATACCAGGTAACGAATGAATTTATTTTAAGGAGGGTGGAGAAAACAGGCCATCGGAAATACTAGTTCTTAAGCTCCAGGTACTTTATATTTAGTCTCGTTTGAAGGCTCTCCCACCACACTGAATACAATTGGAGGCCATTATCCCTATATCGGAAATAAAAGTAGTGGTGGTAGGCGAAAGGGGAGAGATTCCTCACAAGAATCCAGAAAACTAGCTAATATTATTACCCTTCATATTTTCTTAATTTAATAGATGAGAAAAACAAGGCCTAGAGAAGATAAACAATTTATCAAAGGTCATCATGAAGCTGGCTACTCAGCGGGGTGGATCAAGATGGAATCTGAGTAACCCCTTGAATACATGCTTTTTTTCCCTAAACCATGCTGCTTCTTCCAGGCCTCAAATATTCTGAGACAGTCCTTGAAGCTTCAGAGAGCATAAAAGGGACTTGAAACCTTGGGGAGATAATATAAAATTTCCCCCCTGCCATGGGCTTTCTCTTTAAATTCCTTCTGGTACAGTATTAAGTCCCTGGGCCCGAATGTATACTATAGACCACCCTGGAAAGGCTCAGAAACTCCTGTGAGCAATATGGACAACTTGCCTATGAAGTATGGGAAAAACCCCAGGGGCCTGTGTGCGGATCAAAGCACTCAACAAGGAAGTTTGTCCAGAGCAAGCCATACACATATCAGCTCCTCAGGTAAGAAGTCAGGTTTATGGAAGAACCAGAGGAATTCACTGGGGATTCTTCAAATTGCAAACGTCAACACTAACTCTCAGAGTTACTAGATAAAATGTTAGGAATAAAAAGGAAACAGACTGTACCTTTCCCATACACTGCCAGAAAGCTTCCCAAACTTCAACTTTTTAAAAAACACTATGTAGTAATGAAGGACAAAAATTGTGGCAAAAAACTTATTTGTATGAACAAGTCTAAGTATGCTATTAATGATTTTACTTGATGTTCAAAAGTTATCAATACAGAAAAAGATCGGATTTTCAAAACTACAAACAGTACCTGGGATTTTCAACACAGGCCTAGAAATCCCTAGTTAGAGGAATTGAAAAAAAAGTCCTGGCAGCTACGCTGACATCAATGGTTCAAATCTGTTTCATTAATCAACCACATTAGTACCATAAATGATGAAATCAAAAGACTTACTAAAGAAAATTAATACACTCAAGTTCAATATCCTACACTCAATCCAGTAGTATCCCTAGCATAGCCAAAATGGACTCGAGTACCTAGGACAAGTCAACAAAACCTTTGGAAAAATCATTATTCTTCCTGGGTGTAGTTATTAAGTAAACACTTTCCCTGACTGAAGAAAAGCTACCAGAATCTTATGAAATGTGAATTTTGGACAATAATTTCAAATTAAAAGAAAGCAAAGCAAACTGTTTAAACCACTGCATCTTAGAAAGAGACGAAGGTGCAAACAAAAAAGGAAGACACCACAATCCACTAGAAGGAGCCAAAAAGTATGCAATGAAGCTGGCGAGAGTCTCTGATGGCCAGTCACCTGCGGTTTTCATCCAGCACATCCAAGATCTGCTGGTAAGCCCTACGAGTAGAAGACTGGATAAGCGACAAAATGCCACGCGCAGAGGAAAGATTAGGTCCATCTTCAGGTAACATACGGGGAGGACAGACCCGAACCTGTTGTGGCGATGGTGTCACACTGTTTATATAAGCACAACAAATGAAGAAAAACAAAACAAAACACTCAAGTCAGATTTTTATAAAACTTTAGCTGAGCAGTTTCCCCAAACTTATATTTTAAGAATCATCTTAATTTTCTTGCCCTTTTCTCCCACCCGTCATTTCCCCCTAAGAAAACACACACTCAAATAAGTTAATATTTCAAACTGTCCTAAAAGACTAGCTACAATGCAGCATCTGTAACTGGGTAGCCTTAAATAGCAAGTTAAAAACACACACCAAATTATCAAAGAACAACTTTGGAGAGGGAAGAGCACTACAGCAATGAGTGTGCTCATCCGCTAACTTTGGAAGGCAGCATTCTCTATGGGTGTATATTCCATTTCAGTAAATCAAACCGCTAACAAGCAACCTGCATGAGACTGGATGGTCGGACAGTAGATAGAAAATTCTGGTATGCCGGTGTCAGACAAGTTTAAACATGAATTGAAAGTGATTCCATGAAAATGCTATTTCAATTATTTCACAGACAATGAAGCAAACTGAGTTTATGAGTAAATTTAAAGATGAGTTAAGTTTTAAAAGTTGTAACAAAAGTATTTTAATTTCTAGGCTTCTCTTTGCCAGTAATCTTACAGTCTTTTCCACATGAGCAAAGATTCAGTTTCTTTGGCTCCACTGCCAGTGTGTCCGACAAGCCGAACACATATGAATGAAGCAGTTTTACAGTTGTAACCTGGACTCTAAAGATAGGTGTATTTTCAGAGACTTGTTTAAACCTCATCCTGTGATTACGTACAAAATAAAATGGAGCACACAGTGAACAACTGAAAAGAAAAAACTTTGTATTTTGACTTGTGTAATCTTTTCTAACTTAACGTATTTATTTTGAAACCACAAAATAAGTGTGGGATAATTTTTGAAAAGATAGCTATCATCTAATATTATTCCCACAGTCCCAGAAAATTAAAAACAAAATCTCCACAATTTTGTGAATAACTTTGAATGTTTTAATGATCCAAAATGAGAAGTACAATAAATATGAAAACCATGTTTTCCAAAGACTACTTAGAAGAGAAAGATCTAAGCCAAATCTTGACATATTGAGAACCTAATGTCAGGCTGATTCACCATAGGAAGTAGGCCTACTGATATCAAAAGAAATGCAAGTTTTCAGATGCAAACTCATGGACAGTTACCCTAAAAGTCTGTCCAGAGACCAGAAATATTCTGGAATGTACATAAGCCAACTTAGCAACTGCCCCATTGTACTTGGCAAAACCCATATTCAATATCCCAGAAGAGTAAAAGGAGCAGTCTGCTTGGTCACAAAGTCTAGGCACTAGTCTGTCACTCAGAATCCTCTAGGCAGCCTGGGAACACCTGCAGCTCTTGCTCTTTGTGAGAAACCAGACTGAATTCATGTTAGAAAAGTGTCACAAGAGGCAGGAATAAAAAGGGTCAGTTCCATGATAGAGCTGCCAACATACCTGGTTAAATTTACCTAAGCAAGTTTTAAAAGACCAATTAGTACAATATTTATTGATATAAGTAAAGTTTTTGTATTTGCATTTTGGTGCTGAAATTAAATACTTTTGCATATCATTCTATATTAGTAAATAAATTAGCTACATACTACTATATTGAAGTCTATAATAATGAATATTTAGAATAATCTTATAGCAACAATGTCAATAAACTAAATACAAATCCATGAAAAAAGTTTGATAGATTTTTGCCCATTAAAAATTAAAAAGAAAGTATTTTCTTTGAGAGAAATCATTTTGTCAGTAAAAGCAACAGGAAATCAGGTGTATTTATAAAGTAGTCAAGCATAAACTATTTTAAGGTTAACTGCAAAGAATTCTTAAGACAGAATGCACAGAAGGTAGAGTTCTAAAAGTCTGTAAGATCTCTTTCAATTCTAAGATTCTATGATCATATAAAATTATAATCCTATATAATAAAAGGGTAATGTGCAAATTGACCCTAACAGCAGAACAACTGGGAATGACTGGTCACTATGACACACACTGACCACCAGGGGGCAGATGCTCAATGCAGGAGCTGTCCCCTGGTGGTCAGTGCACTCCCACAGGGGGAGCTCTGCTCAGCCACAAGCCAGGCTGATGGCTGCCAGCACAGTGGTGGTGGCAGGAGCCTCTCCCGCCTCCTCAGCAGTACTAAGGATGTCCAACTGCAGCCTAGGTCTGCTCCCTGCTGGTAAGTGGACATCCCCCGAGGGCTGCCGGGCTGCCAGAGGGATGTCTGACTGCCAGCTTGGGCCCGATCCTCCAGGGAGCGGGCCTAAGCCAGCAGGTGGACATCCTCCGAGGGGTCCCTGACTGCAAGAGAGCATAGGCTGGGCTGAGGGACGCCCCCCTGAGCGCACAAATTTTTGTGCACCGGGCCTCTAGTATGGTAATAAATGGGAATTAAAAACCTTACATGATTCTCAAGTGTAACTTAAAAATATGTAGAAAGATAAAATATAAAATTAAGTCTATCATTACTAGTAATGATATTTCATCAAAGACCAATATAAAAAACCTATTTGGATTTCTGATGGTTTATCAAAAGAAATTACATTTTCAAAGATTAGTAAGAAATCTGCCTTTTTATTAATTTATACTGCAATCCCTTATAAACAGCAAAAACAGAATAGGGAGTATTGTTTAAACTGATGATCACATTGGGCAGTATTATGTATAGATTAAATGCCCTTGATTGTTAAAATTTATTTTCATCTATAGATGAACAAAATTACCCTAATTAGAAGCAATAAATACTGCAGCAATCTTTTTAAAGCCAAATCTTGACATATTGAGAAGTCTTTTTACAAATAAGCAAATATAAGAACAAAAAGGACTAATCCCCATTTTAATTATCAGTCTAATTTGAGCTGGCATGCTCACCACTAGCATGGACTGGGAAGGGAAACAGAGAATGCTTTTAGAGTTAGTTCCACCTCAGTCCACTCATCCACCCAACCAAGGAAGAGTGACTTTTTTTTTTTTTTTTTTGGGCGGGGGGGGGATTTGTTTTGACAAGTGAACTACTGTGAGAAATAAAAAAAAGTAAACGTATTGCAAAGGCACTGAGATTATTTAAGCAAATGTTATAATATTAGTAATTTAATAAGAATGCACTTTGATGATAAATTGATTCTAGTAATGTGATAAAACAGCAAAATCTCACCTTTATCTTTTTCTTTTATGAAAGATTAGACAATTTTGAAGAAAGCACCAATGTTTACCATGCTATTTCATTAGTAATAGCTCTACCTCATGCTTACATAAAATCGTATGACATGAGTGTTAAGTAAATAACACTAGCCAATGTCAAAACTCAAATTTAAATGAAAGTTTACATGGCATAACAGTGTCATCATTAAAAGGAAAGTCCAAAGTCAAATACCTCTTTCCCCATGGGTTTTCATAGGAATAATGTTTCTCAAACTGTGAGGATAATCTCTTTGGGGAGGCTCCAGCCTCTTCCAAAAATGAATAAAGGTGCAATAGAAAAAGGGGGGGAAAGAATTTTCATTGGAACACAAATCTTGTGTCATTTCTCTTGAAATTTTAAATACAGAGAACACTAATTTGTTGCCACTGTTTAAGGCAATTTACTAGTTCCTAGAAGCATAATAAGAGAACCAGAATAAGGGAACAATCATTGGTTGCCAGAATGGCTTTTGTTGCTTAAGATCTGTATTAGTTTTTCAATTCTTATAACTAAATGCCAATATTTCCCTTCCCTCCATAGGTCTAATAATTGCAAAATATTCTTCCAAGCAGAATTTTAATCTATGATATATTTTTAAAAAACTTCAATGATAATCCACACTTACACTCCATTCTCCTCTGACTCAAAATGAAACAAGATAGTATGCTAAAATTAAAAAAAAAAAAAAAGATTGGGATTACTAAACTTGGTTAAAATTGAATCTACAGAGAATATTCCAATCAAAGCAAAATAAAGAAAATGAAAAAGGATGCTTGGTCCTTAAGTGTAATTTAAAAAAATATATTGAATTTATTGGGGTGATACTGGTTAATAAAGTTATACAGGTTTCAGATGCTTATGTGTAAATTATTTCATTTCACTTTCACCATTATGCCCCAAATCACACATAACTTTTTTAGTTGGTCTGGTTTTTCTATATAAAGTGTATGATGACAGTTTGAGAAATTCTGTAACAGAGGTAGTAAAAAGCCAAACAGTAAGAGAATTAGGGTATTATATGCCAATTACCTGGTGAAATATTAGTATGACATAAGCCTGCAAAATAAAAATAACTCCTACTTGTGAAAAGCAGAGCAGATAAAATCTTACGTGTATTCCGGTGCAGAAATCGGTGCCTGGAACCTTGAAATTTTATTTCTTGGGGCAGAATCTGATCTGTGCCACCTTAAATAATAATTATGCTTCTTTTACATATTCAGTTTTTATAACACAAAGGAAAAGCTAGATACGATTCTACTGGTCAGAATTCATTTTTATATCTATAGCTGACCACAATCAACCCTACTGTCTGTTGAAAGTAATTAAGAGAACAGAGACCAGTACTCTTGTTCTTATACCCGTATGTACTTCTATTCTTCAAGCCAAGGAATAAAAGTAAAGGCAGGCAAAGGTTCATGCACAATGACACATAATTACTCTCATATTACAAAGACAAGACTAACTTAGGTAAAGACAGCAATAGTCTGGTAATTACTTTAGTAGAGGTAAAATGCAGCTTTATTATGTTAATAGTTTCTTCCTGACCAGGTTACCAAATTAAATAAAGTTCCTAAGGTTAATTAAATGTAGATTCTTAAAGATGAATTCAATTATAAGTTGTAAAATTAATAATGGTAGAAGAAAAGGCAAGGTTATATTATTACTAAGAAGATAGTTAAGTAACTTACTTAAAATGACATGGTAACATATATAATCACCATAATAAAAAGTATGGGTAAGTAATGTAAGCATTTCAATATTAAATTTAGTTAAATATTCATGTTGATTTTACTACCAAAAATTAACACGAGATTTTCAGTTTTATTAAACATCTAGAAAATGCTATTAAGGCAATTAAAAAAAAAAGAAATCAAATATTAGTGAACTCTGTTAATCTTTTCTGTTATGAGGAACTTAGGTTATTGGCAACTGCAAAAATATCTTACGATTTAATCATCTACTCTAAATCACAGAGAAGGCTGGTTTGTTTACATACTACAGCTGTTTCCTTTTTCTCGTTTCTTTTCTGTTTCCTTCTTTTTAAGTGAACTCAGATACTGATAATATATATGTTGTGAGGAAAAAAACAAAAGTGATGCTAGACTGATGCTTTTATTTCATTAGTGTGAAATTTCAAAATATTAAATACCTAAATAAGCCATATCTTTATGTAACAGAAAAGTTTATTAAAACCTTTGCTGCTGCCCTAACCAGTTTGGCTCAGTGGATAGAGCGTCGGCCTGCGGACTGAAGGATCCCAGGTTCGATTCCAGTCAAGGGCATGTACCTTGGTTCCGGGCACATACCCAGTGGGGAGTGTGCGGGAGGCAGCTGATCGATGTTTCTCTCTCATCAATGTTTCTAACTCTCTATCCCTCTCCCTTCCTCTGTGTAAAAAATCAATAAAATATATTTAAAAAACAAACAAACCTTTGCTGCCTTAAAAAACATTATAAATAGAAAATAATAAAAGTTCCGAGGTTATGTGTAAACATTCTGAGGGCACTATATATCAAGAAGCTACCTTAGCCATAAGCTATGTAGCTTTTTCACCATTTGTATAATATGCTTGTAAATATTTTAGAAAAATGCTTTCATAGGCTGGTTGACATCACTGCCAACCAGGCACCTTCAAGGAAGTTATAAAAAATTTTGCATTATTAGTGGTTGAACATTTCAGATCAATCTTCCCTAAAGGAGATATGTATTAATTTGAACTTACTTTCCTCCTATATAACCGTTCAGAATAACTGTAACTACTCTAGGGGGCATTTCAAGATTCCTCAAGAAATCAGAGAAGTTACCATTCTGGCACCTAATAGAAGAAATGCCAATCAAAGACCATTCTGCATCCCTATAGTCACTCTTTGGTCAGGTTCAAACTAGAACTTGGTATGTTTAATATAAATGGTATACTTGTATTGTACTCTAGTTATTTTGCATAGAAATTTAAATGTTTTGCTTTTACCTAGATTTGCAAGAGAGAAATGTTTCATCTCCTAATTCTTTTGCAGTTCCCAAAGAAGCTAACATTATAATGCTTGGCATCAAATATGGTTCACAATGAATGAGTTCTTAGTAACTGCCTGAACAGGAAGACATATTAATTTACATAAAATATCTAAATCATCTACTTTAAAAAGCCACAATTACCACTGGCTTTTATACTTAAAATACTGACCAGCATTTAAAGGGATGTTTAATTTATTAAAAACCCTTAAGTTTTAATAAAACAACAAGAAAGCACTCGCCTGATCTAAAGCATCATACAGTGGGGGAGCTTTAAGATCAGGGTGTGATAATTTAGCCAAATGAGAAAGAGTTTTAAACAAACAGTCCTTTAAGCAACATACTTGCATTTTTGGAAAATAAGAGGAATCTAGTAACTCAATAACTCAGTAGGCAGGAAGCTAAAAAATAATCCTGGAAAGGAAAAAAAATCCACTTGTCTATGATATGTTGTTTACTACAGCTCATTAGAAGCAGAGCTAGAAAAGGTTAATTCACAATCTTATGACAAAAATTGAGTCACTTGGAAATAAAGACTTTCCTTATATAAAGTGTTTACCTTTTATTCATTTTTTAACCTACATGCTACATAAATAGTTTTGAAGGATGCACAGAACTGAGCACTTCACATTTATCAGTTTTTCTTAAGTATACTTTAAAGAAGAGTCCCCATATAGCCAATTCATTCTTTGCTAAGACTATCATATACATAAAAGATAACGCTGTTGAAAAATGTTCACAACTAACAAATGGTCAGGTTTTTAAGGCTATTAAAAGTATTGCAATTATGTAAAAGTAATGCAAATGCAAAACAGGTTTTAAATGCTATTAGAAGTAAATTGTTTCTTAGGGTAAAACACATACTTCTTCCTCCTTTTCTTTTTTGAAAAAATATTTGAGAATTAAAAAATGTAAATTATTTAGAAAAAGATGAGACAGACAACATCTATAGAGAAAACTTAAAAAGGAGAGACAGTACTTAGTGGTTGTACTCACATGGAATCAGTTCTGACCAGCTGTCCATTTTGGCGAACAGCATTTTCACTCATAGAGCGCTCTCTTTTTAGTCGGCCAACTGCACGGACCTGTTAGGCACAGAGAAAGGTAAGGGAATAGGAAATATTCTTAGTAGCCTAGTAGCTGCTTAGCATCAAAAGAACCCTAATCAAGACTACTCACAAAATTTACAAAAAAATAAAATAGATAAATAACCAAGAATTGCTGCTAGGCATGTGTAATATAGATAGATATATTATTTAAGAACAATTCTCAACAGTTTTAAAGGCACATATATTATAGAAAATTTGTATTTCTATTATAAATAAATATTTCTGGCTTCTGGAATTTAAAAAAATTCAGATTTGTTTGGATATCTGAAAAGTAGACTAAAAAAAAATAGTCTTCCTAGCTTAAAGCCTTTGGCATTCCAGAAATAGCCACAATATCCCATCCCATATGCTCTTCTTACAAATGTATCGACTTCTTTTCATTAGGGATGGGATCTACGTCCACTTTCCTTGAAATTAGGAAGATGGATGCAATGTGGCTTCTGATGCTGGGTCACAAGCCATAGTAAGTTTCTGCCTTTTTTCTTGAGACTGTTAGATGTTTGCAACAATGGCACCATGATGTGAGGAAGCATAAGTCGTCACATGAAAAGGCCATGTGTAGCCTAGCTGAGATCCCAGACACTAGCTATTATTAACTGACGTGCATAAACCTCAGATGATTGCAGCCTCAAGCTGCCAAATCATCCCGTCTATGAGACTCCCTGCCTTAGTTCCACATATTGTAGAACAGAAACAGGTTTTCCTTATTATACCTGATGCAAATTCTTTACTCACAAAATCCATGAGCAACAATAAACAGTGCAGCTGCCACTGTTACATGGCCCCCTTATAATCATTATCATTAAGCCGTTACTCCAATTTCCTTCTCCCCCAATCCCCTTAAAACCACTAATCTGCTTTCTGTATGTGGGAATTGCCTATTCTGGATATTTCATGTAAGTGGAATCATACAACATAAGGCCTTTTCTGTCTGGCTTGTCTTAGCATGTTTTCGAAGGTCATCCATGTTGTAGCAGCTATAAGTACTTTATTCCTTATTATGGCTAAATAATATTCCACTATATGGATATACCACATTTTGCTTATCTATTCATCAGCTGATGAACATTTGGGTTGTTTCCACCTTTTGGCTATTAGAGACCATTTTGCTTTTCATGACTTGAAGGACGCTACTGGCATCTAGTAAGTAGAGATCAGTAATGCTGTTACAAAAGGACAACCTTCACTACAACAAAGAATTAATTATCCAGTCCAAAATGTCAATAGTGCTGAGGTTGAGAAACCTTAGCAGATGCTGTAAAATGACTACTACGTAATAAATGATTCCGGGATTTCACTTGATACTGAATAGCATCTGAATGAGTCATCTATGATACCAGCACACAAGGCCTTACTGCCCTTTTATTTCAATCCATTTTCAAAAAACTACCTGTCTTTCATCTTTCATATAGTCCTTTCCAAGGAGGATAAAGGACCTATATAACACAGGGAAGTGGCGTTTCCTAGTACTAGGTAATGGTCTTAAGTTGGAAGTTTCTGCATAAGTGTTTAAAATAGTGGGAGCAGGAAGATCAAAAGAAAAATATAACTAGAAGAATATTAAAGGGAGGGTTTCTCTCCTGGCAGAATCCTTACTCCAAGATAATACTATTCACGGCTGTAATTTCTGGTGGGAACTTTGGGGAGCCAAAAACTGGGCCTTCAACTGGGAGCATGCTGTGGTTATCTTTTGTCTTATGTAATGATCTTCATAACTTTCATTATTCCTTACTATTAAAGAATCTTTGTGTGTGTGTGCATCTTTCCCTCATTCATACCACTATGCAGGAACTATGTCTCACAATGTAGTATCTTACAATTAAATTCAAAGAAATATTTCTCAAATAAATACAATTCTGCAAAAATCTTAGTGCCTTTTCCATCATGTGAACACTCAAATTTAGTGCTTTTCACCAAGCAAATATCTAGAATGTCCACAATTGCACCTACAAGTTTATTTTCTCTATAACTGCAACAGAAACTTCCAACTTAAGACCATTACCTAGTACTAGGATACGCCACTTCCCTGTGTTATATAGGTCCTTTATCCTCCTTGGAAAGGACTATATGAAAGATGAAAGACAGGTAGTTCCATTATCAATAAAAAGATGTTTCACATTGGCTCCTACTAGCCTCATAGCACAATTTCAGAAGCTATAATGAAAAAGTTGCAATTACAGAAATCATCACAGAAAAGAAGTTTTACAAAACTGGCCCTGAACCAGTGGCAGAGGCCAGATCTGAATATGGCTACTAACACCTTATGAGTCCATACTGCCATCTATAGGTCAACATGGCTATTAATGTTATATGGCGCAGTCATTAACTCGGTAGAAACTTTTCAGCAAGCAGGGAAAACAGGTGGTAACAACAAAAAAGGGAGCTTCCTTTGCTCTGTATGCCAGACTGCTTTTGTAACAAAGTGATGCATTAGTCTTTTTCTATGCTAAATTTCCCAACTTTTTCTGTATCACTGAAGGTGAAGTGTCTAGGTTCATGATTTCCCCCAAATCTGCTTTTTCCTGAGACATAATTTAAATTAAAAACAACAAAATAGCAGAATATCTTATTTGGGATATCTACAAACCAGAATTTATAGTAATCAATGATTCAAGCAGAAGGCTTTCATTAAATGTTGCTAATGATATGATTTATAGCCTCTTAACTCCCCGTTAGCTTTTGCTTTTTCTGTATTATTTCAAATTCAGTTGATGTTAAAACTCTACTTACTTCTTCATTTTGGGGAGTTGAAGGAGGTCTTTCTAAATCCAGAAAATCTAGTGGTCTTTCACTTAGTGTAAGTACACGAGGTGGTGTTTTTAGTGCCAGAGGTTTTAAAGAAGTTGACTGAATGAGGTCAAGATCTCCTGGCCTTGAAAATGGAATGTCTTCATTGTTTCCTGGAAGTAAAAATATAAAAAGGTAAGAAGGGAGGTTTTAAAAAGGTAGTACTTTTATTAAACTGTATTTGCCACTACATACCCACTAGAATGGCCAAAATTAAAAAGACTGACAATACAACATGCTGACAAGGATGTGGAGCAACTGAAACTCTCATACATTATGGATGGGAATATAATACAGCCAATTTCAAAAAATAGCTTGACAGCTTTTTCTAAAGTTAAACATAACTTATAATATGATCTAGCAATTCCACTCCTAGAGATGTAAAAACACATGTCCTAACAAAGATTTATACATGAATATTCATAGCAGCTTTATTCCCAATAGCCCCCCAACTTAAAAAAAAGAAAAACCCAATGTTCCTCAACAGGTGAATGGATAAACCAATCATGGTATATCTACACAATGGAATTGTGTAGGAATAATAACTCTACTGAGTTATTATTATTCAGTAATAAAATGAAATGAACAAGATACAAGCAACGACAGGAAAGAATCTCAAAAACTAACACTTAGCAAAAAAAGCCAGACTCAAGAGTATACAGTGTATAATTCCATTTATATGAAACTCTAGGAAAGACAAATAATCTCTGATTATAGAGATTACGGTTGCCTAAAATTGAAGGATAAAAATGAAATAAGATGGGCCACAAGGGGACCTTCTGGGGTAATGAAAATGTTCTATAACTGGACAGTGGTAGAGGTACATGGGTGTATACATTTCTTAAAACTCATCAAGCTGTGCCCTAGCTGGTTTGGTTCAGTGGCTAGAGTGTTGGCCTGCAGACTGAAGAGTCCTGGGTTCGATTCTGGTCAAGGGCACATGCCCAGGTTGCAGGCTCGATCCCCAGTGGGGGGCATGCAGGAGGCAGCCAATCAATGATTCTCTCATCACTGATATTTTTAGCTCTCTCTCCCTCTCCTTTCCTCTCTGAAATCAATAAAAATATATTTTTTAAAAAAACCTATCAAGCTGTACACTTAAAAATTATACACATTATATATATACTAGAGGCAAGGTGCATGAAATTTGTGCGGGGGGGGGGGGGGGGGGGGGAAGACAGGGGTGTGTGTGTGTCCTTCAGCCCAGCCTGCACCCTCTCCAATCTGGGACATCCCTCTCACAATCTAGGACTGCTGGCTCCTAACCACTCACCTGCCTGCCTGCCTCATTGCCCCTAACCGCTTCTGTCTGCCAGCCTGATCACCTCCTAACCACTCCCCTGCCAGCCTGATCGACGCCTAACTGCTCCCCTACTGGCCCGATTGCCCCTAACTGCCCTCTACTGCCGGCCTGGTCCCCCCCCAACTGCCCTCCCATGAAGGCCTGGGTCCCCCCAACTGTCCTCCCCTGCTGGCCTGGTCGCCTCCAACTGCCTTTCTCTGCCGGCCTGGTCGCCCCTAACTACCCTCCCCTGCAGGCCTGATCCCTCCCAACTGCCCTCCCCTGCTGTCCTGATCGCCCACAAATGCCCTCCCCTGCTGGCCATTTTGTGTCCACATGGGGGCTGCCATCTTGTGTGTTGGAGTGATGCTCAATTTGCATATTACCTCTTTATTATATAGGATATAAATTATGTATTACACCTAAATAATTAGTTGATTAAAAATATTGCTTGAAATTTTACACTATTGTAATAAATAAAATTTCTGAAAAAATTGTAAGTTGCACTTTCTAACCCCAATGTTTTAAAAAACCATAAACTTTCCTAAAAATATATAAAACAAAGATATGCCAGGCACTTAATACCCAAATGTAAAATACCTGTTACGACAATCCTCTCTGGAACCTGCATAATCACACTGGCATTTGGAACTCCTTCTTGGAATTCTTGTTCCAGGTCAGCATTTGGTGGTGCTACCTTTAATTTTTCTGGGACCCTCATTCGCTGACTAATACCTTCGGTGTATTCCATTTCATATTGAATTCGACTAATTTCCGCCATCTCGGCAGCAGTGGGAGAAGGAAATGCTACCCCACTCACTCTGTGGGCAAAAAAAAATTAAAGACAGTGTGATGAGTGTGAAAATGTTAGTTTTCTCTGCATTGTGAAGTTAGATGACAATACCTTATTGAAAGAGCAAAAAGGGACTTCTCATTTCTGAGTACTGAATACATACAAAAGAAAAATAAAAGGTGAAGAAAATGTTTTCTTTAACTTAATGCCTTCTTTCCCTTATCAGTTGAAACTGCATCTTGAAACTATTGTTAGGGAGCAAATTTAAAAAATTATTATATAATCACAACATAATGGACTCGTGTGTGCGTGTGTGCCTGCGCATGGGTGCGCGCGTGCGCACGCGCACACACACACACACACACACACATGCTGTATAGATATGCATGCTGCTTATGACTCAAAAATGCCTGAAAGAAAACTTAAAATTAAAATTTCCTAATCAATTATTGGAGGAAAAGCTGCTGGGACTTTGCAAAAAGGAAATTTGAAATTGCTGTCATGCATGGAAAAAAAAAGATGAAAATCAGATTTATAAGGCTAATAAGATTAATTCTAAATGTACTAAAAAAGATGCAATCCCTTGAAAATCACAAAATACAAATTAAAACTCCTCTTGCTGAATGTATATCTGATGACTGAGGTGCAATGAATACCAAGATAGCATATGCACTAATAAATCCTTAGTGTATACATTCATTTTGAGGGATTCAAAGTTTCACATTAATTTGTATTTAACATCACATTTACATGTATATTATTTTAAAGCATGACATGCCTTTAAGGGGAAAGATGGTACAGATGCATTGAGTAACCTGAATTAAAGCAGGATCCATGCTCCAGGGAAATGCAGTAGAAAGAAAGTTGCCCCAAAATACAAAATGCTGATAAAAATGTAAAAGAGCATGGTTAGCCGATGGCAATTAGCTTTCAGGCCACTATCGCTCAAGCCTATTAATACCAGCTCAACTGAATAAAATGTCACTGACCTTCCTATTGGTGGGTCACAGGTTTTTCTTTTACTCATTTTTAATATAGTTAATACACGTCTATAATAGCTATTAAAATACTGCTACCCTGTAGTTCAGTTTACTTTACACAACAATTCCCCTACAGATCTGAATTTTTTTGGAGGTGTACATAACAACACGGACACTGCTTTTCCAGCTGTAAAAAAGAAAGAATAAAAATCAGTATTACAATAATTCATTTCATAAGAAAAATATGAATAAAAGAAATATCTACTTAAAATAATTTTTGGATTTCAAGAGGTTTGGGGCTTGATCTGAGGAACAAATTTTCAAATCCCTCCTAAAAAAAGTTATTCTACATAGTTCAAAAATCATAAATATGGTGTAAAGTACAGTTACTATTTTATGATTTTGCCAACAGGATAAAGAAAAGCTAACCCAATGTATATACAAATGAGAAGTCAGATTAGAAAAAACAAAACAAAAACACTTTGCTGTACAACTCTACTCATTACATTTTGAAGAAGAATCCTCTTCATTTTATTGACTAATGAAGAAACCACAAAGAGAATGTAAAAGGCAGAGGTAAATGTATTTCAAGCAGCTTTAATATTTGATGTATAAGTAGTGTTTTCTTTCAAAAAAATTAACTTTGGAAACGAAATCATACTAAATTTTCAGCAAAAACATTAATCAAGGGCAATAAGATATTAAGGACAGTATAAGTGCAAGTCAGAGCTGGGATATTTCTTAAGCTCCATGTCAGAGATGTATTACACACCTTAAACTCCACCTCACTGAGATGTTTAGGAGAGTTCTTAGAGGTGGCTCAACTGGTTAATTACGACTGCGAACTTGCTTTTTTATTCTTTACCCAAATGTATGAATTTGAAGGATCCGGCATGCAGATGTTTTAAAGGCTAAGAAAAGAGAGGTAAAAGAGAAAATCTTTACTCACAAATGTGTGCCAACCACTACTTGCTGTTTGGCACTATCTGCGTCTGTGCTTCATAGTAATCCTTTACTTGCTTCAGTGTGCACGTGCTGGATGTAGAGCCCCTTCTGTCCCTGGGGGAGAAAAACAGGAGCTAATTGAGAAACTAGATGATACCACATTAGAATTCATTTCTGGAAATTCTCCAAATGATAAAAGTCATCAAAGATGCACAACCTTATATTTAAAAAACACCACAAAATAAAGAAACACTGAAAAAGCTTACAACCAAAATGTATTGATTTTTAGAGAGATGAAGGGAGGGAGAGAGAGAAGCGGAAGAAAAGAGGGAGGGAGACAGACAGACATGGATTCACTACCTCCTGAACATGCCCTGACCAGGAATGCAACCCGCCTCCTTTTGGTAAACAGGACGATGCTCTGGCCAACTGAGCCACCAGACAGGGTCCTACTGCCATTCATTAGTTAAGCAAGATAAAATAATAGACTCATTATTTCTGATTTGAATTTAGAAAAATGTAGCAGATGAAAAACATATATAAGTTAAAAAAATCTTAATACATATATATATACATGTAAGTGTATATCTACATACATACACATATATATTAGGAAGTAACAAATGTAATGGCTAAATTTTACTTAGTATTTAATTCCATACATAACAATTATTCAGTATTTAATTTAAACCAATAATATGTGCACGCAGTACAAAGCATGTAAGAAAATACAGAGAAAATAAAGTGTTCACAGATCCTGTCCTGTACACCACTCAGGTCCCCACAGACAATCTCTAAAATCAATTTTTGTGCATCATTCTAGATGAGATACTCATCCTATACTTGTGTGGATCAGAAGCACAGTAAATGCTTATATTTAGAAATAACACTAAAAAGATGTATCTCAAGAAAATTATAGTCTTGGGACATTAAAAACTGAAGTTAGCCCTAACCGGTTTGGCTCAGTGGATAGAGCCTCGGCCTGCGGACTCAAGGGTCCCAGGTTCGATTCCGGTCAACGGCATGTACCTTGGTTGCGGGCACATCCCCAGTAGGGGGTGTGCAGGAGGCAGCTGATCGATGTTTCTCTCTCATCGATGTTTCTGACTCTCTATGGTTCTTCCTTCCTCTCTGTAAAAAATCAACAAAATATATTAAAAAAAATAAAAATAAAATATATAAAAAAGAATTGAAGTTATACAATAATAAACAAGACTCACAAATTGTAGAACATTATCTCCCTGAAATGTGCTATTCTCTACACTCCATTTACTTCATTTCAGTCTTATTAACTTTCCACTGGACATTCTATTCTATAGCAACAGCTCATCTTACGAGAATCTGAGTTGGTCAAGTATTACAGACTTAGATCATAAAGGTGGACATGAAAAAGACAACTTCTGGAAAAAGCCAAATTACTCCTATAGCCAATTGGAGTTACTTAAAGAGTAAATGAAACTTTTCTACAAAGATTTAATGCTGAACTGTCCCAATTACTTGGATTCTGCTTATGTAAAATAAATCAAAATCTAATTTTTTACTTTCCCTCATTAGACTATGACATTTTTGGTAATATATTTTGACAATAAAGAAACTTCTCATTTGGAGTTAAGATATTAGTTCTTGAAGTTTTCTCCCTTAGAATCTACTAGGCAACCAGTACTGATATCCTGTTATAAAACTAAGGACACAAAATTTCTCTCAGAATCACAGATGATCTTAGAGCTCTACTTTCTAAGCCCAGTGGCTCCCAAATATCAGTAATTTGCCAACTTCATGGTTTTACTCATATTCACACAGCACATTTACTCTTACACTAATCTTTCTTTTACCCAACTTTTTTAAAGGAAATTTTACATCAGTACCTTGAACCACAGTTTAAATACACATAACAAAAACTATTATAAAAACCCTCAATCAGACACCACCCAGAGTCAAGTCAGTCACGTCCCACTCATGGAAAGTATCCCAATTTTGGCGCATAATGGTTCATGCTTGACTTTCTTATTTTCTATGTCAAAACACTGGGACCCAGAGAAAAAGCACAGGGAGTGACAGAAACAAATTGGGTCAAACTGATCATGGTTGCACAGATTTATATAATTGTCTAATTACAAAAAAAAAGGTCCAGTTCTTTATCACCCATTGTGTGGACCTAGTTCAAGGTTTTAATCTAGGTCACCTGTTTCAGTTCTCTTTCCAAGCAACTATCCTTAAAAGGATGTGTTTATTAGAAAGTCAGGGTGTAGCAATCCAAAATTAACTTTAGCTTAATAAAAATCACCGAAAACTTGGAAAAATATAAATAATCGAGTTTTAAAATACGGTTTTGAATCCACAGAAAACAACTTTGAACACCAGAAGGGAGCAGAGTACAGCCAAACTTCCTAGATCCTAAAAGGAGGCAGCCCTATCGCACAGGAAGGAATAGAACACACGATTTCCTTTTGGAAAGAACAGCGACACCAATTCACACGCGGTTGAAACCAAAAAGATAGAAGCTGTCCCGCGCCCCCAATTTAACTACATGGGGAAGAACTCCTAAGTACCACTAAATGGTTCTAATTCTTTCCAAACCCATTTTCCTAAGGGATTTTGCGCTGGGATCTCATTAGCTAACGACACTGACACAGAAGCACATGCTTTTCATCCAGGAAGAGAAAACACAAGTTAACATTCGAACTGCAGTTACAATTTCTCCACGGATGAGAGGCCTGGCAACAACCGGTTCCATATTTGGGAACGAAGAACAAGGGCCCCAGGCCTTTCTTATCTTCTGCAACTAAAAGGCGCCTCGGCTTCTGAGAGCCTCCTCCTCCCGGGAGAGGAGGCGCCTGGCCCTGCGGCTGCAGGACCGGACTCGTCCCGCAGACCCGGGGCAGGGGCCAGGCTCGGCTCGGCTCTGCCCCCCGCTCCCCGCCCCCCGCTCCCCGCTCCCGGGAGGGAATCGATCGCAGGAGCAGCTCAGGCAGGTGCACCTGCGAACAAGGATGCTCACAGGCTGGGCCCGCTGGGCCTCTCGCGCCGGACCCGGCTTTCAGCAAGGCCTTTCTTTTCCGACACGACACGCACTTCCCACCAAGTCAAAAGAAAAACAACAGAAACTACTTTTCAAGACGGCAGGTGTCCGGTTCAAGGTCACATACTTAGAGATGCCAAGGCCCCGACCGGAGAGAGGGAGGACGCCCAGCAAAGCGCCGGGTTCAAGCTCAGGACATCCCTAGTGTCTCCCCTCCTCTACCCCCGCCCCCGACACCCCCAAGCTATTTTCTAGACGGGGGGGAAAAAAGTCCAAATGTTTCGACCATGAGACGGCGACCTAGAAAGGGTGAAGAGGTTGCCCCAAACGTGTGCAGGGCAGTTTCCCCTCAGGGCCAGATGGGGAGGCCAGGCCTGAGAAGGCGGAAAGGTCGGAGTTGAGGGCGAGAAGCCCGGGGGTCGGGGTCGGGGGTCGGGACTCGGGCCGGGGAGGCACCCGGGGCGCACCGGGGCGACACCGGTCCCCCCCGGCAGCCGGAGAACCCCGGCCTCGGCGCCGGGCTGCAGGTCCCGGGTCCGGAAGACGTCAGTACTCACCCCTGGGCCGGCTGGAGGGTCCGCGGCGAGGGCCGCCGCCCGCCGGCTCCCGGGGGCTCAGGTGGGCGCTCTCGGAGGCCGTTGGCCGAGCGCACGGAGGCGCCCGGGCAAAACACCGGCCGGAGCGGCCCGCAGCGGGCCGGCAGAGACGCGAGAACGGCCGGGGCTGGCCCCTCCCGGGACCCGTAGCGCAGGCAGCGCCGCGGTCACGTGACGCGGCGGCGCCTGCGGGCGGGGCCGTGACTCCGGGATCCCGTCCCGGGGCGCGTTTCTGGCGCGGGCCGCGCACCAACCGCAGGGAACGACTTCTCACGGTAGGTGTTTGGTTCTCGCTTACATAGAGATCGCGATCTCTGAGAGCCGCATGTCCACAAGGTAACCTTCGGCACCAGTTACACAACTACTTCTCCTGGGAATCTGCCGATGTCGCTAGTTCTGCAAGTGACTTTTTAAAAAGAATTTATTTTATTGTTTAAAGTATTACAGATAGTGCATAGGTCTCCCTTTTTTTCCCCATTGACCTTCCCCCCGGCCTCCCCCCTCCCCCGTGTCTTGTGTCCATTGTTATGCTTATATGCATGCATACAAGTCCTTCAGTCCTTCCGTTGATCTCTTATCCGCCCCTCCCCCCCCCCCTCCCCCTGTGCCCAATACTCCCCGGCCTTCCCGCTGTAATTTGACAGTCTGTTCAATGCTGCTCTGCCTCTGTATCTATCTTTTTGTTCATCAGGTTATAACATTCTTTATTATCCATAAATGAGTGAGATCATGTGGTATTTTTCTTTCACTGACTGGCTTATTTCACTTAGCATAATGCTCTCCAGTTCCATCCATGCTGCTGCAAATGGTAAGAGTTCCTTCTTTTTTACCGCAGCGTAGTATTCCATCGTGTAGATGTACCAGTTTTCTAATCCACTCATCTGCTGATGGGCACTTAGGCTGTTTCCAAATCTTGGCTATTGAAAATTGTGCTGCTGTGAACATAGGGGTGCATATATCCTTTCTGGTTGGTGTTTCTGGTTTCTTGGGATATATTCCTAGAAATGGGATCACTGGGTCAAATGGCAGTTCCATTTTTAAATTTTTGAGGAAACACCATACTGTTTTCCACAGTGGCTGCACCAGTCTGCATTCCCACCAGCAGTGAAGGAGGTGTAAGTGACTTTTTAAAAATTAAATTTATTTGGGGTGACCTTGGTTAATAACATTATATAGATTTTAAGTGTTCAGTTCTATAATCCATTGTCTGTATGTTGCATCCTGTGCCCAGTCTTCCGTCACCATATGTTTGACCCCCCTTTACCCTTCCTTACCTCCACCCCCTTTCTCCGGTTAATCACCATCCTGCAGGTGATTCTTAAACACTTGAAGGTTGATGACTGTTTAGGTTCCTGAACTCTCAGACGCCTTCCCTGACAGTGCCCTTGGTTTGACGGGCTCCCCTAATCTGTCAAGACGAGAATCCTGGAGGACTTAGGTTTCATTGTAGTGAGCCTTTGTTAAGCTTCAGAGACCTCCCTCTGGATCTAACCATCTTTCCTTTCGCGGGAAAAACCAGTACCTTGTCCACCAACATCGGGACGGACTGACGCCAAATGGCGGAATACTTTGTATGCCTGGACTTGAGCCGAACAAAGACCTACTTGAGTCTGTATTTCCCTAGAATTAAAGATATTCCAGAGATGTTACCATTGTGCAAAATAATGTGGGAGGCCCTCTGAGAATGGCAGTCTTGGGCCCCTTCATAGCAATGGCAAGGCATTCCTCTTTAAGAGATTTATTTTAGGACCGACTGGACTTTCCAAACCAACGTTTTTTTTTGGAGGCAGAAAGAGACCAAGGTGGATGAGCCATCTATAACCAAAACCTTCAGGAAGGAGGGCCCTGCTGCTTCCACTACTACCCTTTCACCTTTTAATTAATTGAAGTTTGCTTTTTACTCCTGTCCCCTACCCCCCAAGAAAATGAACTTTTAAATGAAGACTGTGTGGTTGAAAAAAAAAGGATTCTATGGAAAGTAACCTCTGATCATAAGTTCCTAACAGGGCAGGTCACGGTGAGTAGTGATTCTCCAGGCACATAACTTTCAGCAAGAGGTCTGTCCTCTTCTTAAGCCAGCCCTGTGCATTGTTTCTGTGCATCTAGGTTAACACACCTTTGAAATCAGGGAAACCACCTTCAAGAAAGCAGGGGATCTTTTTAACTATCCTGTAGTCCAAGCCCACATCCATGTCATTCTCCTTAGTTCCCGCCTTCATTTCAAATGCATATAAGAAGCTGCAAACTGCTATTTTCCAGAGCATTTGAGATCTTGCTCTCTGACATATGTTTGGCTCAAATAAACTCAGGACATTCCTTATGTAATTCAATTACCAATCCAAAGTCTTCTCCTTTAATCCTGATCACCCTTAATCTTCCTGAATTGTTTAATTCCATTAACGAGACTGAGTATGATATGTGAAAGCATCTAACATTGATGGTAGAATCTCAAAAACAAAAAACACCCCCCAAAAAGGCATATTTATCTCCCTTACCTGGAAACTCGGCTGCCTTGTGTTTTGTGAAAAGAGCTTCATTCTGGGACTTCATTCATGTGGGCCATTCCTATTTACAGTTCAATTCGTCGTAGACTTTCGACCACATTGCCTCAGATCTTTTGTGGGAAAAGGTGGCATAAAAATCTAAATAGGTTACATTCATTTAGTCTCATTTGGTTGCACTAGTTCTAGCCCAAGTGTCCCTTTGGAGCTTTGGTCCCAAAAGGATTTCAAACTCAAATTTCTTCCTCATCTCAATCCAGATAATGTTCTCCTGAATTTTCCTTTTTCAGTTAATTTCAGTCACCAAGGTTCAAAATTCCGAAGTCATCTTTCACTGTCTCCTAAGTCTCCCATCTTTAAAGTCTCTCACCTCAGTGTCAACTGTCCACTTGCTCTGTACTTGTTCCCATTGCTAGACTACTGATACATTACCCTTTTAACTGGACTCCCCCTCTTCAATCTTTGTCTTTCTCTAATTCATCCTAGACATTGGATCCATAAAGAACCGAGTTTTACAAATTGTGACATGAAGTATGTACAACATGTCCATAATAAAACTTAATGAAGTGTCCATCATTGGGGATTCATTGACTTACGTAGTAAATCCGTGCAAATAATGATTAGTTCTTGTTTATAGATATGAAAATGTGTCCACAGTGTGTTAACTTCTGTATTGTCTATTGTTTTGACAGTGAGCATATATTTTAAAATTTAAAAAAATATATTTTCACTTTGAAAAAATAAGACCAGATATAATTTTAAATTTTATTATTAGACAATACAATAAAATTATATTTTTGCTATAATTACAGAAATATTAGTACATTACAATATTATAATATTGTCAAGATATATAAAATATTCAATATATTTTAAATATATTTCATTTGGTTATAGAGTGAATATTAAATTAAGTTTTGAAGCAGTAAGTTACATTTGATGCATAGAAAAATCTTTGTAAGTTAAATTAGCAATAAACTCAAATTTAGTATTATTGTAATTCTTTTTATAAATAAGTTACTTAATAATATTTACCTTGCAAAACGAGAGACCTCTGAGCAAACTGTGAAATTCCAAAGGTGAAGCCCCAAATTTAAAAGAAACAAGTTATTTTACATTTTATCTGCAAAGTTAAATCTTCATAACTTCAAAAACTCCTCAGATTATAAAGCTACTAACTGTAGAAAGTAATGCACATGAGCTGTGTTTCAATGCTCAGTCTTAGAAGTATATTTGAGCAACTTAGTATGGCCTCATTGGAATTTAGCATTACTCGTCTTCCTCAGAAGTTAAACACTGATGAGAGGGCAAGAGAAGATGGAGGCTGGGGGACAAGCGGAGGCCAGTTATTTGGCATTAGCACCAATCTAGGGCTTTTTCTTATTAGTAACATTAGGTAACCGTAAGTTCATTTGTGAGTTTGAACTTGAAAGAGAGGGACAGGTAGAACAATTGTAGCCAGCTCTACTTGGTAACTGTCTGTACGATTGTTGTTTTTTGGGGATGTTTGTCCAGAAAAGTTTTTTTTCAATCTTTAGGGTGCATTGGAAATCACCGGGAGGACTTGTTAAAACAGATTTCTGGGACTTATCCCTGAGTTTCTAATTCTGTAGGTCTGGGTTGGCCCTAGAATTTGCATTTGTGACAAGTTCCCACATGCTGCTCTTCCAGGGACCACACTTCAAGAACTCTTGGTCTGTGGGGGGTTTGTGAAGATCCGTTAGCCCTCCATGCCAGTATAGTGCAATTTGGACAGTAAGGTATTTTTAGAGCAAAAAGTCTTAATATTAGGTGAGTCTAAATAAGTAATCTGAGTATAAAAAGTGCTTCTTCATTTAAGTGTAAAAATGGCTTGACAGCAGTCATTTGAGCAGTGGAGGATGCGGACCATGGTCACAGTCTGTGCTGTCCTCTGGGGCCACATCTTCACTTCCAAAGCAACTGAGATTGAAGCAACAAAACCAGAATTTAAATATCAGCACCAACTCCACCTAGGTGGGTCAAGAAACATATTCAGAGCTTTTTCTCAGGTTGCCTGACTTCTGAGGCTCATCAAATAGTGCTACCATCAAGTATAAATGGTTTTAAATGTCTTGCAGATCTTTGTTTTCTTTATATTGTCCAGACCTTGGCTTCTGTGATGCCTAGGAAAAGCCAGAAGCCCTGGGTTCCCCCTGGGCATAGAACTTATTTTTGAACCTTTTTTGGGGTCTGCTGAATTATCATGAAATATTAGGACAGAGGTAAAGAACGAAAAGGGGGAAAACAACTCAGATATGTAGGATTCCTAACAGAAACAGTAAATTACCTTTTCTGGGATATTAGGAATAAAACAAATATATATATAATTTTCCCCTATTAGTGTTTCTGTAATTTAGCACAGTGCCTGAGTATGGCTTGGCACTGAATAAAATGCTTATTAAGTTGAATTTAGTAACCCTGGGAATGTATCAGCACACTGAAAAGCAAGTTTTATGACACAGCTGCCAAGCTATACAATTTGTACATTAATATTTTTACACAGTGGACTCTCTCAATATAGTTCGAAAGAATATGTAATATTAAAAAACATGTTTTTACCAAAGAAGAATTAGAGAAGTAACAAAGGAATCTCAAAATATCCAAATTAAATGGAATATTTAGAGCAAAGGAAAAATCTTCTGAGCCTGATAATCCAACTAATGCCTTACTTTTTTTCATGGATTACTGAACTACTCAATTATATGCACTAACATTTATAGGAATGGGGATAAAGTACAAATCTAAGTAGTTTTCTTGTTATTTTTGTGGTTGTGCTGGTAAAAGTCAAAATTTAGACACATTTTAGAGTATGTGTGTAAAAAATATTCTATTAAAATTAAGTCACTAAAGTTAAAAATTGTACCTACTTGGAACACAAACAGGCTATATTGCTACAACGGACAAACAAAATTCAATGGACAAACAAAAAGACCTTAAAAATACAAAACAAAACCACACAGAGTTTCCACAGCTATTGAGACTCCATTCAGGGAACCCCCCCTTTTGGCCCTAGTGTTGGGGATATTTGAAAGAGCCCTAGGAAATCTGTGCGCCTCAGTTTAACCTGGTTCCCTCAAGCCTGAGGTTCATTAACAGATCTGAAAGTCCAGTTCCATCAGTGAAGCCTCATAATCCACACACCCCCATCTCCTCTACTTAGCATCTAAAAGTCTTAGGAAGTAGGTGGGGCAATCTAAAACTGATAGAGCCTCCCTGAGTCTCAAAGACTGGAATAGAAGGGGGCAAATCTTGGGAATTTAGTGGACCAAATATAGCTCTTCACTTGTCACATCAAACTTTATACAGTCACCATTTAGATAGTGCATTGGATACAAATGGAATACAATTTCAGTGATATTTTGTGAAAGCCCTGCTGCCTTACCATAGGGAACTTTGAAACACAGATGTAGAGACCAGGATCACAGAGCTAACTTAAAGTAAGTGCTTTGTTGTGTGGAGAAACGAATAGAAACTGTGTACCAAGCCATCATAGAGCGATATTGTTTGGTTAGAGAGAAAAAAAAACTTAAATGCATTTAAATACTTAAATAACCAATAAATGCATCATTACTTGATCATTGAAGATGAAAAATAACAGTTCTATTTTCATTGATTTCTTCATTGTCTTTTCTTCATGCACACCCGACAGCGACTTATGATCTTTTCTAACTCCCCAGCTTTCACAGTTGATGGAATAGGTTTTCTGAAAATAAATAAGAAAGAAAAGAAAAGACAGATATTATCAATTTGTAGATAAAAAGGAAATGCTTGTTGGGTTTAAGTTTTATCAATGCATATTATATCTAACCTAAACTTTATTATAGAATGTATATTTCTGAAAATGTATATAAATATGTAGACATTTTATGATTTTAGTTGTATTTCAGTAGCACAGAGGAAACATACAGATCATCTTTTTATAATGAAAACTACACCTACTTTTTAAATAGCCTGTCTTAAAACTCATCCGATAATATAAATTAAAATTAGCAGATCATTTAATGGTTTTATTCAGTAATTTACTATCAATCTATATCTAAATATTAACCAGTTAACTTCCATGCGTCCAAAACAGAAACCATCCCCACATCTTTTTATGCTATAGACGCTTATGGTGTACTGAGGGTTAAATACATCTAGTGATGCCTTTGTTGGCACAGTGGTACAAAACCATGGCTATCCGTTGCTTCTTATAAACTAGACGTGCCAGGCTAAACAGGATTTCATTGGTATGCGAACTTTTAAATATAATCACACAGGTAATCAAAATCTAACAATGGCAACCTTTTAATAGTTCTGCAGTTGAGTCATTAGATTAAATTTGATTTTGAATAATTACCTGAACATTCTTTTTGGGTTTAATGAAGCCAACCAGAAACTGTAGGAATTTGAATAGTAGTTGCATGTTCCTCTTCCATGACATTCTATGAATGGACTGGCTCGGAATTCTTCCAGGCAGGATCCCGGGGATGCCAGTGCTTGCCCAGAGCCCTCAGAACCTGCACTTGTGAACTATTACAATGAAAATATCAGAATAAGAATTCTGTGCATGGTGTTGAAATTTTTAGTGCCATACGTATATGGCATCTTGTCTTCTATTACTACATATGTATATAGTAACAGAAGACAAGAAAAAAAGCATGAATTTAGCTTCTTACGCTTTTTTGCTCAGATTTGCTAGCATTCCATTTACTTGCCATGTTGAACTATAGTCATCAAAAAGAAAGTAAAAACTTTCTTTTGCCTAGAATGCTCTTTTTCCCCAGGTGTGACTGGTTCTTTTCCTGTCATTCAGAGGTCTGTTTAAATATAATTTCCAGAGGCTTTCTTTGATATCATTCCTCTCACATTCTCTCCCTTTGTCTTGCCTTATGTCCTTCATAGTCCCATTTACCGTCTGTGCTCACTACTGTTGTTGCTGTGTCTTCCTGTTTATTGTCGACCTTCTCCACTAGGATAGAAGCTCCACGAGAGCAGGAACTTTGGTTCTCTGCAGGTATCTTTAGGACCTAGCCAGGGGTGGGCAAACTTTTTGACTCGAGGGCCACAATGGGTTCTTAAACTGGACCGGAGGGCCGGAACAAAAGCATGGATGGAGTGTTTGTGTGAACTAATATAAATTCAAAGTAAACATCCTATCTAATAAAAGAGAAAAATGGTAATTGGCGTACGACGATACCCTTTTCATTGGCTAATCAGGGCTATATGCAAATTAACTGCCAACTAAGATTGGCAGTTAACTGCCAACAAGATGGCGGTTAATTTGCATATGTAGGCACAATGCAGGGAGGCGAAAGGGAAAGCAGGAAGAAGCCTCCTGCCACTGACAGTGATCGGAAACCCAGGGGGGAGCTAAGAGCTGGGGGGCAGGGCAAAGGCGGCCCTGGGGCCGCCTTTGCCCTGCCCCCCAGCCATGATAAGAGAATCAGGTGCCTTTTCCGCCCTGGCCAGTGATAGCAGGAAGTAGGGGTGGAGCCAGCGATGGGAGCTGGACACGGTCGAAGCTGGCAGTCCCGGGAGCTAGGGGTCCCTTGCCTGGGCCTAAAGCGAAGCCCACGATCACGGCGCCCCCCGCTGCCACTGAGGGTCCCCGCTGCCCGGGCCGGACGCCTAGGCCAGAGGTATTAGGCCTGGGCAGGGGCGGAGCCTGCAACCGCGGGGAGCTGGGGGTCCCCTGCCCAGGCCGGACACCTCTGCCGGAGGCCTCAGGCCTGGTCAAGGGGCCGATCCGGTGATTGGTGATCAGAGGGTGATGAGGGTCAACTCCTCTGGCCGAGGCATCAGGCCTGGGCAGGGGGCGCAGCCGGGGATTGGGGGGATATGATGGTCCCCTTGCCCAGGCCTGAAGCCTGGGTCAGAGGCGTCCGGCTTGGGCGGGGGGTGGAGCAAGCGATCAGAGGGAGATGGGGGTCCCCTGCCCAGGCATGATTCCTGGGCCAGAGGCCTCAGGCCTGGGCGGGGGTCAGAGCCAGTGATCGGGGGGAGATGGGGGTCACCTGTCCAAGCCTGACACCTCTGGCGGAGGCGTCAGGCCTGGGCAAGGGGCCGATAAGGCGATTGGAGGGTGATGGGGGTCAACGCCTGAGGGCTCCCAGTATGTGAGAAGGGGCAGGCTGGGCTGAGGGACACTCCCCCCCCACACACACACACCCAGTGCACGAATTTCGTGCACCGGGCCCCTAGTCATTACATAAAAGGGAACGGTCTTTTTTTTCAATAGTTTTATTCATTTCAAACGGGCCGGATCCACGGGCCGTAGTTTGCCCACGGCTGATAGACCATTCATGGCATATGTAGGTGCTGATGTTTGAAACAATGGACATTTGTGAGTAAAGAAGGGGGAATAGTGTCTTATAAATGATGCTGTACAGACTATGAACAACCACTAACTACAGTGTACAGCAGTCAGACTCACAGATGGTCAGTTCATAGATTTCTTCATTTAGCACTTATATCAGGGGAATTTTTCTTTAAAAGGCGATTTCTCTTAGTTCCCATCTTCATATGAATGCCAAAGGAAACAGTATAAGGCATAAAGATTTTGGGGCAGACAGATTTAGGTGCAAATCCTAGTTTTACTACTTACTTATTGTGGGACCTTGGGAAATTATTCCTTTTTTTAAATGTAATCTGTAGATGATAGAAACTATCTTGCAGAATTTTCATAAGGATTATGGAGTATGTATATAAAATATGTACTACATTTTTAAAAATAGACATTTTATTACCAATATTGTAGTTACTGTTCACCTAAATGTCTTATTTAGAATTTGTGGGTAATCTCCTGAGAAGTTTTTTCAAATGCTCCACTTTTTACCAAAGAAACAACTTACTGGTTTTTAAAAAGAGAGTATATTTTCATATTTATAAGCAAATGTTCATGACATATTATATGAATTGATGACAGTCACATTTGGGGGGCATTTAGGATTTCATAGGCAGTTTTTACTATGAATTTGCTGTCCCTTTTTCCTTACCATGATGAAAGAAAATCCTGTCCAGAGAGAAATCCAGGCATGGGGACATGCGGGAATGTCTGTGGTTTGGCTGTGAATGGCTATGGCAATCGCAGGACCTTCACAGACAGTGCATCTGTAACATGAAACAAAGAATGTGGTGGCATCACACTTTTTGCACTGTGATGCGCTGTCTACAGTGTGATTACAAATGGAGTAATTTACCGGGTTTCATCACAAAACTAAAGGATTGAATTTTTACCTGCTAATATAAGGCTGCAGGGCCCTGCCAGTAATTGGAGCCATGTCCATTGGCATCGGAGCGGGTGTTGACAGCCAGTATGAATAGTCATTTCGAGATGCGAAATTAC
The DNA here is from genome assembly GCF_963259705.1 of Myotis daubentonii. Lineage (NCBI taxonomy): Eukaryota > Metazoa > Chordata > Mammalia > Chiroptera > Vespertilionidae > Myotis > Myotis daubentonii. The sequence continues at coordinate 28,527,217 of NC_081846.1, read as the reverse complement.
ATACATCATCGATGTTACAGAAGAGGAATGGCATTGTGGTAAATCGCTGTAGGCAGCTTCCAAGAGTTCCTAATAAAACATCAGACTAGGTTTCACTTTCAGTAGCATTAAAACTATTTGGAATATTGTTACTAGGTAGAGACGAATTAAAACATAATCTATGGCAAAAACTGAAGAAAGACAACACTAAAGAGTTATAACTGCTGAGGGGTGGGAGCGGCTGGGGAGAGGTAAATGGGGGAAAAAGGAGACTTACCAGGTATGTAATACATTAAGCAATAAAGAATTTTTTAAAAAAGTTGTAACACGGAAGAGTTATATGACAAAATGTGTTATATAAATTTAAAAAATGATAGAAATTAAAGATTCAGTGGGTAAACGAATCCACTTTCTCCTTCCATAATATTTCCCGTGGCTCTTTCTAATCAGTCTAGTAGTTGAGGACTGATAGAGGTTAGTTTGTTAGTTTTTGCTTCAAAGTATTCCTAGTTCTTGATATGTATATAATAGCTAATAGCCAGATAAAGCTTTAGAAAAGATGTTGCTTTTAATATTAAAAAAGTGATTTAAGTGAAAATTGTTTTTGTTGAACAGGACAAGCTAAATTGGCATTTAAGAGCAAGGCTCCTGGCTTCGAGTTCAAGATGACGGAGTAGCATTCAGCAGGTGTGGCTCAGTGGGAGAGAGTCAACCTATGAACCAGGAGAAATCGTGGTTCACTTTCTGGTCTGGGCACATGCCTGGGTTGCAGGCTTGATCCCTAGTAGGTGGCATGCAGGAGGCAGCTGATCAATGATTCTCTCTCATTATTGATGTTTCTATCTCTCTCTCCCTCTCCCTTCCTCTCTGAAATCAATAAAAATATATTTAAAAAAAAGATGACGGAAGTTTCTGAGTTCACCTCCTCTCATTGACACCAAAACAACAACTACATATAGAACAGCTATCTCTGAGAACAACCTGAAAACTAGCAGAACAGATTTTCTACGACAACTGATATTTTTAAAAAGCCACATTGAAATGGATAGGAGGGGTGGAGACTAAGTCTACTCAGGACTTACCCTATCCTCCACTCCCCATGTGGTGACTCACAAGTGGGAGGGAAATCACAACCACAGAGATCTTTCCCAAAGAGCTAGGGGTTCAAGCCCTAGCCTGGGAGACCTAAACCAGGAAGAGGAACCCCTATAACATCTGGCTTTGAAAACTAGCAGGGTTTATATCTGGGAGGCCAAAGGGAAACCCAGGTTGTGCTCTTTCTGAGTCCTGGCACAGAGGAGCAGATTGAAAAGCACCTAGGTCATATGCGAAGGTGATACATTGAACTAGTTCAGGGCGTGTGCTGTAGTAACAGGAATCTGTTAGAACTTTCTCCTGAGTCAGAGGTACTGGCAGGCACCATTCCTCTCCCCCCTTTCTTTAACCTAGCAGGTGCCATTTTTGACACACTCCATTAACCTCTCGAACACTATTCACCCCACCCTGGCGTTTCCCTGAGGACCCACCCAAGTTAGCACTCATCCAAAGAGGCTCCTGCCCTGCCACACCCCATGGGTGCTTATCTGAAGAAAATGAAACACTAATTCAAAAGGATATATGTATCCCCATGTTCATTGCAGCATTATTTGTAATAGCCAAGATATGGAAGTAACCTAGATGTTCACCAATAGATGAATAAAGAGGAAATATATGTTCACACACACACGCCAGAATATTAGCTATGAAAAAGAATGAAATCTTGCCCTTTGTGACAATATGGATAAGTGAAATAAATCAGAGAAAGACAAATACTTTATGTATGGAATCTACAAAACTAAACAAATGAACAAAACAAATCAACTCAGGTACAGAAAAACTAATTGTTGCCAGAGGTTTGGGTGGTGGTGGTATGGGCAAAAAGGTAAAGGGGATTAAGAGGTGCAAACGTATAAAGTCACAGGATGTACAGCATACGGAATACAGTCAATATCAATAACTATGATGACAGATGGATAATGGACTTTGTGGTGATCACTTTGTAAGGCATATAAATCTGAAATCTCACTATGTTGTATACCTGAAACTAATAATATTGTATGTCAACTACAATTAAAAAGCTTTACATTCTAGAATAAACATTAGATATTAGGCCTATGTTTTGTTTACTCTCTTTAAAAAGTACTGTAACATACCCAAGGTACTTCAGAGCGAAGCACCACATACCATAAAAATTTACAATCTGTATTTGGAACAGTGAGTGGGAACTTGGACTGGGACATTACCCAGGTCTTGTCCATAAGCTTGTTCATTTCCTTGTATGAAAAGGAGAGAGAACCCACTATAGAGTGGCTCTGTTCCTTCTGGACAGGAAGGAGTTGCTGTGGTCTGACTATGGCGGGTGAAAATGAAGCCTCTCATCGTTGTCCTGGTTGCAGGTGGTCCGATGTCACCACGTATCCCCTTCAAACCCGGCCGTCCATCGAATCCAGGTGGTCCTTCAAGAAACACATTATACATATTGCAACACAAACAACCTCAAACTTATTCCAAAGTACTAATTTAAATGTTTGTGTATATCTGATAAGCCCCAAATATAGAAAGGAGCCACAGAATAGTGGCTTATAAAATGGTCAAACAATATTATTAAATGCTTGAATAATGTCACACAATGCCTGTTATAGATACTGCATAATGTACATACATTGTATGTTACAAATACAATGCCTGTGTATATCTTATGGGTGTTCTGAGATCAGGTCTTGTTCTGCTTTGTATTTCCCTGTGGTGCCTAGCACAGTGGTCTGCCTCTGGTAGGTTTTATGTACATCTTTTATGCATAAATCAGTGTATCCTACAATGGAAATAAGAAGTTAAATATCTATGCTTTGAAAATCTATTCAAGAAGATAAGTTACATAGATTTTTTCATAAATTCAATAAACATGGAAAACATTGACAGTTCCTTTCAAAGGTGCAAACTTCAAGAATGTTTTTGATCAATTAGGCAAGTGAAAACAGGAGACTTTTTGTTCTGTGATAAGAGTTTATTTATATGAATTAAAACAAGAATACTTTTTTTACTTTGAAAATTTTCTCTGCATTTGAGTAAGCTAATTAATACACCTTTGTCACTATCCATTTTTCTCATTCCTCCTGTTCTCCCTTTCTTCATCAAATACCCACTATTTATGATACTTGCAGGGGCTAGCCACCCCCATCTCCCCTGATCCATTTCTGCTGCCTCTGCACCCCGACCCTCCACCCCAACCTGATCTGGGTGATGGTTCTTTAGAATTCTAAGGACATGCAGAGCCAGCAGACACTGGGATTTTTGGCCCTAGTGAGTCAAGGGAGGTATTGTTCCCCATAAACAACCAGGCCATGGAGTCAGGCAGTGTCCTAGTTTAATCCTAATTATAAGTCAATACTTTTCACAAGGATTTGGTAAAGTCCCAATATTACATATTTTTTTTTCAGTCTCCTCACTCATTTCTGTCTTCAGGGTCCATGGGTCAGTCTTTGAAATTAAAAAATAGGTCATATCCAAATTCTTAAAAGTTGTCTTGAAAAGTCAGATTGCCATTGTTTTAAATATATCAGATAGAGAAGGTATCTTCACTGTTCCTAGTATCTACCCTCTTTTGCAGGGGGCTATCCCTGGCTCAAACAGAAGATCCCTTCAGGTCTCTGCACAGGAATTGTGAAGTGATTAGCTGAGCATGACAAGGAACTCAAGTGAGTGATTATGCAAATCAGCATGATCCGAGGATATTCTGCATTTCCACGAAAGTCCAAGGCTTTCAGTTTAGACCAATGCTGTTTGACTCTTATATCCCTTTCTCATTCTTAGGAGGTCTTTGGTAGCATTAGGACCAACTATGTCTGCTTCAGTGGTTCCCAACCTTTTTTGGCCATGCCCCACCTAAGCATCTCTAAAATCCTGATGCCCCCGCCCCCATGACATATAATTCTTACTATTCAAAAAGTGAATAATTATTCATGTGGAAGCCTAAATGATCATCAACTTGGTCTAAACAAGCTTCCAAAGAACATGGCATCCATGAAAGAGAAAAAAGAAAGGACAGTTGAAATACTGAGGAAGAAATCTCTAAGAAATGGTTAAAAAAGAATAGTAATATGAAGTGGTATGAAAAAATAGCAAATAAAGTTTCAAAACATAGCGAACTGGAATGCATAAATATGTCACAATATATGTTTACATATTGTATAAATATATAAGGCCCCTAGAACCATAAGAAATGCAAAAAATTCACTGTTAATAACTCATTCTCAAATTGCCCCCCTATGGTGTGTGTGCCCCATGTTGGGAACCACCAGTCTACTTGCTATCATTCTCAGTACAATCTGTACTGGAGTACCTTTGCTCTTGCTGTGGTCCCTTTCTGAAAGAACTAACTTGGTCAGTAAACTTTTTTTAATTAATAGAATTATTAGTAAGACTTTTTTTTCCAATTTAAAAAACACATTTGAAGGAAAGTCAAATAAATAGTGCTCTAATGTACACTCATGACAATACTAAATTATGAGTCATTAT